>NC_136476.1:33118703-33718703 GCF_902686455.1 Sciurus vulgaris
ACTTAACCTTAAATACCATCATGTAACAATCACACAAACTTTTGCTAAAGGCCTTATATACTAATAAAGACAGTGGTGCTTCCGACATTCTGAAATGCTCTGAAAACCAACTTTTCCAATACTAAATACAACAAAATAACCTTCATAAAATATAACTTTTCTCCATTTACACTTTTTTAAAGGATTAGTATCCTATGCTTTTCAAGCACAGGAATCTGTGAAATAACTCCTAACATGGACAGATTTTTCTTTTCTAATACATAACTTAAGAGCCTGGAGAGTTTTAACTCAAGTCCAGCCTCTAAACAAGGAATATTCTTGTTTACTTTAAAAATGGAAACAACATATAGTTCCATTATAATTGTTAAAAAGTTAGCTTTACAAACATGGGAATTTTAATTTAAAAAAAATTCTTAACAAAACTATACAGTGTACAAATTACTGTCTACAAGGTAGGCGGTTCATTAAGAAGACCTTTCGCTCTTCTTGCTACTTGCAGCTTCACAGATTCATTCACATATTTTTTAATGGAGCTGCCCACCCGAACATTACCCGATAACTATATTGCTATAATTAAGATTTTTTGCCATGTCTTTATGTACAGTCTCCTTCACTGCCTTTTATTTTATTTGTTCCTTAGACAAGCCTCAGATGCTCACGTCACTCCAGGGGAAACACGCTTCAGAGGCACTGTGAGTGGCGGGCTGCACAGCAATGCAACGAAGGCTGCATAGTGCTACAGGCTGGTGGCTGGAGAAACCACCCTGTGGATGCCCTCGGGTGACTGCCATCCTGAAGCTCTGCAGTTCTGGGTAAGGGAGGGGCGTGCAAGACCTGCAGAAGTGGGGCCCTTCGTCAGAATATACTTCCTGGTAAGAGGAGGAGGAGGCCGAAAAATGGATTTGAGATTATATATAGTAGTATTTTTAATAGTTTCATCTCGAATGGAAAGAAGAGAAAAATGGATTAAAGGAAAAACAAAAAGAAAAAAGCAACACTTGCACTAGGCCTTTGTATTCAAGAGGCAGGCGGGAATACCCACAGTGCCACACGGGTTTAGCTAGAACTGCTCATCTACTGGCAAAAAAGAGAGCGAGTCTGCCCATAAAGAATACTGTGTGTCCTTGTGAGGTTGAGTTGTTCACCTAACAGGTCAATGATACATGAAGAGCTTGGGCGAGATGATCTGTTTCTACAGGGCAAGCATCACAGAAATGATTGGACTTCCTTTGGAACTTGCTGCTAGGATCCCGCTGTGCTATTCAGCATTTGGGCTATCAAAGTGAATGGGCTAATCAAACACAATGCTCAGGCCCATAAGCATTGTTCTAAAGTATTCATTATGAAATGATATGCTGTGAGAACAATCGACAGTTTATTTTATTAGGCCATGGCCTGGGGGGACAGGGGTCAGGGTGCTCCTCAAGACAGCCTACCTTGTATCAGTGATTTTAGAAGATTCTCCCTCTAGCAATAAATTCACTCAACAGGACTTGGGGTGGGGTGGAGAGGGCAAAATAAAAACAGTCTCCATTTACCCTCTAGCCCTCAGGGGAAAATAAATCAAATATATATTTGAGGTACCATCCCTTTAAAAAAAAATCCCATCCGTATCTAATTCATCCACAGGAAAATTGATTTCTTAAAATTCTATATTTGCCTCTGCTCTAGTTCTCAGTTTAAAAGGGTAGGTAAAAGGGAAAACAGGATTTTAAAATTTCTGTTCCCTAAAAACAACTTTCATTTTAATCTCTCAGTTCAAATATATTCAGTAATAGCAACCCTTCATTTACTTTTCTGGATATTAAAAAAAGAAGAAAAATCCAAGTGCACTCCCATTCATTTGAAGTAGTAAGTCACAGGTAAATTAAATTCTATCATTAATAAAATGAAGATATGGGGCAGCACTCCCTCCAGCTGCTTGAATTTTTTTTTCTTTTCTTTCTTTCTTTTTTCTTTTCTTTTTTTTTTTTTTTTTTTTTTTTTTTTTGTTGTTGTTGGAGAAAGCATATTCCTGCGCTAAACCCCAAAGTGTGAAACATCCAACATCCGCTACGTGGGCATTGCAACAAATGTCTTTGCCAAATATGAGACAGGCTCACTCTCCACTGTGGATCTGGAACTTTCAAGAAAAACTACCACCACCAACTTAAATAAGTTTTCTTAGGCCAATTCTGCCTCTAGGAGAATTTGTTGTGTTTGCTAGTTCTTACTATCTGGTTCTTCTGAAAACCACAAATGAGTTCAGCTTGCACCCCAGGTGGGAAATTAGAGAGGGGGAACCTGTGTAAATTGAAGTTTGTCACAGTAGGCAGAACAGTCGCTTGGCAGCCCGGGCCCATCTCAGGGTGCACTGCTTCACAGCTACACTGTAAAGTGTTAAAAATCCTCCCACCCACCCCAGAATATATATATATGTATATTAAAAAAAATCCCCTGTCCATCTCTCAGTACACAAAAGGACCTCATCACACTGCAAAAATAGCAGTACCCACTTTGGTCAATTAAAACAAACAAACAAAAAAAAAGCATACATTATTTTTTTTTTTTAAATCTGTGTACTTACCTATAATAACCAATACAGCTAAAAGCACTACCTACATAGGCAAAACTTGGTATTGCATAATTCGTATAAATTTGAAACCCCTCCCCCCAAATATTAATTGGAAGATGAAAAACATGAAAGGTTAATAGAAAAAACACCAAAATACTGAAAATATTGCTGGTCGATTACAATTTTTAAGCGGCAACTATACACAGCCATGATATGCTTTATAAATGTGAGATAAAGGTATAACTGTCTAAAAAATCCATGATGTCACACATTTTTCTTCGTCTGGAGTACAAAATATTTTGTCATAAAAATGGTAAAGATTTAAAATGATAATAAATGCAGCAAAACAAGTGTAGTGATGTCACTTTTTGTGTTTTTTTGTTTTTTTATGTTTTTTTGTTTTTTAGATTTCAAGGCAAGGCACGTAATGTGGACATTATATCTTCGTGCAAATTAGGATTACTGGAAAGAGTATTTTTAATTAAAATTTTAAGAGACATAGAGGCAAAATGTGTCTGCCCATGCACACTATGGATCTGTCAATACAAGAAATTTGTTGAACAAGGCTAATGTCTGAAAGCACCATGCAAGTTTTCAGCACCCTGATTACATTTATTTTCTCAAGAGTGCGTTTTTATATCCTACACCCTGGCGTTCCCAGTTTGTAAACTGTAAGCTTTACCCTTGTGACATGGATTTGCCTGCCTCTTTGTCTCTATAATGCAGATTTTATAGAACCTTTTGTACACCCTATGGGTTCTTGATGCAACCAGTAATTTTAAATAAATAAATTCTACCTCCACGGAGGCTGCAGCTAAACCAACATAAGTGCTGTGTTTTCATTCTTTTTTTTTTTTTTTTTTTTTCTCTCAAGCACATGATTTGTCTTGATTTAATGCCTTTTTAAATGCCCTCAAAAACTGAGGGGAAAATAAATTCGTTCAAAATTATTTTAAATTCTTTTTAATCCCCTCAATTTAGAGTCCAAGGGCTGAAGGACTTATAATCATGATTCCCCTTTAGATAGAAATTTATAAATTGCACTTGCCTCTGTTAAGTGTTTCTTTTGTGGGGAAAATATTATATTAATTTTTACTGTTGCATGCAGAGATAACACTTCACCTACATAGAGGCATTTCTTCCATAGAGCCTTTGTGTTCAAACTGTTTTTTTTTTCTCCTTTTTTGTTTTTTTCTTTTTTTTTCTTTTTCTTTTCTTTTTCGGTTTTTTTTTTTTTTTTTAAGATTTCAAACTGGGTTACACACTGGAAAAGGCTGGGTTAAGGGCCAAAATTTAATAAATCTGTACTGATAACTAAAGGCTACAGAGATTTTATATATTTTTTTTTAACTTTTAGAAATCAGAGTGCTTATAAAATGGCTGGCTCATGGCTCTGTCACCCAGCACCTCTGATGCCGCCTCCTAGCCTTCGTTGGTGAGATAACCAGGAATAGTGATTCCATGCGTAAACAACAAGAATACTAAACCAATAAAACTAGCTTATCATGCAAATATTAAGGCATCTAGAAAGTCAGTTAAAATATATTGTCATAGAGACAGAACATCTATTTCCCAGCGGACTTCATGTAACAAAGGCTACGTTGCAGGGGCTGCGATCTACCATCAGTGAAATATCATCGACCCTTTTAATGTCATAGTTTCAACCATAAGGGAATTAGTGATTGTAAGTGCTGCAATTGCTGGTCTATCATCTTCTTTCTTCAGTTTCTTTCCTTTCTCCCTTTGTTTTGTTTTGTCCAGTCTTCCTCTTTTCCTTTTTTTTTTTTTTTTTTTTTTTTAATTTCTTAAACTATTGTTGTTATTTCTTTTTCCCTCAGTTGCTTGTTTCTGCTTGAAGGAAAGGTTCTCCAATTATGTTCAAACCATAATTTTGGACATTTGCCGGAAGGATGGGTGTCCTATTTGACACTTGGAAAGGAACCAAGCTAGCCCAGGTACCAGGACTGTTGAGAGGAAAGGGGCGGCAGGGAGGGAAGAAAAAACAGAAAGACAATGTTAAAATATACAGTGATATTAGAAATACAAATTCCAGATGCATCAAATTACTACTATAACTTTATTCAAAATTAATATGAGATAATATGCTTCTAACATGAGATAAATATGCCAATTACACATGTACCTATTATACTATATGATCTATTTCTTTCATGAAAAGTAAGATTAATTTTGAGACAGGAAAACCTGGAATAGAACACATACACGATTGTTGAGCTGATGAAGGATATTCTACCTAAAATTTTTGATCCGTTTGGATGTAAATGCAATATGATATTTTTTGTCAAAGAGAAAAAAGAAAAAAAAAAAAAAGAAAAGCAGCAGTCTACAATAATACCAACATACTGTGGTTTGCCTGTTATACTAATTTTGTTTTACCTTTATTTCACAGGCAATTCAGTAGTAAAGATGGGTTTCAATATTTTACCTACCTATCAGGTTGAAAAAAATTGAAAAGTGTAATGGAAGATATGTCTTTCCCCCTCACAAAGGGAAAATACATTTTCCAGATAATCTTGTGCATAATGCGCAATTGAAAATGCCTGATTATCAAACATATCTTCATCAGAAATTATTAGTAAAGACCAAATAAATGAAAAAAAAAAAATGAAATACAGTTTTTGTTCTCTGCAGAGTATCCACTGTGTGAGAAATCTTCCTAGGAGGATGCAAGGCCTCTGCCTGTGCTTATTAATTAGTTCTAGAGCTCTCCAGTGGTTTTCTTATTCTCCTCTATAACTTATTAAGAGAGAGAACCAAAACTTTCCTTTCCATTCATGCCCTGCCTCCACCATCAGTAAGAACATCATCTCTGAGCTGCTCTGAATTAGAGGAGTGGGAAGGGCAGGGGGAGGGTTTGTTGAAGGAATAAAGGGATGAGATTCCAATCACCTCAGTTTTGACCTATGTTGGGGATGTTAAAAAAAAAAAGAAAATTGAAAAACAATTCTCTAGTTGCTACCAGCATAATCTCTCACAAAAAAGTGTCACGTAGAGGAAAATAACACCAGATGTATGTACCACAAGTTTTGGGGTACACCTAATCTGATGTATTGCTTGTTTCAATATTCAGCTTGAAACAACTGTCAGCTAAGTAACAGCTGCATAAAAAATGATGAACCAAGAAAACATCACACAGACAATTGCATACCCAGCTTAATCAGGGCCTGGCATGGAGACACACTTTCAATGTTTTAAATTTCATTTAGTATCCTTTGTTTTACTTTTGCAACCATAAGGTGAGATATATACTGTTACATAGCTATCGATCTAGATACACTCATTTGTTCATAGTTGAATTCCAAAGGTACAGAAGGCTTTATGGAACATGAAGGAACAAGTTTGGATTAAAACAAAACTTGACATATAATTTTTTACTCGACTGATATCTCTAAACAAAATGTGACTTACTACTACATGTCTAAGTAGATAATTCTGAGATATTTCAACAGAAAAAAAAATCACAATGATCTTTTTAATTCAAGGGATTTTATGATCAGATTTCGAATTCCATGACAGCAAAGTCCATCTCTCTTTTTGCTAATCATTTAGTGTAGGACCAAAAAAAGAGTAGATGTTCAATAAATTTTTGAATAAGCACATCAATCAATTACACTCAACTAAACATTTCAAATCACACTCAACTAAACATTTTTAAAAGGTATTGCCCAAGATTGCATACACTCATCAAAACATTCTGATTTAGTCCATATTCAGAGAAAATAGATATCTGATTTAAAATTAGAGGTATTTATGGGCAAAAATTTATCATGCAGGACTAATCACATTCAAGTTACAAAAGTATGTCCTCATTACTTGAATAAAAGTCATAATTTTAAAGAATATTTTTCACTGTAATCTTCTCTAAGAGACCTAACCATTTTCATTTCTCCCCACACACACACACACACATCTTCAACGATGATTTCTGCAGTTTGTGCCATTGATTGGGAACAGTGTTACATAATTCATCCTGAAGCTTATTTTCCCCTCAACTGTGCTTCTACTGCACTTTGTACATAGTCTTATTACAGCTTATATTACTTCATTTCATAATGATCTGTTATCTGCAAGCATCTTACTGACTGAAAAGTGAACTCCACAGAGAAAATGACCTAGTCTTATCTATCCTTGCAGTCCGGCCATAGCCAATGCAAACTATTTCTTAACAAAATAAATTACAAAATAAACAAACATCCAATATTTTTAACCTGAAATAAGAGGGATGTGTCAAAAGAAAAAAAAAGAGAGAGAGAGACTAGCTCAATAGATAATCCTTGGCAGCAAAATCAACAAGAATTCCAAAATAAGTGATCTCAAAAAATTCATTTTGAGACTGCATGCTTTAGGAATATAAAGTAAATTTTAGATTGAAAATCTGTGTGAGCTGGGCGTGGTGGCGCACGCCTATAATCCCAGTGGCTCAGGAGGCTGAGGCAGGAGGATCCTGAGTTCAAAGCCAGCCTCAGGAACTTAGCCAGGTCCTAAGCAACTTAGTGAGACTCTGTTTCAAAATGAAAAATAAAAAAAGGTTTGGAATGTGGCTCAGTGGTTAAGTGCACCTGGGTTCAATCCCTGGTACCAAAAAAAAAAAAAAAAAAAAAAAAAATCAATGTGGTTCCTTAAAGGACAAGTCTACCAACTAATGGCAGAAAAGACAAGAATTCAGGGTTTATCTTACAATTGATTTTTTACTCAGTTCTGTAGAAAAGACATATATTAATATTCTTTACAAAATGCTTAATACAAATAAATTGATGGTAGTCACTAACAGGACTCTTGCTATAGAATGTCTAACAAATTTAATTGAAATGTTTATTTAAACCTTCTAAACCTCTCATCCTACATTATGACCATATCAAAATTGCAGTGTGTAATATATTTGTCAATACTGTTTATGAACCTTTGGGGGGAAATAAATCTCAAACATTAACACTGTGCAGACCCCATATATGAGTTTTACAAGCCTCTTATTGCCAATCCATAGGTTAAGTTCAGAACTATCAGGCACAGACATTTTTTAGAGCTTTTTCAGCAGTTCCATTGAAAAAAGGCCTGGTAAGACTAATTCAAATCCCATAATTACAATGCAAAGAAAAATATTTCATCCAACAAAATAATCTAGATAATTTAATTTCAAAAGCACAATGCTTAAAATTCCATAGTCAAGTAAACATATAGCAATGCTTCTCACAGATTTGATACTGTCTCTACGTACAAATTAATGCCAATAAAAACATGTATGGATAAAATAAACACACATATACCTACACAAATTAGTTATATGTAAGATAATAGTTTTAATTTATGGTGGAATGAGAATTATATGAAAAATCCTAAATTCCACAATCTGTAATCTATCTAGTAAGAGTCATGAGAATATAACTCTGAAAGAGGTCGAATGCAGCTACCTTAGTGATGTCTTCAAGCTTGCATTTACTTTATTATCATGAACTTTCCAAAGTCAAATCATCTTTCTTTGGGCAAAGTAAAGATGAACATGTTTGAAAGCTGAAAAGAGCATCTTTAAAAAATATATACTGGCCATGATCACTAACAAAAGAAAGAGAATGAGAAGGAAGTGGAGAAAACCAAAGGGGAAAATAAGAAGAAAGGAGGAGGAGGAGGGCGGAGAAGTGAATGTAAGTGCTTATGTGAAAAATCAGGCACATACTAAAAAAAACGCACAAAGTATTATAACACAAAGTGCAACTCACCCTACTGATTTCTACTCTTTCTATATGAGATATTTCACTATGAACAAAATACAAAAAAGCTCAATCAAAATTCAAAGTTTTAAAAACAAAATGTCTGATTTCATGGAGAATATTTTCAGATTATTTTGAACAAATGTGTCATGAGGGTCCCCATAGAAAAGGAAGAGAGGAAACAAATTATTCTGACCTTGAGATACTAGTGCTGGGTGCTAGCCCTGATTTTTTTATACTGATAAGACTACCCCGATACTGTGCTTACTGGCATCACTCTCCAAGAGAAACTGATTCAATGGTGTTTCTTTATTGAAGAATCTCACCAAATCACGTGATTTAAGGAACAGTTTCAGGACAACAGGAAAGATAGGACAGTGGAATAGGAAAGATATTCAGACTTCCTCTGTAAGATTCACAAAGGGAGAAATTTCCCTAGTACAATCATGCTGAAGACCACTAAAAACAGGATGACATCTTTAGTATTTTACATATGCTAGGTCACTTATCTCTCTCAATGAACTCTTAAAATGGCCACAGTTTCCCCCATTTCACCAAGGAAATTGAGGCAAGTTATTTGCCTAGTCTCCCACCTGGTCCTCAGATATAATATAACCATTCTGTCTGATTCCCATGTAATATATTGCCTTCTTAGAAAGTCAGATGGTGCTGGGGATGAGTACTTGCCTAGCATGTTTAAGGACCTGTGTCAGGTGTTGACCCAAAATTAGAAAGAGCTTTGAACAATTTTCTGAAGGCAAATATATTTACTTCAAGAAACAAAAAAAAAAAAAAAAAAAAAAAAAGAAAGAAAGAAAAAGAAAAAGAAACAATGAGTTTTCAAGGCGCCCCACAAGTTGGATCATAACCTTCCTATACATAAGAGACGTGTGCACAGAATACATGGTTGGGCAGGACAGCCAAGCACTCTGAAATTCCATGAATCTGTCTCCTCTGGAAACAAATCTAGTTGAAGTTTTCTAGAGTAACGCTATAATCAGGACTAAGAGGGAAGAAGGTACCCACACTTCCTTTAAAAATGATACACTATTTACATGTTTCTTAGCCTGGTAAACTGTATAAAATAGTTGGTCTTTGCATCTAAAGAGTCCACAAATTTTATCTTTCAATGAAAGAGAGAAAATTGTTCTCTGCAGCCAAACCAACATTTGATGGTTATGTGTCTTTTTTGTTTTGTTTTAATTATGTGTCCTGTGACTCAGTCTTTGAAGTCAAAAAGGATTGGTCCGTTAGCTTTTAACCCACTAACCCACAAAGAATGACAGGTACCAAATAAACATATTAAGTCCTTGAGTTGAATCAGGAACCAAAGTGAAAAATTTCATCTCATCTATAAGCTTTAGGTGATTAAGACTAAAAGAGCAACTTTAAGAAAGGCAAAATTCATTTATTACTAGTACTTGTTTATTTGGTAATGAATTGGGCATTCTGTTTTAGACAACTTATAAAATATCAGAGTATCCAGTACACTAATACTTTATAGGGGAATGGCAATATTGTCCATTTGGGTTTTGTGTACTACATTTGTGTACTTCAAAGACAGTAAGCACTCTTTAAAGAAGCTTAAAAAATACTAAGAAATGAAGCACCAAGAACTGAATATAATCATACAACCTCAACTGTACTAACAATCACATTACTTATAAATAGTGTTAAAGTAAAAATGGTCCAGAAAGCATGAGGAATATATAAAATAGATATCTTAATAGAATTTGCCTTTAGTTTTTTTGCAACAGTTTCAGATATTCTCCAAGACTGAAAGACTTTTTAGCTCTTTGCCTAATTTTTGACACAATATTAACACACGTTTTAGTATTTCTCCCAAAATGTACAATAAACAATTTCCCCTATTAATAGCTAAAGGCTTGTCTGGAAAAATCAGGCATGGTGTGTTAAGTATTAATTAAGTTAAAAAACATGTTGTCCTGGATTGTATATATGTACATTTGCAGTGGCTGCTTATTTCAATATAACATAAAGACTGCACATCATGTCTTTGTGAAAAAGTGCTCACTCAGACTAGTTGAAGGAATAAATGGGCAGCATTAAAGTTGAATCTATAAATGCATTAGAATAAAGATAATAAATATACCAGTGGCTAGCACTTAGATGGTGGTTATTATTTGCCAGGCTCTGTTTTATGTGATTGACCTGCTTAAAGCTTTTAATCCTCACAGCAAACCTAGGAGAAAGTGTCATTATCTGTTATTTTAGAGATGAGGAAACTGAGCTAGGAGGTTAAGCATCTCACCCAAATTACAATGCTACTGCTTTGTATAAGCCAGGATTCTAACTTTAGCCGTGTGGACCTAGGATCTATGTTCTTAACCTGTACATTTCACTTCACCTTCCTCTTTTGTGAAATACATTTTACTTAAACAAACAAACAAACTGGACAAGAATTTATATTGCAACTGATTTTTTTAAAAGATTCAATGAACGAAGGTTCATATTATTTAGACACACTGAAATTTCCATGGAAGTATAACTCTTGCCTAAACTTCAGCATAAATAACTATATTTTATTTACCAAATACCTGTTGTTTTTCAGCTGAAAGCAATACGTGCCTTTGTTTTATGGATGTACAGATTTGTATGTTAATAATTTGCTCTTGAGTTCCTCTTCAGACCAGGCCAGACTGGAAGCAAAAATTATGAAGTGCTTACATAGGTCTTGGGTTCCTTCAATTTATTTTTTTCCATTTTTAAGGATCATTATTGCCATCTGAATGATCTTATTTGCATGCAAGATGATTTCTAATGATTATTACTATTTGTAATAATCTCTATCAGAAAGCTCCCTGGCTAGCTCTTACCTGATCTGCAAAGTACTCTTGTGGGCTCTCTGGGAAACACCAAATATCATAAACTGCAGGTGGCTCATGGAATTATTCTAACTGCAAGCAATAGCACTTTCATAGTAATGAAAGAGAAATGTATTTGTTTCTTAACTAAGTAGGTAAATAGTCTTCTTTATTGCTACTCCTTGGGGACCAACAGTTTTGAAAATAACATCAAAACGGTAAGCCATCAAACCTCATTAGTTTATATTCAATTATTTCAGATGTCTTTTGTTACTGGGGCATGCTGAATTGAGGGTTAACTTTGCCATGCTTGAGTGCTAGCATGTTCTAAGTAAAATAATGGCACATGCCAGTGAAATATTTAATCTAATGAAGAGCACAAGGTAAGAAAAGCCCTTATGTATGGGACCATTACAACTAAGTATTAAATTACTATTCTCTTTCAGTAAAAAGCTCTTACGTCATCCTGAAAGACTCTTCAACAAGGTAATCTATACACTTCAAAGTAACAAAAACCTATTTCCTTAGAATGTTTAGTTTAAGCAAAAATAAGACGTTCTTTCCCTAAATAGGGAATATTGAGTTTTAAAAAAATTTATCTTTTACCTATTTTAGAGCTAAAAGTGAAAGGTAGAGAATTAACATGAAGAGAACTAATCATAAATAAGTTACAGTACACACATGCACACATATACAGCAACTTATGAAGCTGTGGGAGGTTTTAGCCAATTAAAAAAAATAGAATAATTAGGCTTATAGTAGTAATTTTATCTCCTCCTACAGATCATGTGGCAGAGAAGCCCACATGTTGATTTCTAGCCTCCTTCTCTAGTCTGTATTCCTCTCCACCCCTAGGCTTCTTTTCAATGCTATTGTTATAAGTGCTACTTGCTCTTCTTATTTGCATATGTGATTCTTCAACAGCAGACAAAATTCTCTACAAAAATGGTGCTTCAACATAGTGCCTTTCACTAGAGAAAATCATCCAAGGCATACTAAGTTAAATGGAAATGTAAGTTTTATGCAAAAGCAAAAAGAGATTCTTTCGCAAATGATTTTCACTTAAAAGCAAAAATCAGCATTATTTGCCAAATTTCTCCTCTAAGGGATAGAACTTACTGGTATCAGAATTCTGAAGTATTAAACTTCAAAGGATTAAGGAACTGAATGCTTTTTGATATTGTGCCTTTAACTCTGTTCACATGTGCAAAGATCTTCCTTCTTGCAAAACAAAGTGAACAAACATAACTTTCTATAATTTCTGAATATTCCACCTTCGTGTTTTTCAATTTCTTGAACTTCAGTGGGCTTTTGCCCTTTCTTTTATAATTTATGGTGTTTATATATTTATTCACTCGTGGGCTCTGTTATTTAAATGCCACTAAAAATTCACAGTACACCTACTCACAGCACTAGCAAAATGAGGATCAAAAAAGGTAAACTAATAAATAGTGCTTTTGCTGCTGATGGAGCTCGCTCCTCATGGACGAAGAGTGTGAGAGAATATGGCACTTTACATAAAACATCTTCACGTAAGGTAGGTGTTTGATATACTTCCTTTTGTTGCAAAGGGTTAATCAGAAAGGTTTACATTTGGGAATGCTCTGAATCATGCTCCTCCCTCTCCAGTAGCACTGCCAAAAATCATCTGACAGGAAACGTAAGATTAAGTTTGTCCTACCTAAGCGAACAAAGAGTGCTCTGAACAGGCCACCGGTTTACTGCAGAGCGGGAACTTTTCTAATCCTGCTGGAATCTGCAGTGCTGCTCAGAAAATATCAAGGAAAAAGTTGTTTTCTTTCCTCTAACATCTTGTCTCTGGATCATCTCATTTTGGTCACACTGCCTGATCTTGCTGCTTCTCCCATAAAGGTTAACTTAAAGCTCCAAACATAATCATGTGGAAAATGGACATTATTGATTCCTATGGCCCATTGTTCCCCCATCCTAAGTCCCTGAAGTTCAAGTTCAATCTGGAATTACATCATGTCTGGTTTCTCCTGGTTACCAGACGGCTTGAGACGTGACCACAGCTACAGAAAAAACAAACAGCCTTCTTCACGCTTCGGCTCCCCTATCGATTCAAACGTAAACTTTTTTTCTTTCTCTCAAGTATGCTTCAAGTATGGAGCATGGTTAATTTAGAGATTAAGTTCCAAATTAGATTATCTAATGGCATCTTAATGGATTGCTGACCCATTTCCTGTGGGATGGCAGCAGGCAAGTCTGGCTGGAATACAATTAATTTCTTAGGAAGTGTTCTGAAGAGTTTGCCTAGATAAAAAGGAAATGTCGTATTGCACAAATCTTTCTTTATAAATGGAGAAAGTTAGGCAAAAACTACAACAAATCCCAATGTATTTTTCAATAGTCAGATCAGAGACATTGTGTGTTTGTGAAAACCGTATCAAGATCATTTTTAAGAATGGCAATGTTTCTAGTTTTGATTTCATAACAGGTGCAAATAATTTTGAGGAGAATAGAAAGGAATTCCTTGCAAGAGAATGTTCAAATGCAGACGGCAACCTTGGTTAGCAGCCCTGTTAGCAAACAAGGGTCATGTGCAATTTCGGCTTTTTCAATTTTCTGCCTTGAACCAAAGTTTCTTCCATTCGTCTATCTTATCAGCATTTCTATCATGGTCCCAGAGTGGTACTAGGGGCCCAGGCTGGTGTATAAAAAGTTGTATATTCTGAACACACTCTAGAGCTAACAGCTGAAAAGGAAACTCAGCACTCTGAGAATAAAGCTCCCCCCAGGAACTCCAGGAACAACCCAGCTGTTGTACTATAGCTATGTGTCAAGATAACAAACTGAGAGCAGGAAATGCTAGCCTAGTCAATTCTCGGGGATGGCCTAAGTGTAACGTTGAAACAAAAGTTAACTCTTAATTCCACCTAAGTACAGGCCATGTACTGCCACTATCATATACATGCCACATATCTGTGGACATAGCCACACTTATATCCACCCGTACACACTTATGCATAGAGACATGCAAACATCTATGTGCATATGAACATACAGTTGCAACCCAATATTGAGAATTGTTTTTTTCTTAAATATTCCTTCTTAAGCCTTTCTAGAGCATACATTTTACCATGAAAATGTTATGGATGTAACAAAGAAAAAAGCTAAATGGACAAGGGCAGTGTGATGTAAAGAGAGTTTTATATATATATATGAAATGAACACTGTTACTCCTTCCTTTTTGCCCTCCCTCTCCTGGCCAACCAGATCCAAATAACCTTTACTGGCTGCTAAATTTCTCTTGGGAAATCAAGCAACTCTCTAGAATTGCAGTAATAAACGACAATTTCTTACAAAAACATGTGTAAAGTAACTACAAAATGAAGTATTGAACTCATGGAAAGGAACTGCTAACACATGTAACACGGAAAAGAGCTGATAAAAGTCTCTTTGGTGCCATTCAATTATGGCATCAGCAGAAACACAACAATCCTTCCAATTATTTTAGTAAAATCTTCATTTATTCATTATTTCGGAGGCTGAGCAAATGGTTCGTGTAAACATATCCTTCAGTAACACGCGCATGTTTATTTTAGCCATCTGAAGGCTTCTTCCATGTTTATATAAGCCATCAAACACATACAACCCTCACTTGTGGCTTTGCGTCTTCTTGAAAAGGGTGAAGGGGGAGAAGGGAGAATGAAACACTAAATCCAGTTCTCTTTTGCATAAAGCACTCCCTCCAATGTTTTAAAATAATTTATGTTTATATTATTCTTGGATTGTCCTTCGGCTTTCTTTTTCATTCAATTATACCACTCTTTCAATATTCCATAGTACAAGCAAAGTTCTGCCTATAGTTTCAACAAAGAAAGCCAGTTAGGGAGTACCTACTGTATGTGTTTACACCCACAGAACGCACACGTGCAAAAAGAAAGGGATTTGTCTACGTAGGAGAACAAAGCACAGGCGTAACTGTGTCTAGCTTGAGCAAATTTGGTACCTATGCTCCTCCCAGGAGTGGAACCCATTCTCACTGAAGTAGAAGTGAGATAGATCTTCATCAACATTTTATTCTGTGTTCATGGCAGTTAACTGAACTCCTGTTCTGGCAGAAAGCTTCGCTTTCTCAAGGAACAAGCAACTCCTTAGCTCATGACCACACACGTGTGTACAAACAGAAAAATGGTTCACAGAATTCTAAGGTCAAAACAACAAAACACCATCAGGTTGCAACCTAGGAAGGCTGTGAAATCTTCCCAAAAGTCAGTTCTGGTTCCTTAGGGAGTGTTTATAGCCTGAGGTGGGGTGGGGAAGGACAGAGGAAATATTCCAGCTTTCATTACACTACTTGTACAGCTCCCCAGGACCTGCCATTCTAGTCCCCAAAAGGAGCTGCATTAAATGACATGCAAACACCTCAAGAGGGCAACTGGCATGAAGTGGGAGAGGAGGCAACCATGAACCAGTGAGATGGCAGCAAACAGCAGACAATTCAAATGGCACAAAGCCACACAGAAACACTACAAAGTCTCCAGGGGTTTTTAACAAAAGGCAACACACACAACAAAAATAACCCGTGGTATCTTCTTTATTCCATCATGCCAAAGCTAAATTATTTAATTCTCTGGTTGACCAGATCTACATTTCTGGTATATTTTCACCTTACTGAGATGATTGTAAAGCTGCAGCTGTGCCCAGATTTTAGATATGTATGATCTGCCTTAAAAATGGTACTTCCAGGGAGCTTGGGTGGTAGCTCAGTTGGTAGAACACTTGCCTAGCACAGGTGAGGCACTGGGTTTGATTCTTGGCACTGCATATAAATAAATAAAATAAAGGTCACTGACAACTAAAATAATTTTTTTTTTTTAAAGTGGTACTTCTACAGGAACTGAGGGTATAGCTCTGTGGTTTAGTACTGGCCTAGGATGCATGAGACCCTGGATTCCAACTCTAGCATTGAAAAAGAAAAGAGTGGTAGTGTTACAGTTATTATTTCCCTTTTTCAATATTATATCTAGAAGAAAAAAAAAAACATTAAGTTGTAAAAATGACTACAGGGCACAAATTATAAATTACATGTAAAGCCACCATGCCACAGGCACGGCCTTTTTATGTTCTAAAATATGGACTTGTGTCCATATTTGAGAAAGGTAACAAAGCAAAGTGAATTGCTATCCGTTTGAGTGTATTTATCCTAAACTGCGTGATACTTAGATTTTAAGAACTGTGGGTGTCTTGTCCATCACAGCATTTAGGATGGCCCCACACAGAGATGCAATAAATCCCTGTAGAATGTATAAGCAAGACGCCTGCCATCACCAATTACGTGCCTTCTGAGTCACTACAAAAAGGAAAGAAACAAACCCAGAGCTGCCTGCTTAAGAGCTGTATGAATCACTAAGGCCATTCTATACATCATGATCTACTAACCCAAAGAAAAACTATTATTTTTGAGATGGGGAAAAAGAAAAAAATATTAATTCTGAATTCTTGTCTATGACCTGAAACTGATTTACCATATCAATTTTTCACCAAGAGGGGGCTTTGTGAAATGAACAATACCCCCCTCAGAGCTGAGTTTAATTCTTGTATTCATTCACTCCATATTCATGTGTTCTGATTCATTGTCCACTCACCTTTTCTTTTGGGGGGGAATATCTGTTTTTGATTTTAAAAAATTACGAGGAATGAGGTGAAATTATTTCTTAAATTGGTAATCATTTACATCTTTATTGGATTTAATGTATTTTCAAGGTGCTATCCTATTTTAGATTAAGTAAATGCCAATCAGTAATCAACAGATTTGGAAGTTCAGAGGCTGATTTACAAACATGAGTACATTTCATCTGATTTGCAATTCTTATAAATATGGCAAGCTTGTATGCAGACATGAACCATTTTGCTAACTTAAGGGCAGAAATGGAATACAGGAAGGTTTTTTTTTTTAATAAAACAAAATGCAAACAATGTGTTATCAAACCTAATTAAACTAACTTTTAAAAGTATTAATTCAGACTTTTTAATAAGGTACTTTCATTACATGTAATTGATGCTCCTAGTCATTAAGATTATTTAAATAAGATACTTCCACTTCTTTTTGTAACTTATATTCTATTGTTTTCCAAAAGGAGGAATAATACAAGCTTTTCAGAGGAGGGATCATAATAGGTAAAAATGTATCCATTTTAAATTTGATAGTTTGTTACTCTTCAAAAAGTAAAAGGCATACTGTAATCATTTAGGTATTGAATTACTAAAAAGCCATCAAAGTTTTTAGAAAACAATATGAATAATTTTCTTAATTTTTATCTGAGCAAACATGGACATTTAATTAAGCTGACTCAAATTTTACTCTTCAAAAGTTTCTATCAAACAACAAGGAGCTGAGCAACTAGTTCTATCACAACTAAATATCTCAGCATGTGACTTCATATAGGCATTTTCTGAAAAGGAAGGATCACAATCATAGCTGGGCTGAAAAATTAAGTTAGCTCTATTTTTGGTGAACTTAAGGAACAACTTTACTCCCTACTGCAATTTTTTTTTTTATTTCTTAATACATATGATTATACCATGAATTTTAATTATTTGATTTATCAATTTGACATAACTTATTAAAATAACACATAAGAAGCTATCTTGGAGCTACTTACTATCTAAAACCAACACATGAAACAATATCCGAACTGCTTTTGAATAAGTTTTGTAATAATTATCTTAACCAACCAAATTAAGTCAACCCTCAATGGGTCACATCAGTATACAAACGAATTAATACTTTATTTAAACCAAATTCCTTCATAGTTACTGATTCCAACAGTCTTCCCACTCCAAAATTCATGGGTACTGCTAGTAACAATTAAATTGATTAACTTGAAATTTTCCTTCTAGCTTTTCCTGATAAAGGAATAAATGAATAGTAAAACAGCTTAGAGGTAGCAGTAGAGGAGAGTCAAAATGAGAAGAAATATAATGTGAAAGACCAATGCTTTATCCTCAAATGCTGAAAAATCTTCCCTTAAGCTAGAATTTCATTTTTCAGGATCTAAAATCTAAGAATCAGATTTTACCCCTTCCCCCATCAAAATATTATAAATTGTATCAAACATTTGACAGTATTTAGAAATCTCAATGACCAGTTAGTATATGCTATAGTCCCAAATTAATTTGATGTTGCATTTAAACAGGAAATAAAGGAAAGGGGAAGGAGAAGAGGAATGGCATAGCCAAAACAACTAAATTTTTCACATATACTTTCGGTAAAACTAGTTAAAAACAAACACTATAGGTCATGGAAGTTTGAGGTGTAAGTGTAGGGTTGGAAATAATTAAAATGTTACCTTTGCCAAGTAATTCCCAATGTATCCTCACTGGTACTGGGGTATAAATGCCTGCCGTTTTGATTCATGGTCCAGTCACAAATCCTCAGCTGTCAATTGAAACCTAGCAGTCAGATATGGATCGAGCAGTACTACAGTTTTTAGTATTTAAATGAACACATGCAAACTAGTACTGTATATGGCATTACCCTTACTTTCCCAAGAGGCAACTTAAAAAAAAAAAAAAAAAAAAAAGCAAAAGAAAATCTTATTCTGAAAAGCAAAATTCCTAGACCCTTTTTAAAGAAAAAGCTATTGCAATATGCTTCTCTATTAATTAAAGCATACAAGAGAAACAAGTGCTTAGAACATAACAATTAGCCATTATTAGAGTACAAATTGAGCTGAAATAAAAGCAAACGTTAATGTTCAATAGAGAGATATATTTTAGAAAGAAAATAAAAATGCTTTTTTTCTATGCAACATACCAAATTATCTGCACTGAATAAAATAATCAATAACTTTAAGCATGCAGTTTGCAAAACAGAAGACATGCAGTTTAGAGGAGAAAGGTCCCACCCTACGTAGACATTCACCCTAACTTATGTATAAAAGCATCAAGGTGTTCAGTTTTAGGTGTTTACTAATTGTGCTTTACTTAAAGTAGTCTTATTTGGAAAGAGTTGATAAGAATTTCTATTTTTATTTTAAATTCAGAGTACTGGTATTTAAAATTCTTTACTACATCTGAAAAAAGTGAGGAATGCACTGAATACAAGCTGAAACAAATTCTTCCCAGATCCAGGAATCATCAGCTCTGCCCTTCAGAGATCCTTCGAGTAACCCTATCCAGCTCTGTTTGGTTAACAGCTGCCCTACAGTGCTAGCAGATTTATTGAAAAGATATATTGCTTATTTTTATGCTTAAGAAAGTAAACTTATCTGACTTTGGGGGGGAAAACACAGTAGAAAACCATGGTTTTTAACCTTTAGATAACCAGGCTGTAAATTAGCTGCATCCTGCATTGAAAGGGCCTTCTTCACTGCCATCCATGAAACCTGGTCTGATACTTTTCAAGAATTTCAGGATGACAATTGGAGCCAAAATGCCTTTAAAATTTGTGATAAACTGTTTTATCTATTTTGCTAACATTATGGCTTTTAAAAGTTGCAATTAGGCATCTTTTCCTTCCAGACTCTCAACTTCCTGCACACTCTTCAGGGAGGGTGATTTTGGAGTTTCAGAATGACAGTTTCTGCTCATTTTTCCAGTTGTATGAGGCTCCAAAATTACAGTCTAAAATTACCAAAATATATGTTTTAATTGTGCTGATATTTCAGGCAAAAGGGATTTTACAATTTAAAAACCTGAAAAATTCCCTTTAGATAGACAGGCAGACACATGGATTGGATAGATATGTAGATTCTGCTCAGGAAATACATCATTAAGAATTTGTAAATCAATAATTAACTTAAATTAGAAATAAAAATAAATCTTAAAATTGACCATAATATTTGCATAAAAGAGAATAATGTACTTAGTTTTTAGTCAAATGATGACCTACTTTTACTATTTCAAAGAAGTACATGTATTCAATCAAGTGTGTGAGAAGCAATATGTCAAGATTTTTTAAAGTTCTCAAAGTGGGTCAATAGAAATTCAATGTGATAGGGTAAACTTTATTTTTAACAATAACAGAGTAAAACCAACCGATTACTATATCAAAATAACAAGTTTTTAAAGGGCTATGAAAATCCAAAAACAGTTCAAGAAATTGACTTTGCATAAGGATTACCTTAGGGACGGACTACTTGTTGATCTTGTTATCAAAGAAAATGCTAGTTTTGACTTAATTAAAATTCTCAAGAATGGAGGGTACAATTAGGCACAGCATACCTTAATTCTGTTAATTGCTAACTTCAAATTAGTTTCTATGGGGTACTCAGCTTAGAGTTTTCAAAAAGTGACCATACTTTCATGAAACCAGAGAAATCTGAATGTCACTCAGAATTGGCTACTGTCCCACAGACAACTGTTGGGCCATGACATCTTGGAAAAATGTTATATTGTTGGTCAGTTTTTTGTTGTTAAAGTTGCTCATTTTTTGTTTGTTTTAGACCCCTAAAAATGCCCAGTAGGCTATCTTGGTCCACACGCTAAACACTTAAATCAACATATTTTTTGACTGTTCTTTCCTCAACAGTCGCAAACGGGTTAGACCCGACCATAGGTATTCACTTTTATCTATCCTTAAGACATGTGTATATATAAATATATATCTATATGAGAAATATTTTCCCAAACAAAAAAAATGTTTACATACATAAAAATTAATCAAAATAGTCAATTATTTAGCAATAATTTCAAAGAAGTTGATAGGATATTAATTAGTATTAAATTTATTTTCAGTAACTAAAAACATAAAATACAATTTAAATTTATTTACCTATTTAGATTGCAGGCCAGCATTATCACCATTTTCAAAAGCTTCTGACTAGGCATATTTATGTTGTATATGTTATCCCTTATTTCAGCCAGGTTACCTGAGCCAGAGTCCATTTTTTTAAATTAATAACCTTTTGCATAAAACATCTTTGAATTAAAAAACTTTGATTAAAATGAAATTTTAATAAGGAATGTGTGGGGAAAGGAAATAAAATGAAAGTCACCTATTTACTAAGGATTCCCTTGATAGTTATTTCTAAGAATATTTATTCGTAAGAATCTTATTTGGTCAACACAGTCCTCACCAAGCAACAGACTATAGGTATTAGAAGGTTAACACTAAGTGTAGTTAAGTTTCTTTGGGGGATGTGTTAAGTACAATATTATTATAATTCAGTATTCCTAATAAAAAAATAACTTTGCATTAGGTTTTAAGTAAATTTAAAATAATAGGTAATAGTCTTTTGTGAGTTTAGGATAGTGATTCTTCAGCTTCTATCCAATGAGAGGGTGGATGTGAGATAATTCAGCTGTCAATTGTTATTTTTAAATTAAATTTTAAAATTTTAACTTTAAGTGGCACATAAATACATGGTTTTCTTTTTAAAAAAAAAAGAAATTCCTTAGTCCAAAGCTTCAATAACATTTTAATGATTGTTTCAATTATTTTCTCTTAAAAAATAGGTATTCACCCCTGCCACAGTAATCAAACTTTTTTAAAACACCAAGCACAAGTGAGTTCAAAACTTGGTCTGTTATAGTCATATGTTTTTATGTGGAGGTGGGGAGAAATTCTTGTTTTTTGCATTCAGACTTTAAGTCAAACCTGATCATAAGCATATTCCTTAAGAAATGCTTACTCATATAAATCATTTTAATTCTTTACTTTATATACACTCACCAGCAGGAACTTAGGTTATCTAAATAATGAAGGTAAGATGTATTAAATCAACTATGCACAGAATTCTAAAAGCAAATAAAAGGTGAAGTAAAGATATAGGATTTCCTCCCAAAGAAGCTATCAGTAAACGGGTCAGGCTAAAACAGTCCAAAGTACTAAGAAAGGAGTAAAGGTGAAGTTTTCACTGCATATGTTCTTAGGGTGGAGTTCGTGAAGTCTTTGGAGGGAGAAGCTTGTTCCTGGCACAACTTCAATGAGACTGTCTCCAAAAATAAGGATGGGGGACCATCTGGTTCCCCTCAAAGCCTGCATAGATGGAAAAACCTAAGCTACTACACTCAAATAATTATTTAAGTAGCTGATAATCATAAAGAATCAATATTGCTTGTAATTTCAGAATAAAAGTTTATTTATTCAAATGAGGGTCTTTCATTGTTATTAACAGGGGCTTTTGTAAAATGCATAGTAATTACCTTTGGGAACAGAAGAAGGTTAACAAAAATGTCCTACTTTGGGAGGCTCAGCAAACAGGCTGCTGCACTAACAGTCCCTCCTGAGGAGGACAGCTCTCAATCAGACCAATAAGCCATTAAATGCAAACAGAATCATCAACGCAGACAAATTTACCTTTCACTTTTTTCTTTTTAGGTTTACAATGACCCTTAGGGGAATATCTTGAAAGTTATATTTTATGTTCTCTTGAGTTTATTTCTCCAGATGCCTCAAGGAAACAGATTTTTGGGGGAATGGAGGTGGTTTTGTGGGAGCTAAAAAGATTAGCACTTTAATATTCATACTTTCCTTTTAATGCCTGGATTAGTAGAATTTTATTTTATTGCTAATTACCTGCTATGCAGCAAGTGAAATGGCCTCTGAATAAATAGTATATATAAACTTACTGAACAAGCAAAGTAGTCAGAGTGAAATTGTCAAAAAGGAAAAAAAAAAAGAGAGAGAGAGATCCAAGATCAATCCTGGTACCTTAAAGTCACGTCTAATATCAATTTCTGAAACCCATGCTTCTTGAGATTTAATTTAGCACAGTAAAATCAAAATCAAGTTAAACAGGTATGCATAAGCCATGAACTTAGTAAATGTTACTGACCATAAATCATAAGTTAAAAGAAAATGAAACATTTTTTTCTTTTTCTTTTTCAGTAAAGACTACTTTAACATGTAAAATTTAAGGTTTCAAGAGATATTGGAATCCATCATCTTCAATTTTCTTTCCAAGATAAGGCTCCAGGAGAAAAAGGTTTAAGACCTTGTCCAAGGTTAGCTGTGCCCTTTCATATTAACACTCCAACCTCCTGGCTCCTAATCCCTGGTTCTCATTCTTTGCACCAGTTTGTCTGTCATTGTTCCTTTCCCACTCTGTTCTTCATGTGCAGCCCAAGAAAATTTAAGACTAAAATAACTGTAAATAAAACAACTTCGGAATGTCCTTGATTCAACTTAGATCTTTTAAAGTAAATACTTTTAGAAAAGTAGATAACTTTTCCCTTGTGTTGACTGAAATTTAAGGCTACATGAAACACAATTTTATTTTTACATGAATGAGATTAGTTATCTAGATATTAGCCTGTGGTAACCAGAAAAGGTAAGAGAACAAAATGAACAAATGATAAAAGACAATGGAAGAATTTTTCTTTTTAATTTTAAGAATTAGCCCAAAAGGTAAGCATTTGCATAACCATTATTTTGACTGAAACTTCCTTTAAATGTGTTTCCTTTCCAGCTAGCATATGTGAAAAGTGACCTCTTATCCATTTACATACCTACCCAGAAGGCATGTGATAGGGTTTTACGTCAAGCTGTCAATTATGATAACAGACACAATAAGAATGGCCCAAGTGTTGATAGCCTGCTTCCTGACTTTATTGAAAAGTTTGTTGATAGTTCACTTGTGTCCTTTCAATTGCTTGCCTCTAATAAATGACTGCCTTTTCAGTGGTTATAATGTACCAAGGTTTGGCTTTGCCATTTGCCAGTATAAATATCACAAGGGGATTTCAACTAATAGCAGAGTTTTTTAAAAAAATTTTTTTACAGGTTAAAAATTTTAAATTGTTATCGTGTGTAACACATTTTCAATGTAATCAAAAGTATTTTCAAATTCTAATTTCAAATTTTATCAAGAAAAATATAGGAAGCATTTTGATATAAACTAGCCCAGTAACTGAACTTGAAACAATAGCATTAGTCATGCAGGAGATGGTACATGCTGAAGCTCAAGCACTGATAAAGTCCATGCAATTGTGAGAAGTGAGGCAAGGACCTGAATTGATCAGGTCACTCATTTATTAGCTCTAGGAATGGGTAGCATATATAGTCAGGAGATTATAATTTTGAGACTGTGAATATAATCATTTCTTACAATTAATTGACTTAATTGTCTCACTTAAGGAAGGCAAAAGTGACCTCCCATTTATTCCACCTAAAATCTTGAATCTCTATCAAAATTAATATGCATTTCAATGGCACTGTCTTGAATGATGATTTTTTTTTATATCTGAACAAGAAATTTCTTAGCTGTAAAAATGCTTATTTCCAATTTTCCAGAATGGTTTTTAAAAAAATTTTCATATTGATGTGTAACTGTAGAAATTTATGTTTCTAATATGATCTTAGACTCAATTGCAAGGGTGATAATCAAATTAACGAGATTGTCTTATATTACCAAACTTTCTATAATAACAAAAAAAGAAGGTCTCAAGTTAGCAAATTCATATGCTAAGGTTGATAAGATAAGGAACTGGTGGTAATTTAAGTAAGTTTCTTTATATTTTCCATTTATAAAAGATTTTTAGGCTGGATTATACAATAATTTCTGTACTTTCTAAGCAACATCCAATATTCTGTTACATAGTTCCCATTTTCTCAAGATTATAAAATTTGGGAAATATGATTCCTTCACTGTCTATATAAGGAATGGGCAAAGAGTATTTATGAAGCATGAGGTAGGAAAATGAACACTGCACTTTACTAAATTTCTACAAAAATAAAGAGGAGAGACTTTTACACTTCTGAAAATGTTTCAAACCATAAAAAGGCATTTCTTAGTAGAGACTTGAGTTCAGTTTGCCAAACCAAGACTCACAGTTCTTGAAGATACTACACCAACTTCCAATGGAAAAGTTAAAGAATGAAGATCCAATTGAAGTTCTGATTTTAAGATTTCCCCTATGCCAATAATGAATGCATTTACTAAGCCAGTAATGCTAAAGACAGACTAGTTCCAGACCTTGAATAGTGCTCAAGATTGTGTTAACAGATAAAGGAAAACTCTAAAGTAAGTCCTGGTCAGCTGGCATGAGCTGATTATGAAGGCAAATTAGAGAGTATTGTTTTAATGGCAAATTATTAACTTGGTTTACATGAATCTTTTTGAAATAGTCCTCAAAATTATGTGATTTTATTTTTTGGATTCAAATGAGATTTGCAATGTTGGGTGAAATTCCAGTGTCAAAAAAAAACTAGTATAACAAGGCAGTTAGCAACCAACATTAATCAGTAATAACCATTGTAAAAAGGAACACACAACTGTATAAAAGGAGCATACAACTGCATGTGTACAAAGCATATACTTTTACTATTCAGATTTTCCAATATGAATGTATTAGTCTTATAAGTAAAATATAGGGTTAATTTTAATATTTAAATATTTTCCATCTCAATTGAAGAATGCTTTGTGTAAAAGCTCTCCTCACATGTCATTTTATGGAAAGATTATAAGATGATCAAAATTATTCAATAATTTAAAATTTATTGTTAACTCTATGTAAGCTATATTAAAATTCTTTTCTAAAGAAAAAATAGCACTCAACAATGCACATCAATACTCTTCATAATCTAAAAGGATAAATCTTTATAAAGCAACCGCCATGAACTGAAGAACGTACCTGGTGACAATATTTATTCTTAAGGGGTCATGTATATTAAAGGTTATGGAGAATGTTTAAAAGAACTCTCTCAGACTAAAACCATTGCCTTTCTAATTTTAAATTTCTCCTAGCTAATATAAAATGATTGATTACCTTTATTTCATGTACCCCTTGATTTTCCTTTTCATTTATCATTGAGTGCTTTAAACCAAATGCATTTAGAACCTGCTGCTAGAAGAGTGGTCGCCTTTAAATCTTTGTAAAGTAATGAAAGGACACAGTAAATCAATCTCATTTCTGTTGTAGGAAGGAATAACCTTTACTCTACTGAAGTCATTCAAACTATTCTGTCCCTCCTTTCCTATATAGTAAATATAAAACTTTATGATTCTTTTACTATTTGGAAGGATAAACATCATAGGATTTTAACTGAAGCCTTAGTAATATAATGCGTACATAATGATATAAATTTATATTATCTTCTGCAGGCCTCAAAACTGTAGTTCATAATAAATTAGGCACATTAGGTTTTTTCAAATCCAAAAGCGGTACTCTTTCATTATTACATAGAGAACAAATGAGCTATCTGCATGGTATTTAAAAAATTTAACATAAATTATATGGTTTTTTTTTGCAAGGATCAATACATATCATGTATTCCATAAATATCAACTCCATTTGACCAAACAAAATATATTCATATTGTAAGTGGTCTTCACCCAACGATGTCCACTTAAATAAAAAGTGGCAATCTTTGATGAAAAATTTTGTTGTTCTAGAAATCATATGTATTTTTTCAATTATAATATGCCCACATCTCTATGTACATTAAAATCCATATTTTGTGGTATTTGCTAGCTTTTCCTGATTTATCTTTAGATATATGAAAGATGAAGTAAACTTTAATATTAATGAACTTTCATGATCATAATTGCAGGAGGCTCCAATATAAATCAGAAGTGGTAAGAAAATTAAAGCTGCCATGGGTTAGACAGGGAGAGAGGACAATTGCTCCTAAAAACATGGAATTGGTTAGAATATTCTAAATGTGATTGGGGCTAAAGGTTTAAATAATGGAGGCATGTTTTTATGAAATAAAAATTAAATGGAAATTAGAGATATGTCTTAAAGAATATTGCAAATCCCATGACAAAAGTATTTCTGAAAAAATGTGTAATGATTTTTGAAAGAACAAGTTTCTAAACCTATAAATCCTGCATATGTTTTAAAAAACACAATGAACACATACATTTGTCAAACAGAAACATATTATAGTAATTATAACACATTTCATATTACAGCAATTTTAGAGGTGAAAAAAAGCAACATTCCAGAGAATTATGTTGAAAAGCCATTGGCTGGCAAAACCACTAATTATTATTTGGTATTTTCATAACTGTATACAGATGTTTTCAGTTTGTCCTCACTCTTTTGTTTCACTTTGCTTTTTTTAAATCTGGCAAAATGACAAGTATCCTGAATAAGCTATCATCTTTATGATTTTTCTAAACTCTGCATGTGGTGCAGTCTACCACCTTGGCCTGTAACTGGGAAGGACCTGAAAATTCCACATGAAGCACAGTAGAGACAGGCCACAAAAATATCTAAGTGTGGTGGACAGGTCTAGAACAAAGTAAGTGGGTATAAACACCTGCACAGGCTTTCTATACATGTGGAAACTCATATAAATGCACAAATAACTTACAAATGAAGAGCAAAGTTAGTTAATACTGGCTCTTTCTTATTTACACAGGCTATTTTCCCCATGTAATATTTTGCATTCTGTTAATTTCAAACAGCTCTGCTATCAAAACTTGAGAGCAGCAAACATATGCATCATAAAATATATTTGAATTCTGAAGTGTTTAGAATTATCTGTTATCCTGTAACTGGAATCCTGGGATTTCTGCATTGGTATGGTCCATGCTTTTGACTGTGGCTAATTTGTTTATAAGCCACCATTAATTCTGGCTGTATATTTTCACAGTTTGGGTAAACACTTCATTTGCATTAAATTTACAGTATTAATGAGATGTGAAATTTAAAATGCTACTTGAAACATAAATGATGTAAGAAGGCAGAACCAAAAAAAAAAAAAAACGTGTTTTATCACATCTGAAATCACTAAACCAACTTAAACCTATTAAAATAGCAATGATGTGTCGCCTGAGATTTTAGCTTCATAACTCATCTTCCTGGACTAAAATACAAAAGTAAGGAGAAAAACATCTGGAAAATATAAAATGGTTCAAAAACACAAATTATGCACTGCTTCTACTTTAACTGGATTTTAAATTGGTTTTCAATGTTTGCCTTTGAAAGCTACAGGCTACTAAGTTCTCAACAGCCAATAGGATTGCAGAAAATTCCCATTGGCTGAAACACAATAGTGTCTGTGGATGTTATCAATATATGCTACAGAGAAGATGGAAGAGGTCATGAGCCAATTGAGAAACTCTGTTCAGAGAGGCAAGGAAACAAGGGATAAATGAGAAAAATTTTTGGAAGACGAAATGATCAATTTTGGTCTCAGAAGCCCCGTGAGCCCCATTCTGAGTTCAGATCTGAGAGGCAACATGGAGAAAAGCACCGAAGCAAAGCGTGGCTACACCATTACACCTGGGTGAAACGTGCCCACCTGTTGCTGATGTAGGAAGGATGGGTCTCTTGGGCTTAGTCCCACATATCGATTGGCTTGAGATGTGCCTGAGGCTGTGTAGGCTGATTAAGGAAGAACAAAAACAAAGATAAAAATTGTGAACTATCAGAATGAACACCCTGTCCATGTATAAGAAACCCAGAGAAGTGGGATTTGCAACCAAAAAAAGTTGTCGTCTCCATTTCTCTTCCTTTTTGTCTGAGTGATAGAAAAGAAATGATAATTGATTTCAAATCAATGAGTTTATCCCCCCTTAAAAAAAAAATCTATCTAGTAAATCACATCTCATGCTTTGGTGTAGTGTCTCACACTTACATGTCCGGGTACAGTCCTGTAGGGGCGCCCAGGATTGGCTAAGCAGAAGGGTCCTTTGCCCGGATGTGACCATTTACTAGATGTTAGTGGTCTAATAGAAAATAATCAGTTATGGTCTGTGATTCTAAATGTCAGGAAAAAGTGACAGCTTTTTATGATAGGACTTAAGCAGATGTGCTTGATGATATGAGATGAAAAAGGTCTTACTTAAAAGTCTTCCTAAAAAGAAAATCTAATATTAATATTCTGAAGGAGGAGCCTATTTTTGTGTATTATATAGAATGAATAAACTCAGTGTTTTATTTAATGTAAAAATGCCCTCTAGTTTGATACAAAGGCTTTTAGAGAAATTCCTTATTTTCCGTAAGTGTAAAAAATTCAATGTTTTGTGACTGGTCAGGAAGGGAGCTGGTGGCACCTTCGGAAATACTTGTCACCAGGTAGTTAAGTACATAGAGTGACTATTCTTTATGTTAACAGGGGTCTTGTTTGTAAATACTTTTTGTACAGGTGCTTTTTGGTATAGAGTGAACTTTGCACAGAAAAGTTCTTCATATTCCTAAAGACTTTTGCTTGTTTTAACAAGAATAGGACTAACACATTTTCCCAGCATTAGACAATTCCACTGCTCCCTGTCAGAATATGCAGAACTAAGTTTTTACCATATATTACATTCACAGATCTGAAGAGATCTTTTTTCTTAGTTTAAAACCATTAGGTTTTACAAACAAAGAATTCAGACATTAATTTTAAATAGGCTGGCTTTTAAAAATCAATACGTTCATTCTGCCATGTTCATTTAAAGGACTAGAATATTTGATCATTGAGGCTTTTTTAGGTCAACTAGTAAAAAATGTGGAAGATGCTCACAATTCATCTTTTAATTACTCCTGACTAAAGGGCCCCTGCAAGGGCAGCCATCAGTAACCAGCGACCCCCACTCCATGACCAGGACTCAAACTCAACACATGGGCCCAGGACAGCATCGCTCTTCCAGAGTTAGCATTGAATCTGTGCTGTCCTTTCTTCGCAACCATGAGAAAGAGGTGCCCTTAGGCTGTGTGTTTTCTTTAATGTTACCATCAGCTCAGTAACCAGTTCTCCATTAGCAGTGGTGCCTAGGGAGCTGGATCTACAAATTCACTTCTAAGGAAGAAAAACTACTCACTATATTTCTTTCATGTAAGAGTGGAAAATGAACTGACGCAGCCATCTTTATACAACCAAGGTACTCCTTCTGAATGTTCTGTGATTTTACTAGTCAATTTAGATCCATTTTGGAACAACCTGTATGTGCATATAAAAACAATTTCTTAACTAACAGGCTGAAGGCACTCCTAGAAGTGAGCTGTGACTATCTGGGTCTGCTCCTCCTCTGAATCTCACATATTAACGTCACCATAATAGAGGGAGCCAGAAGTTTTTAGAACTGGGCTTTAAACATTTACTCTGTGACAGTGCAACTACTTTTTAAAATCTTACTTTCTATGTGCTTTTATTTAAATCACTAACTTGTTTGTTCAAAGATGTTGTGACATTCACTTTTAAAATCTGCATATAGAATTTTAGTGACTCTAATGTGCGTGGTAAATATTTTTAAAAAAATAAATTCACTTTTCTCTATGTATTTAGGAAACTGCTTAGTGTAGGACCCGCTGCCAACAGTTTGTAAGCATTAATAAACATTGAGGGGTATTACAAGCCCTCATTTATAGGGACTCATGAATTTGGAGAAAGAAATGCTAAATATTCACTGTATACACCAAGTATTTTCCATTTTTCTTCCTAGTTTTTCAGACGTCATTAATAAAGAGTGTCTTTCCAATGGTGCAGAAAGAGGGAGCAAATGGTGCCTCTAGTTGTGTAATTTCACATGCAGAGTTCCAGAGCAAAAGAATTTCCTTGCTCTAGGAAACAAAAATAGTTTAAATTTAAGGCATATGTATAATTGTGGGGGTGCATGATAATTCTTCTCTACTGGAATTTTGTCCATTCCACTTTGCTAATCTGTGCACACAGCTCCAATTCTAAGAAGCTGGTAATATGGGTGAAGCGGATTGAAAATTTATTCCTCATACACTTCTAAGTATTCTAAATGAAGAAGCAAAAGAATCATTTGTCCAATGGGCTATGTAAGTTCACTTGCAAAACCTCCAACATTTAAAATGTTATGTCCATGGTAATAAGCGTAGTATCTGATATATCATGATAGGTAAAATAATGAAACGGTTTAAAGGAAAAGTTGCAGATAATGAAAGTGCAGGTAGCTTACATGTGCCTAATACTAAGCTTTGAAATGTTCTTGCCTGCACCCAACATTGTGTGACTGTTTCTAACAATGACAGGACCTACAGTAAGGTAAACATGCAATTATCTTACAGAGGCACTGATTCAGTCTGCCTGATGGAGGGGCTTCGTTTCTATAGGAATGCTCCAATAAAGTAACAATTATCTAATCTCCCTTTGGTGATATAAAAACCTTATACACTGCATAATTTTATTCAGTGCGATGTCAATGGATACCTTGAACAAGCAGGCATGCCTTATTATTTTGTTACAACTGTTTACTCAAACAAATTTGCTTCTCCCTTTTCAAATATGATGCACTGAAAGACATTTGATAAGAGAGAGCACGTGACAGCCAGGCCACCTACATGCCTGCTAGCTCCACTTAAATGAGAAATCTCCATCTGGTCAGGTAGCGAGAAAAGTTGCCATGTTTTCCACCTTGGATCAAATATCCAATGGTGTCTTTGATGGACATTTCTCATTTCCTACAGAAATACTTACTGGTCGCTGTAGGTGAAGCTGCCTCACCTTCAGTGGATGTAGTGATGGGTTTAGTATCTGTCATGGTCAGGGTCACAGGTCGCACTGCACTGGGATGGGGAGAGGGTGCCAAGACAGGAGTGAAATGGCCAGGCACTTTCCCTACTACTTGACCACTGCTGTTAGGCTACAAAACAAAAACAGAATGCCGGGTGAAACAATCCAAAAGGCAGTCATCTTCAACAGCTCCACTCAGCACATGTGGCCACGTGGATCCTGCAGGCTGCATGCAGCCATCACACAGGCCTTCCCTTTCAAGTCTGAGTCGGAGGCCCATCAACGGTTGGTAGTAATAAAAGCAACGGTGTTTAAAAGAAGGTTTTCATCTTCAAGGCATTTTGCATAGGTTATTTGGTCTTTACAACACTCTCAAGAGCCAAGTAGGTTTGATCCTTTCATTTAGTAGGCCAGAAAACTCTAATGGAGACTCAAATGCTTAGCTCAAGCTAAAATAGAATTCCTGACTAAGCTACCTACAATTATAACCCAGTGATTCCTTATTCTCTGCTCTTCATTTTCTATACAGAATCTGTTGGGCTTTCACAACAAAATTTTCCTCCATTTGGATATTATCACAGACACAAGAGACACAGAATGCCTAGGAAAGAAAACACATCCAACTCTATAATTCCCATCATTTATAGTCAAGGCCTATTTTTCTGCATACAAAAACTAGCTTTCTCTCACATGCAGGTTTCTCAGTCTTGACAAACAAGACAATTTAAACTTTTCCAGGCAATCATCAACTTTTGATGATTTACTAACACAATTAGTTAGGATGAGATTAGAGCATTTAAAATTTCAGATGCACACAATGATATAAAATGCTGAACAAGGTCTGACCTTAGACCCACAAATGAAAGATTTCCAAAAAAAATTCAAATGTATGAAAGTGAACTAGAGGACAATCAAATTCACAGTGCTGTTTGTGTTACTCTTCCATTGCTATGCAAAGAGAGTTACACAAAACATTAATTGTTGACATCTATGGAAATTAACTGAGAAAATCCCTGGGGCAATGACAGAAAAGATATCACTATTTAAGTCTTAGCCCCTTGCTGGAAAAATAATTTCTGTGGTAGGAGACAAAATCGTAAGGGTACACTATTTGAAGAAGTCCTGGAATATATTTTTCTAGACAGAAAATGATAGTTTTGATTACACCCACATTGAAATTCTCCACTGCATGGTATTCCTAATAATTTGCAAGTATATTATTCTCCAAAAGTATATAGTCTTTAGAATCTCAACTATCAAAGGCAAAGAAAGTAACAAAGCAGAATATTTACCTATGCATAAATTACAAGTAGATTTTCTTTAGTGAAAAAGATAAATAGCTGATAACACTTAAATATTGTGACCTGACCTGAAGATATGAACTAAATCTTTGCTTGGTTTCCTCCAAGTTCATTTTCTTGAATATCCTGACTATTCATCATGGGTAATTTAAAGTATTTAACTTTATGTCAGGGAAATTGACTGGAGTTTTCCTCTACAGAAACCTATGGGAGAGTTATATCTTTAAACTAATTTTATTCAAAATATTCCATTGAATAGCATGACTGTCTCACTATAATTGGTGCAGCAGTAATGCAATTAATCTCCAAATTGCTGTGGGGAGGAAAAGGCATCTCAGTTGCTTAACAATCCAAATCAGTGCAGTGCTGGAGGAGGTTGGGAAGGAGCAGTTGACTGGAGGTGAATGGTCACCAAGTACTTTTTTTTTTTTTTTCCATTTCTAGTGCTGAAAAGGTGAATATCAAGAATTCTATTTTGAAATGCAAATTAATTGGTTTTGAGTTGGAGTTAAACATCAAAGCAGGTATAATGTTCCTAAAAAAAACACTTCTGTAGTTTCCTATGAAGACCCATTTTCCTTTCAAGTGGAAATAGTTTGTTTCTAAAGCAGACCATCAACTTCTGGTGATATGAACACTGAAAATGACTGCTTTACATATCTTACTAGAGAAAGAAGAAAGATCTTATTTTGTCACTGGTGGTGTGCTAAATGGCACACGTGTTTCTGTATGGTGTTCACCAAAACAGTTTGATAGTGCCTAGCTGGAACAGGAGAATGATAATTACAAGAAAATGCTGCCCCTGCAAATGGCATTACCCTGCCCAGTGTGTTAACTTTGTTTACTGGAACTGAGTCAACATGAACTGACAGATATTTCTACCATTGAAAAAGAATAAAAGGGACAAAGAAAGAATTCTCAAGCCAATGTGAACAATTTTTTTCTGAAACTCCTGGTCAGAAAAATGGGGAGGATTATTTTTTTCTTTAGTTTTCTACTAGTTTAAACAGGTGAAGCTAAGCTAGAAAGCTTCTATCTTTCAAGGCTGCTAATAGATGAACTTTCATAGTGTAGATATAAAAAGAGAGGTGTCTTATCTGAAGATGAAGCTGAGCAGCATTAGAAAAGGATTATCCTACTTAATACATTGCTCCTGTTATACAAAATCCTGAGAGGGATTTTTTGGTTTTTGTCTTTTAATTGAGATGAGAGTAAGATGCTTCTCTTAGAAGCTGGATCTTTACCTTGAAAACATAAAGAAAAGCTGAGAACAATATAGGCAGATTATTGCCTAATATGCCCTCTTAACTTATAAAGAATTTAAAATATACGTAAAACAAGCACTGAATAATTAAAGAAATGCGTAACACTAAGGGCCTGATTTTAATTTGCATAATTTTTCCCCTAACAGTGCCTAATTAAGACATCAGTTAAAAAAAAAATCCAATGGAACTCTAAGATTTTCCACACTGAATTAACGTTAAGGACTTTTAATGGATGTCTTAATTAGACTTTGTTATTCATGGAAATTCTACACGAATTAAAATCAGACCTTGTGTGCACTGTTCCCAGCTGAGTCTAGCAAAATGCTCTATGAAACTGGGATTTTTGAATCAGTGTTCTGACAGCAAATTTCATTTCTAAACCGATAATAGTAAGATCCCACCCTTTTACTTAGTTGTCATTAGTATTGCAATCATTACACCATTTGAACATTTTCTCCTAAAATACAAACAATAATTTTAATGTGAAAATTCAATAGTTAGTTTAGTATATGAGTCAAAAGCAAAGGTAACTTTCTAAGTAACCCAAAGGGTGCTGGATGCACTGTTATTCAAAATAAAACATTCAGAAAAGACCCTTTTGCTTCATTTTAACAAAGGCCAAAGAGTTTTTTCCTGACCTTTGTTAATTATGATGGATATGCACATCTTATTTACTCTAATTTTAGTAATTTAGCAGCAGTAATGATAGAACGTTGTAAAAACTCCCCACAGCATAAATAGGTATAATAAGTAGACAGGAGTCTTTAGAGGTAAAGCAGCAAAGCCAAATACTAGACCAAAAGATCAGAATTACACTGCAGATTTTGGATATTACAATTATCGATAGACCCAGCTTTGGCACAAAGACTGTCTACTGGGAATAAGAAATGCACATTAAGAGTCACTACACTTAATACAACAAATTCCCTAAAACTACTATACGATGCTTATTAAAAAAAAAAAGGACACCTCTAGTAATGCCACTTATTATGCTTATTATTAAATGTAAGTCATGTTGCTGCAAAGAATATTCAAGTAGTCATCAAACACTGAAAATGTTTACATTACCAAAGCTTATTTTAATAGCTAATAACAGGCCTAAAAATACACCAGTAAGTTCTTTTGTGTGTGTTTATTTTAGCGCATACCTTGCTCCTGCCTGAAATAAGCATTTTGTCTCTATGTCAAACCCAGTATTTTGAGGTGTGAACTCCAGTTTGGAGCTTTTTGGCAATAAACATTCTGCATAAACTTTCCCTTCAGTCAATGAAAATCCAAGAACATTAAATCAAAAACTTCTTCACAAATGCACCCCTTTGGGGCAACACACTTCCTACCTTTCAGTCAGCCACCTTTAAATAAAAACTTAATGGGTCACCAAGAAACTTCTTGAAGATGAATTGCAAGGCTTGATGTTCTGCCAGACATACTGTCTGACTAACTTCTACGTCTTAGAGTTAGACCTGTCCCACTTCCCTTAAGCTCTAGTCTTATTTTCTCTCTTATTTTTACCTGGCTGGTTTGCGGACTGGATGGGTCATAAGAAGGTACATAGTTCTTCAGAGTATCCTGAGGATTCAGGTGGGGAGGATATCTGATTGTTGGATGGGAGAAGTAGCTCGATGGGGCTGGAGGAAGGATAGCTTGTGTTGGAAATGGCAACGGTGAGGGTGGAGGTGGAGTTCGAGTTGAGATGACTGCAGAACACAGAAAAGGAAAGAAAGATTGATTCGTCAGAGCTGATTTCCTTATTGCTTCATCCAGATTCTATAAAGATGCTGTGAAACTACCAAACTGGAGCTATTGATTTTCCAACCACAATTTAATCAAAGTTCTCCTAAAATAAATTACTCTTTCACTTTTATTCTCAATGTTAATACAGCTAGGAACGCAGAGACAAAACCACACCGTAGGGAACAAAAGATCTTGCTTTCTACACCCATAAATGTTTTAAAAAAGAAGTTTTGCTTTTATAGGGTATACCAATACTGGATAAAACATTTCTTAGAGCAGTTATTTCCCATCAAAAACACATTCTTTGATTATAAAGTCTTTGTCCCCAAAGTCCAGACCAAGTCAAAACATTAATTATAGGGCAGGAGACCTACAAATTGTCTACTAAAATTCAAAATACTGTCAAATAAATCATTTTCCTATACATTCTAGTTTGCAGTTGTTTAGAAGGGAAGCCAACAATTAAAATTAAAAAGTTGCCTGTCACGAATTATACCTGGTCATTGTATAAATACTTTTGAGCATTAAAACACAGGACCTGGCAACTCTTTCTCCTATGAAGATATTCCTTTCAAAACCAATAGAGTCTATTCTGCAACTATTTTTCTTTCTACTTTTTTTACTGTGTGTAGCTTTAAAGATATTAGGGTAAGCCCAAGAATAAAACCTACAAAAATGCAAATTTGAATGTCCATAGAGGTATGTATATTATGTTATCCATAAACCATGTATTTTATAATAATTTTATAGAGGGAACTACTATATAAAACATGCAATGTGTAAAATGTTTAATTTTAATACAACCTTTTAATAGTATGATCATAAATGACGGTTTAATTTTTAACTTAATATTAAGTTTGAAAGATGGGAAAAGTATAATTTATGACCATTATCTTTATAAAGTTGAGGAAAATAATTATATAAATTAAGAGAATCAACTAATACATGTAGGTGTAAAGATTAAATGTATATTTATATTTAACACTTTGATCCAAATTATAGGAAATTACAAATAATGTTTAATGTTTTATGAAATAACAGCAAATAATATGAAAAAAATAAATCCTTTCTGTGACCTGTAAATAAAAATCATCCGGAATGACTATCTTAACTCTGTAAGTATGTGGGGGGGAAAAAGCCAACATTTTAAAGGACATAGCTTATGTCCACCGAAGAAAACTTTAAAAATACACAAGAAAATTAATAATGTATATTATTGAAGAATCAATTTTATGGTAACAACTTTGCTCCCAGAATGTCCAGGGCACTGGGTCTTAGACTCCTCTGGACTGTTTTTACAATGGAGATTACTGGGCCTACTCACAGAAACCCTAGATAAGGACCAGCAAGGGTGAGGCACTAGCATGTGTGCCACATAATCTTTCCATGCACTGAAGTTTGAGCATTTTCTATCAAAGAGATGCATTTCAGAAAATAACTGTATACGTTTTAAAGCAAAATTCCTTATTGAAGTATTACTTTATTTAAGAAATATGCCCATTTGAGCCAGGTGCAGTGGTGCATGCCTATAAACCCAGAGGCTCAGGAGGCTGAGGCAGAAGGATCATGAGTTCCAAGTCAGCCTTAGCAATTTAGTGAGGCCCTAAGCAACTCAGTGAGACCCTGTCTCTAAATAAAATATAAAAAAGGGCTGGGGATGTTGTTCAGTGGCCAAGTGCCCTGGGTTCAATCTCCAGTATCAAAAAAAAAAAAAAAAAAAAATTTAAAAAAATGCCCATTTGAAGTTCAATTTAAAGAAATACAAACCTCTAAATAAAATTGGACATCTTTTAAATTAGGGTCTACGTGATCTTATTCTTGGTCAATTCAACTATGGTCTTTGCTCACATCTGAACATAAACCATTGGAAGATATAAACGCAGTTCCATCTTGGGTCCTCTGGGTTTAGGGATCAATTTGGACACAGTTCTGAAAGAACTGTGCAACTGAAATGGTAGAACTCACACTTGAATTCAAATCTCTGGACAATCTGGCACTGTGCTGACCTGATATAACTGGACAGAATGTCATATATCAAATTGCAGGTAAGAATGTCTACTTGATATCAATAAAAGTCATTCTAGTCCTTTGAAAAAGGAAAGAAAAGTAAAACACAAGACAAAAAAAAAAATACCATTTTCCTTCATTTTGAAAGCATATATATATATATATATATATATATATATATATATATAGGTGCTTGTATATGTATGAATATGTGTGTGTGCACACACATACACACTCAACCTATTTTACTTCAAAGTCTTTCTAATTGTCTTCCTTCCTGCAGTCTTATTCCTACCAGTACATCCCCAACAGTTGCATATGAATGACTTTTTTAAAATACCATTACAGGGCTGGGAATATAGCTTAGTTGGTAGAGTGCTAGCCTTGCAAGCACAAGGCCCTGAGTTCAATTCCCAGTACCTCAAAAAAAAATAAATAAAAAATACCATTACAGTTATATAACTTCTGAGAAATCTCTAAAAATCTCTCTTCCTGTTGCCTCCAAAATAAAGCCCCAACAATGTCACAAATGCATATGGTCCTCATGTGCTTTAGGAGTCAGTCTTGGATCAATCTTTGGCCTCATCTCTAGGTGCATGAAAAAAGCTCTGTATCGCTGGATATATGGAGTTCTTGCTGCAATGACCTCTGGTGCATTGCTGCATGCTATGGTCTCTGCCTGAAACACTCCTCCTTCGGGCTGACTGTTCCTTCAACCTTCACACTTATTTCAGAATACATTTTTTTTGGCATCTAAACTTCTTCCAAGGTTCTGGTCCTGTTCAGATTAGATGCCCAGTCAGTGATGTCATTTCCTCTCTTCCCCACTACATCAGGAACTCCTTTAGGGACAGAAACTGTCTTTTATGACCAAGGTGGCTTAGACTCTCATATGTTAGATACTTAGTAAATATTCCATGAAGGACCAAGGTGCAAGGCTTATTCTATGTCTCTCAAGCTTCTTTAACTATAAATATTGTTTCATTTTTTTCACATGTTAGCAGTATGAATTTTTAATCAGGTGTCACAATACATAGATATGACTTCTAAGTTAATTTTGCAGAACATACCTTTCAATGTACATTTCAACGAAATAGTTCCTGATTTTTTCACTTATGTCAGTAGTATAAAAAATAAATATAAAAATTTTTATACCACATTGAATTTGTATATTTCTCTCTCAATTTCATAACCTCCTTACTGATAACAACGAAGGCCAATAAACAATAAATATCAACATACACTTACAAACTAAACCTAAGGACTTTATTTGAGCAGATGCTACATTCTCTGAGTAAGGATTATTTTGAAGGATAATATGATTATTTTGAAGAATAAGGAATTGCCTAATTGTAAACTAAAATAATGAGTGTGACTGAAAATATATATCTATATATCTTTATCTCTATCTACATACACACACATAAAACTTTGCAGTTATATTAAAACTGTCAATCTCCTCCTCCCTAGGACTTATGTAATTATGTATATAGTATTGATTACTAATTATATATCATTTTTAATTTGTGAAAGAAGACTTACTATTGATTGTTGGTTAAAATACTAATATGAAATACTGGATACCTTTTCTCATTTAGATTAAGATATGGGACATAACACTAAGTGTGCTAGTTGTCATAGAATAGTACCTCTTTAATTTTCTGATTAATTTCACTTCCAAAAAGTAAATAATCATGTGTATAGGAGATAATGTCTATGTATCTTAATGCCTTTTAAACGACTCTAAGAAATGTAGTTGAAAAATCCAACTTTCTCTTAGTAGAATATATAAAATTAGGACCAATTCTGAAATTAGATAAGATAACTACGTATTCTACTTTTCTAAGTTCTTCTGATCATAAGCTTTCCAATAAGGCATATGTGAGGAAAAAGTATATATATAAATACTATTAAGTTGCATAACTGTGATAATATTTTCTCACAAACTGATAAGAAAAACCATTTTATGGGATCGTGACCATCCCCTGTGGGTTAAAAAAGCATGGTCACTGTAGCTATAACTATGAACTTTTGCTCTATCCCTAAGGGTTGGAGCCCTAGGAACAAAGGACTGCTTCTCCTTACCACTGTGTGCAACTCCAGGTATTCCGGGATGGTGGTGCTGGGGGAAAGTGCTCAATCTTGGGGAAGAATCCTGCGGAGATGTAGAGCTGAACAATGGCTTTTCAGGTTTCTTCATAGTAGTTGGAGAAGACATATCTGGAAAAGAGGAGGGAAAAATTCAAGCTACGTGACCTTCTTAAGTGACAAAGGTTCATCTCAACATAACAAGAAATTTCATTTTCCAGCGCTTTGGTATTTTTGTGCTTTGGCTCTTACAAAAATCCAACTATGTTAGAACTTTAAAATATTGGTCAAACATTCTCTACTGAAAATAACCAAAATTTTTATTTAGATTATCATCAGAATCATTCCCACTACTAAAGAAATCTTGAAGTTCTGAAAAATCTAAGTATCATGTTTCTATTAGCCCTTTGGTTCACATAAGAGTCTTCTTTACCTCACATTTTTTTCTTTGAGTTACATGATTCAGGAGTTGACCAGCTGACTACACTGTGAAAACAAATAAAGGACAATCTGGTGTCCGGCAAAAAAAAAAAAAAACACCTTTGGATATGCTGGTAAATATATCGTGCATTTGACATTTTATGAAAACTCATTTGCTTGATTAGCAAAAAATAATTCGTAATTTTCTCACTCTACAAATATTTATTGGGTTCATCTACTTGCCAGATAAAGTGAAGATGTTAAGAAAAATAAAAAGTAATTCCTGCCCTAGGGATGCTCACTGTCAGTGAAGAGGGCTGTGATGGCATCTGCTGCTGTAGCCCCAGTCTCAGTGCAGGGACCACAATCACCTCAGCCTCCCCAGGTGAAGGAGCCATCCCAAGTGGTGCCATTTTTAAAATGTGCATGGGGCAATATCAACAGAAAGGACATGTTCCAAAAAAGGGAGGTAGGAAATATGCAAGTAGTCCAAGTAGCCTGTGGACTGGGAAATAGAGTGATGAAGGGGAGAAGTGACAGGTAGGACCACACAATGAAGGGCCATGGGTTTCCTGTACTTCCTATCTGAGTGCTTACCCTGATGGGGGAGATACTATGGATGGGTAAAATATGACTGCAATTAAAGTTGAGAGCAATCGTTCCAGAAACTACATGGTGGATGGATTATCCACAATGGACCCAGAAATCATGGAGGTCCATTTAAAAGAAGATATATTATTAATACATGCATTCCATTATTACTATAGAAGGCCTAATTTATACCAGACACTGAACCAGTTGCTGGGACAAATGGCAAACTGTATTTACTTTCATCTTCTACAAAGCTTAAAATCCAGTGGAAGTAAAACTGAATTACAATATAGTGTACAATGTGCTGTATTTAAGGCTTCCTTCATTCATTCTCTAGATATTTAACACTGCCAAAAGATAGATCATGAGAGATTGAAAAAAGAGTGGGGACAAAGGTAATGCAATCCATAATTAAACAGATTAAGTCAGTTAAATGAATAACTAATGTGGAAGGTCACCATCTCAGGTGACTATGAGATTGCACCATGCAGTTAGCTGGAAAAGGGAATTCAGCAGGAACCTCTCATTAGTAGGAGAGATGACCCTGAATTTAACATCTTGATTAATGCTGATTTTTATGGAGGTTTACAAATTTGTTAAAATGTTCAAACAATGAGAGGAACTATAAAATACGTATTTTGTTATAACATTTTTAAATATATGCACAAATACATAGGATACTAATAGATTCTCCTGAACCTATCATCGAACTTCAGCAATTAGCCACTCAGGGCCAATCTTATTTCATCTTTACTCCATTCTACACTTCTACCCGCTGCATTATTTTGAAGCAAATCCCAGATATCATAAAATTTCACCTCTAAATAGTTCTGTGCATATCTTTAAAACAAATCTTTATTAGAAGAGGGAAAAAAATCGAAACTGCATGACACATATAAATATATACAATTAGCATTTTCAATTAGGAATGTTTTTAGTGAGGAAAAGATAAAGGTTTCATAGTGCTATCAAGGTGAGAAACTGTGATTTTACCATTTGAAAAATTACCTAAATTCTAGGAAAGACATCCAATAAAGTTAGATATGTATTTTCATCAAGCTGGCACTTACAGAATGGCTATGCTCCTAAAGACAGTAGATGTCACAGTCCACAAAAAGTGACAGGTGCTCTTGTAGCTGTAAGATATAATTTGTGACTAACTGGCTGTACCTAACCTATTGGAACTTTGATGAGTCAAAGAACTCTTTCCTTTTCTTTCTCAGAAAGAAAAATGAAAGAAACTGCTTATAAAACCATAGCAATTAATGCTGCTACAGATATAAAGAAAAAAACTAATAAACCAAAGTTTAAATAATAGAAAAAGGAAGTCAAGTTATTCAGCTAACTTATTTTCAAAATATCAAAAAATAACACTTATGAGTTGGGGTTGTGGCTCAGTGGAAGAGTGCTTGCTGAGCATGTGTGAGGCAATGGGTTTGCTTCTCAGTACCATATAAAAATAAATAAATAAAATAAAGGTATCGTGTCCATCTATAACTAAAAAAAATTTTTTTTAAATAACACATTTCACTTTAAGGTCTAAGATTTTAAGTAGTAATAACACAAATACAGGTTTTGCCTACTGGAAATTAAACCATAGCTATGTAGACTCCATTTCACTCCTTACAGTAGGGATGATACCGTAAGTTTACATTCTGAATATTTAATTTGAAATTAACTCTTAGGAAAAGAACTGGTAACTTATTATTGACATGCTTATGCTTACCTGTGCTCAAATATAAATTTCATATAAAATAAACCTGCATAGATCAGTTTGTAAAAACTCCTTAATATAAATAATATAGCATGATATATATCATTTAAAAATAAGTGTAATCAGAGCCTGGGAAGCAGAATAGTGTCATTGTAGTTATGTCATTTCTTTTCTTTCTTCCTGTTTTTTTTTTTAAGTTATGTCATTTCTGAATTAAGGCAATTCCAACTACTGCCACTATATCAGAATGTTCATTAAACCCAGTCAACTTCCCAGGAGTTCCCTTGTGTAGAGGGCATGTAAATCAAGGATGTCTGTACAGAAGTTCAAGCATAAAGGCAACTATGTAATTTTTAATTTATAAAATTTTGAAATTTTCTTGACCAAAATGATCCACTTGACTTTATTAGGTAATTGTTATGGGTCTGTTTATTTTTCTGGTCCTCTTTCAGGCTTGAACCTGACAACTGGGAATACCCTCATGTTCAGAACACACGAAGACTACAGAGGCCAGCACGGCAGAAACAGAATGACAGTCACTGTTCACAATGTAAAAGGCCCACAGACTGTCTTTCTTAAACAGTCAAAGTAACTTAGAATAGTAAAAATAAAAATGGGAAGGTCCATTGGCCAAACTAAAAGGCTCTGCTTTAGAAACAGGTAAAGAATGGTGAACCAGAATGTGAGCTCCATTGCTTTTGTTTTCCCATTAAATGAAATTAATTCTGGGCCCATTAGTCAATAAAGAAATACTGCTACGCAGCATGTAAAAGGCACTATGCTAAGTACTTGCAGAGACACAAAAGTGAATCCCCTCTCAAAGAGCAAAACAACTCTCTGGACTGAAGAGAGAATAAAAGGTCAATTATGTGGGGGAATCAAGGGTAGAGTTGCTAGCCACTAGGTTTTAACCATGAACCAATATAGTACTGTTTGGATTTTAATTTTGTTTTGAAATTCTGCATCTAATAGACTTCTAACCTAAAAAATGATATCATTTCTATTTTCAAAGCACTCCTATGCTACAGAAAAAAAAAAATTTGAGGAATAAATATATAGAAGAGATGATTTTCAGTGCCCTTTCTGTGAAGAAAAACAATGGCCATGCTATGCACAATCTGCTGTCCTTCAAGCAGGAAGAATAATACATAAAAAGATTAAAGTAAAAATAAGCTGAATAATAAAGCTGAATAATACATACATATATAATAAGTTGAATGATAATACATAAATAATAACGCATAAGTTGAATAATACATAAGATAAGGAAGTTGAAGAGAGAAGCAATATGGTAAGAAAGAAATTAGCTGATATTTCTGTTGGTAGGTAGAAGGCAGGAATTGCTAATGGCTGATAAGAAGCAAAGAAATTTAAATTCTATTTAGAAAGAAATGAGGTGTAAGTGCAGTGGTTTCAGAATGGAAAAACTTTCCCCAAACTTGTTTCTTTTCTGTTCTTGTAAATTTCACTAGGCCTCTCCATTCACACACAGTTGAATCAAGAATGTTCTTTCTAGTCTCCTTCAGGTCTTCCTCATCATGGCCTACTACCAAAACATTACTTGAAATTATATTCCTCAAATAGTATCTTTCTCATATTAAGATCTGTCATGGTGCCACATTTTAGTATAACTTTTTCCTTGTCAATATATTTTATTTAAACTTTAGCTAATTGTCATACAGTTCTCTTAGTGGGCAGGAGGAATGTGCTGTAACTCTCTGCCCTTCCTTGTCTATCACCTTCCTTTAGGTTGGAAAAACTGTATCTTTATACTCTTATTCTAGGCTGAACAATATTTAATCCATTGAACAAACTTATTTTCTCCTCAAGTAACCTCTTCTGGGAAAGTTTGAGCTCTAGATTTCATTAATGACCTTGTGTTTAAATCTTAAATTGCTGGATGATTTTTCATTAGTATTTTTTTTACTTGTTCCATCCTTTATATAGACTCTTTTCAAAACACTGACTATCAGCTGGACACAGTGGTGGATGCTTAGAATTCCAGCTACTCAGGAGACTGGGGTAGGAGAATCACAAGTTCAAAGCCAGCCTCAGCAATTTTGCGAGGCCCTAAACAACTTAGTGAGGCCCTGTCCCCCCAAAAAAAAATAAAAAGGGCTGGGAAGTGGCTCAGTGGTTAAGTGCCCCTGAGTTCAATCTGTGGTACCAAAAAACAAACAAACAAACAAACAAACAAACAAAAACAACTGATTACCTTCTATGGAAGATGATTTTATCAAAGACACAAGAAGTTGTGGAAACTAGAAGACAATACTGCTTGGAAAGAGAATGAAAAAATACTCTAGGATTGAAAGAAAAGTGGAAGAGGTAAAACAAGCCCTAGGTCTAGGTAGCATATTTTATAATCTCTCACATGAGCAAGAAACCATACAGTGAAGTGATAGCTAATGGTATAGGAAGACAAAACAACCACAGCCAGTGTACCTTAAAACGTGTTTCATGAATAAAAATCTCCAGATGAGACAGTGAGACAGAGTGGAAAGGAAAGGGAAAGGGAAAGGGAAAGGGAAAGGGAAAGGGAAAGGGAAAGGGAAAGGGAAAGGGAAAGGGAAAGGGAAAGGGAAAGGGAAAGGGAAAGGGAAAGGGAAAGGAAAGGAAAGGAAAGGAAAGGAAAAAGGAAAGGAAAGGAAAGGAAAGGAAAGGAAAGGAAGAAGGAAGGAAGGAAGAAGAGAAAGAAAGAAATCAAAATCAACCACCAAGTGTCCAAAAAATAAGAGTAACTATGGCTATGAATAAGGGTCTAGCGGGTAAGCAAGACTACCTGGACCCTGTCCTGATGAGGCTTCTAGTCAGGAGAGAAGGTAGATGTTAAAGACAAAAGTTCATTAAACAAACACAATTGCAATAATGGTATATTGTAGAAGGATTCTTAATGCCAGAGGATTAGAGAGGCTAATATTTTTTAAAAGTTCACATTGATGGTGTGATTTTTCAGCATCCACACCTGTGCTCAGATTTATACATGGACAATTATGACTTTCAAAACAATTGTACAGTGAAATATAGAATAATAGATCACCAACCAAGAAAAAATTCAAATAAGCTACTGACAGAAGTTGGTTCATTCAGATTTAAGTTTATCTTTAAGTATTTTGCAAAAGCAAGTTATCCTATGATTGTTACTAGCTATGCTCTGATTTTCTTTTGGCACTGTAACATATATACATCCTAAGCCCCGATGTGTCATTCATTTCACAGCATCACTTCAAAGAGATAAAGGCTTACCCAAATAAAGAGTTAGATCAACTCATCTCCCAACAAGGTAATTTCATCTACAAAAGAAGAGAGCTGCAGTGGAACACAGCGTATGTACTCCACTCATCGGCAGCTTGCACAAATGGCGCTCCAGATGTATATCTGCTCAAGTCAGCCCAAGGCAACAATTTTGATCAATTCTAATGTGATAAAATGCTGCAGGGAAAGTGTGCAGAAACGTGTTTACGTCAGCCCTTAATTAAACTGTTGTTCACTTCCAAAGAACCTTAGGAAACACTAATGAGACATGAGTTTTGGCAATTTCTTCATCAAAGCAAAGACCCCTTCCTCAGTCTGTAGCAGCCTGTCATCCAAGTCGCTCCCGGGATAAATGTCACATGGCACTCCAATCAGTTAGCCACCTGTTAGTAGAACTTCACTGAAGTCAACTAGTGATCTAGGGCAAGCTCAAACAGCCACCTTAACACCTGCCTGTCTGGGACACCTGCTCCTTTTTCACATATAGTGGAGCAATATGTTAGCTTTTCCAATATGTTTGCATAGATTAAGGTTACAAATCAGATTTCTATAGCCTACACAGAAAACATTATTTTCTTCCTACAATAATTCCTATGCTTCTTCCCCATAACACTTATAATTTATAACTGCTTCAAATTAATTATGTAAGAGCATACAAGAAATCTTGAATCTCTGGAAGCTATTATTTTTAGCATACCATAATACTGAATTAAAATATATTAACAACCACGCCAATCTTATGATTTAGACAAACATATTCCTATCTAGTTAACAAAGAAGGAAAATCGTCTCAAAATATTTTAAAAGTCCAATTCTTTTAGATTTTCCTAAGTTACCTTCCTTATTTACAAGCCATACTTAAAAACATCTTTAAACAGACCATATAAATATAAGTCAACATTTGCTGGCTTATCTTATTTACTAGTATTTAACTTTAAGGTTTGTTTTATTACTGAGTGCTTAAAAATCTATCATCATTATTAAAAATACCTGTTTTTCACATTATTAAGCTGCAGAACATTTTGCAGGATCACCATTACCACCTCCTGCCCCACTTTTTATTTTCCAGAAGAAAAATCAAGGTGCAATAGAAATGGTTGGGAAACGTTTTTCTGGGGCATGGGGTACCGGGGATTGAATCCAGGGGTCACTTAACCCCTGAGCCACATCCCTAGCCCTTTTTATATTTTATTTAAAGACAGGGACTCACTAAGTTGCTTAGAGCCTCGCTAAGTTGCTGAGGCTGGCTTTGAACTAGAGATCCTCCTGCCTCAGGCTCCTGAGAGACACTGGGATTGTAGGCGTGTGCCACCACGCCCAGCTGGTTGGGAAACTTTTGTTAACTGACCCTCTGGTATGATAGAGACCAGAATACGACAGATACCAGAGGAGGAAAGCACATATGTGGGAACATTTAGCTCAGAGAGGACACAACAAGATTACGATTACACTGACAAGTCATACTTGTCAATAGTTTTGGCCATAGTTTTCCAGATTTCTTTATTGTTTGGGCTTTCATAGGTTTTAGACTTTTATAGGTTTTTAAAGAGTTTATGGTTTTACAAAATCTCTGAAAATTGAGAATCTCTACAGAGACCAAATTCATTGTTGGATGAAGACAAAGGTGGTCAACATTTCTGTTACTCCATTCAAATTGTCCAAGGGATGCACAGCATTAAAAGTGAAAATGAGCTTTAGGTAAACTGGGACACTCTGTTTCCCATTAATATGTTGAGTAGAAGCTGGAAGACAATATAAAAAAGATGAACTATCTGCATAAAACAATGTCATTTAAAATAAATGAGAGGCCACCAAATCAAGTGTATAGGATGAGTTTTTGAGCTGAAATTTGATCTTCTGCTTTCGGTCACAAAGCTAGAGTCAATCTTGAGGCAAAGGAAACAGCTTGGGCTCTGTGCCCAGAGGACAAGGAGAAGGCAGAGAAGATACTCTGCCAATGAAATGCTAAAAGAGATCATGGTTTCTTTTCCTGTTTTTGCCTTGGGGTAGATAATGTTGAGGAGTGGAAAGTTACAGGTGATTTACACTGGCATTAATGTTATGTGAAATATTACGATTATCATGGCTATATTGAGGCAGAGTCTCTTGCTTTGCCTGCCTGTTACCTCAGATCCCAGCCCAAAGCTTTGATGTATATATATTTTTATTGGTTTCCCTGTGGAGATTGACAATGATCTTTACTTTAGCAAGTTTCATCCATAGATAAAGGTTTGATGTCAGGGAGTGTACCCTGGAGGAGGAAGAAAAGAGAGAGAAACCAAGAAGCCTGAGCCTTTATTTAAAAGCTTTGCACTATCCCCTAGGTACTAATTCAATTTCTCCATTTCCTTCACAGTATAATGGAGCTAGCCAGGCACATGGAGAAAGAAGATGTGGTATGATCCCTGGTGGCTTAAATGAAATATAAATGACAAGAAAGAGATGCAATGATGGAGTCCAAGGCCACAGAGACTGTTCTATAAACACAGTTCAGAGGACATGCTTCAAAATTTCTTATAGAGCCAAGTGCTACATTTAAATTATTGTTCCTATGATGGGGGAGTTAAGTCATTCATGCACTGCTAGTGGGAATGTAAATTGATAAGACTTTTCTGGATTCTAAGTCAATATTTATCAAAAGCCTTAGCAATGGACATAAGATTTAACTCAGTAATTCTACAGTAGGAATGTAATTATTTCTTTCACAAAATTTCATCAAACTTCTGTTTGATGAAAAGGAATAGACAGGAATGAACTAATCAGATTAGGCACAAAGATTTGTGAGCAATAGTGTTCACTGCAATTTTATAATATAAAAAGCTCAGAAAATTACTTTAAAAATCCATGAGTGAAGTAGACATTCAAAAATTTACAGTATAGCCAAAGATGGCATATTATACAGTCATTATAAAGCAGAAAACAAATGATATGATAAAATGCCATTATACTGTAAGTGAAAGAAAAAAATAAATAACAATAGTATATTTCAGAAGACCAAATCAGTGAAAAATTATAGGAATCAAAATAGAATACATAGAAAATGAAGAGGGAAAAAAATCAGAAAAACAGACTTTCACATGACAGTGTTTCATATTAATAGAAGTTAATCAGTCAAATATCAACAGGAGTGATATCTATGTGATGGAATTATAAGTAATTTTTTTCTTATTTATATTAGATGAATTTTCCAAATTCCCCACAAATAACTATTACATTCATCATAATGAATTATAAAACACATATTTTGGGGATAAAAACACTGCTTGTAGCCCTATAGAATATTATAAATAATTCCCAATATTGGGTTGACAATACTGGATCTTGTTATGTGTCCAACATTATACGATTTGAAGAAAATACCTTGTGCTGCAAAGAGATAAGCAGACATGCTTAAAAGTAACTCTTGCAATTTAGCTGGCTAAAGATAAAGCAATGTCTTATTGAAAATAGAATGAGGAAAAGAGAATGAATATCTGTTTCTAAGGACACTTTTAGATATAAAATTTTGTGATTGTGTGGCAAATATGAATATGTCCTTCCCACACACTTCAAGTTAACAAAAAGCTCTGAATGTTATGACAAGACATATGGACTTAATCCCACTACAGTAGTTTGATGGTGATGCCAGATGATTCAAAAAATAATTAGCTGCCGTCTTAAGAAAGTAGCTCCATATATGTGTGTATATATATATATGTGTGTGCATATATATTTACTTTTATCACACTCTAAAATAACTCTAGGAAAATGGCAAGCTACGTTTAGAGGAGATAAGATGTCATCTTCAATTAGAGTTCTCAACCATTTTTTAATTTTTGTAAATGAAATCAGTTCTCTTAAAGGAGAAAGTATGGTAGTCTTTGTGTTAAATAAATGGATTCTTACTTTAAACATTGAGTTATCTCACCGTAATTATCTTGAGTGTATTACTGTATTATTCAGCAACTTGAAACATTTTATGATGGCTAAAGTTTCTCTCTTGCAGTATGTTTTAACCTAAGCACAGTTAAGTAGCACGTTACTACAAGTCTCTTTTTTATCACATCTCTATAAAAAAGGTCTCCAGGCTACACCTACACCCAATACAAAGTTAAAGCTCAAACCCCTTTGAAGCTCACAAACACCTTTCTGAGACAGTTTAAAAAAAAAAAAAAAATCCTTTGAATAATGAAGAACAGTGCTAAAAAAAAAAAAAGAATAATGAACAAATGAAACTGCTTCTTAAAAACATTTCAAAATGCTTTTGTCCGTTAGCAATTTCATTTTAATAGACAGACAATGATAAAGTGTCTTGAGTAATGTCAGTAAATGTAATTTGAAAGGGGAAAAAAAACACCAAACAATTATGCAGGATTGGGAGTATATTTTAGTCACTTATTAAATATCAGCATAGGTAAATAGCTGCTATTCGCCCTGCCTCTGGGGAAAACCTCTTAGCTATGGAGGCTTATTAGTGTTAAGCATCTGAGAGCCATGGACTATAAAATAAAATCAATACCATAACCTTAACTGTAAAAGTCAGAAAGATACTGGAAGAGTTCTAATTTAACAAGATTACAGATGAGTTTTTAGAGGAGAACATTTGGGAAAAAGCCATGCATTTAGAAACATTTATGCTACTAGACATCTCAAGGTTTCTGTTATACTAAGGCTGTTGTTGCCCACACTACTAACAGTTAGGGTTGATTTAACTCATGTGTTACTTCAGTGAGTTTACAGGAAGGTCCTAGAAATGATCTGGAACTCATTTCAAATAAAATCATTAAACTAAGGTAGTAACTAATTGCTTGAGAACAATTATGATTTGATGTGGTTTAGCAAGGCAGAAAAAAAAATCATGAAAATTTGAAGGTTGTCAGTTTAACAGTTCAATGCAAATATGATTACTCTGCATCATGATCTGTTTCTCTTAATGGAAAAGTAGTCAAAACTGGCATAAATTGTAGTGTTTAAGCTCAACCTAAATCTATATTTTTCCTCCAACAAATGTAAATGATGAACAAAAAAAGAATATCCTGTCAATGAAATTACTACGATGGCATATTTATTATCCTAATGGTTTTAGAAATCACATGAAATTGATCAGTAACAAAACCTCTATTTAGTAATGGACCAATTACATTTGTGAGATAATGTCAATGAAATAGAATATTGTCACAGGATAATGGTCTCCTATTGCTATGTTCCTAGTCATTTAGAGAAAAATAAATGTTGCCGTCTGGCTGAGTCATTTGTTTTCAAAGTAGGAGACACTAATACCATAACAAGGTTCTGTTATAATAACTCAATCTCTATCAATCATTTGTTGTAACAGAACGGTGCAGGACAGGACATGCACTTTTGAGAAATGTACATTCCTCAGGTATAAGGCAAAATATACGGTGCCTACAAGTACATAAACAGCCTTATTATTTTGTTATTCAATCAAAGTGTTTAAAATAAACATTTAAAAGGTAATTTAAGAAATGGTAAACCTTCTAAATTTTCAAAATGTTCCATGTTAATGAAAGCTTAGCTGAGGACAAGATGGGTATCCCTTAAACAAAATGCTTGGAATAAGAAATGTTTAAGACGTCAGATTTTTTTCAAGGTTTGGAATATTTGCATATACATAATTAGATATCTTAGGGATAGGAGCCCCCATAATGAGATATCTTTGGAGATAGGTGTAAATTTCACATATACCTTATACATATCCTGAAGGTAGGTTTATACTACATTTTTAGTGTACATGCATTTAGTCTGTAGCCCAAAACGTGAGATCAGGTGTGGAATTTTCTACTTGTGGCAACATGTTGGTGCCCAAAAAGTTTCTGATTTTTGGATTAGGAATTATTGAAAATTACAAAATTCCTTGACTGTAATTGATTTAAAAATCTATAGTGTTGGAACACTAAGGAACTTTAGTATCTAACACTGTTATCTTACACCTGGGAAAACTCTAAGCATTATCAGTGCGGATAATGATTGGTTTAATAAGCTGTAAAATGGAATTTTTAACAGGTTTTAAAACCAAAAATAAATGTAAACTTAGCTAATCACCTGACTGTAAGTGTTCAATAAACGGTAGCCACAAATAGCAACAGAATCTTGTTTACCTCATTTACATGTACTTGCTGAACACAATTTTAAATTTATGTAGTTTCTTCAACAATTTAATGATAGAGGAAAAGGGAAAGGGTGGCTAGTATAGGGTAAACAGGCTGAAACTATAAATACATACATAGACTATGTCTGAATTCTCATTCAAAAGAATAACCTTCAAGATAGTCTGGGAAATTAGAACTTATATGGGTTATACTAAGAAACTATTATTATATTTTTTAAATTGATAATGGTACTGTATGTAAAAAATTCTGTGTTAGAAATATTTATATGCAAATGGCATAATCCACATAAAATAGTTTTTAAAAGCTGGAAGACAGAAAATGAATAAGATTGGCAAAATATTGTTAACAGTTGAGTGAGGTACATGTTCTACAATTTACATTTTTCTCTACTTTCCATAGCAAAAACTTTCAAAAATTGAGCTTAGCCATTCATTTTACATTAGCTCTTCTCCACATTTATCCATCAAAAGCATTCTTATTTGCAATATTTTTAGTTCACAACTGCTCTTATATTTATTTATATATAAATATATAAGATATTTATGTATACATATATAAGATATTTATATATATTTAAGCAGTATAAGTATATAAAAATATGTATCAAATATGTATTTATGCAAATACATATAAATATATATTTATATATATGAATCATTATAAAAACAGTATAATATAAATGTATATATACCTGTATATATATCATCTTGAGATTTTTGTTTTGACAATTTTTTCAGAATTCTGAAAATGAAAAATTTCACTTCAGTTCTCCCATTCTGGTTCGATAAGGTCTAACAGACTCCACCATGAAGCTTTTAAGGAAAACTGTCCATCTGCTGAGACTTGTGAAGTGGTAGTAAATTCTGTTAGTCTACTTCTCCCTACATAGATAAGTTTACTTACCAATTCTCTAGAGAGATTATAGTATAACAGAAAACGTTAGCTTTTAAAAAAAGAAAACCTAGGCTCTGCAGTTAGTTACCTAGAAACTGGACAAGACAGCCTCTCTGATCCTTGGATTGCCTAGCTGTAAAATAAGGAGTCTGAATTATGTCTCACTATTATATATGATACTGATATTCTAACACCAAAAAACACACCTGTTTTCCAAACTACTGCAAAATAAGCTTCCACATGAAATCAACGTGTGAAAGGATTTGAAATAAAAACCTTTTATTATGCCATGGAACTCTATGACACACTGTGACAGTCTCCACTGGATTTCTGATGTTCCTATTTTAATCTGTATTCCATCAGTCCAGAGACCCAGTATTACAAAGAAAGTTATTAGCAAATACTAATTTGCTATTTTGGTTTTTCTACAAAATGCTGTATTTTCAAATTAAGGCTCCAGAGCACAGAAATATAAGTGAGTACAGCTTTTCCATATTAATCAGTATCGACCCTTCAAATATATACACTAGTTTGCCCCACCCAGAATCAGATCACGTGAAAGGAGAACAGATATTTGTTAATTAGCAGGCAACATAAGGAATTCTGATGAAAGCCTTCACCAACAATTTAATGTTTTCCTTCTGCTTCAAAGATGCTCATATGATTTTTTTTTTCAACGTTAGCAGTATAGCTGAAGAGAATAATACACACCCCAGTGGAAGTAACCCTGAAGTTTGCTTTTCCAATGTCATGAAGTACATGGAAATTCTAGACTTCTGATGTTTTTTGTAATAAGAAGCTCAACTAGGAAACTTAAAAATTGTACTTATATATTAAACTCAAACCAGCTCTTCTCCACATTTATTTGCCCCCGCCCCAAAAGACTTGTATCTGTTTTATCTCTTGCTCAAAAATTTGATATTTGGACATTTGCTACTTGATCTGTGATATGAACTCTGGGAATGTAAGGAATTGTTGTTTGACCCGCTCCACAAAGGCAGGTTTAAAAGTCCTTCCAGCAAAGTTACTATTGCCCTGCTGTTCTCTAGGACCCCATGGAATGCTAGTGGCTCCCACACAGCAGTCACTCAACCTCTGAGAAAGTCACTTATGGACTCTGCTCCCACAGCCCAGGAGAAACCTCGAGGTTATGTCATTTATCAGATGAGGCTGGACTTGAGCACTGTTTCCCAACATCTGAACCTTGTGTTCCCTGTGTGTGGATTTTTCCATGGAAATAAAAGGTTCTGAAGTTATAAACTTAATAAACATGTTCATTCAGTCAGCAGTCACTCCTGGATAATCACAGTACACAGTAGTGTGTTAAATATTTTATAATTTCATTCATGAATGACAAATAGCTTAAATTCTGTTAAAACAGAATTTTCTAAATTTAGTTAACCACTCTTCTATCTTGCTTATCTATTAACATTCCTTAAACTCACAATAAGTGATGCTGGTGTCTGCTAGTGGTTCTATCAGGATGCTATCACACTCTTTTTTACTGTTATTTATTTTTTTGATTGAGCTTATGATAATAAACTGGCATTATCACTCGCTAGCATCCAGGGTTTCCTTAAGCCCTTTGCCTTAACTTATCTGATATCTAAAATTACCTTATAAATCTCTACAAAATGCAAATTGAAATTCATTACAACATTTAAGACTATATTAGTAATGAGAATGTTTAGAAAGTTATCATAAATCTTCAGGTCTTGCAAATATATTAAAACTTCAGAAAAACTTGCCAAGAGAACTTAGATAACAGAACTGTAAGTTTTTTTATATTAGTCTTTTTATTTTTAGTATTTACAACAACCAGAACTCAATGCCTAAATATAACTTATTTGAGAGTCAATTTAATTTTTTTAACTACTCTTAAAATTGAAGTGTGACAATTTTTCCTAAGGTGCCAATTTACTGATATAGTGTAAAGATTTACCTCTCTTAGTGCTTAAAAGTAAGTTAGTCCTACAGCATGAAGACAGTCCCCTTGCGATCTGATTTATATTATTTATTTCCTTGAAGTTCCTTCTTTCATAAATAGTACAAAAATTATTTTTCTGTTCAGCATGTCATGGACTGGAAACTTAATCTCATTTGTGTGTTCAATGCCTGTAAAAATTCCTGGCATAAAACACTCATTTGATAAATGTTAATTAAGCCAAATTATCTCAACTCCTAAAGGTGTGGAAATTAATAAATATTTACTTCATGAAAAATCTTTTTGAATTTACATTTTATCAAAGATCATAAGCTGTCTTAATACTCATCAGACTGAGAAGTTACTACATATTCCATTTAGAAATCCACAAGTGTATATTACAAATATATTTACCATATCATGTTTTTCTCACCATCTATTAAGTAAGTAAAGGGTTATGAGTGTTACATTCAGACTTGGATGAATCAATGACTATTAGAATGACAGTGGCAAAGTGACCTTGATAAACGATCATTTCGAATGTTCAGGTAGATAATACACGGGCATTAGCATCAACTAGACTTAGTCTCACAAAGATAGACTTGAATTAGAAGAAAAATCATGACTTGTCTCATTTTTCCTCTTATATCCAAAGTTATAAGAATTGCTCTAATGATTTCTAGTAGGAATCAAGTCTCTGAATTGATGTAAGTATCTCAAAGTAATATTTCATGAGTATTATAAGAAATAAATTCTCTATAAGCAACAATAAATGTTGGCAAAGTTGTGGGGAGAAAGGAACACTTGTACATTTTTGGTGGGGCTGCAGACTACTACAACCACTCTGAAAAGTAGTTTGGAGATTCCTCAAAAAACTAGGGATGGGACCACTATATGACCTAGCTATCCCATTCTTGGGTATTTTCCCAAAAGATCTAAAATCAACATACTACAATTACATAGGCACATCAATGTTTATAGTGGCATAATTCACAATAGTGAAATTATAGAATCAACCCAGATGTTCATCAATAGATGTATGGATTAAGAAATTGTGGTATATATGTACAATGGAGTTCTACTTAGCCATTAAAAAGAATGAAATTATGGCATTGGCAAGTAAATGGATGAAATAAAGAATATCATGCTAAGTGAAATTAGCCAACTCAGAAACTCATAAGGTGAATGTTTTCTCTCATATGAAGAAGCTAGAGTAAAATAAAGAAAAGGGGGAGGGAAGAATAACATTATGTAAAGGATCAATCAAATACAAATTAATAGAAAAGCAAAATGAAGTCTATGGGAGTAGAAGAAGGGTTGGGGAGGAATGCAGGGAAAAGGGGAGGGAAAAGGGAGAATCATGAACTGAAATCAATTTCCATGCATGTATGAATTTGTCAGGAAGAAACCAACTATGTATAGCCAGAAAGTTCTAATAAAAAATGAAAAATAAAATTTTAAAAAAATTATCAACCTGCATATTGGCATATTAATAAATTAACCTGATTTCATGCACTTAATCATTAAGATTTTAAATAATGGAAAATGGAATTTTAAAAAATGTTTGGGGCTATGGATACACTTAGCCGTAGAGCACTTGCCTAGCATGTGGGAGGCCAGGTTTGATTCCCAGCTCCAAAAAAAGAAAAAAAGAAAGAAAGAAACAAGAAAAGAAAATGAAAAAGACTTTATTAGAAAGAGAGATAGTCAGAAGCTTAAGACCAGGTGATTCATAGAAGAGACTAAGCAAGGAGAAATAATTTAGAACTTAGGAAAAGAATATAGCAGTTACTCTTAGCTGATAACCCAGAATTATTTTCTTCTTCCTTTCCTTCTCTATGTATAATAGAACATTAAGTAAAAATATAAATATTACATAATGTAGAAGCTGAAAACTTTAATTTCTATCACTATTCATCAGATGAAACTTATGCAAAGTGTATATTCCTTTACCAAATGTTTAATCTATTAAGTACTGTTTGATTTAAAAGTATTCATGTCATTTTTGGCAAAATTATAAATAACAATTCTTTCATAATCAGAAAAATATAACTTCTGTTTTGAAAAGACAAAGATTATAATGTACTGAAATAAAAATACTTTTTCATTAAATTATTAAACATTACATGAATACATGTCATTACATGAATTTACATTTTGTAAAATGCCTTATTTCTTTTTAAAATAAAGAATAGTAATTTAGTCATATTATAGCCTTTATTTTTGTTCATTTGGAATAAATCTCAATGATTCACACTGGTGTTTAAGATTGAAAGGGAAAACAAAATGGACATATTGTCCACAACTTCATTGTTTTTGTTCTCCTATTTAAAAAATCAGCTTTGCTAAGAGTTATGCCAAGAATAGATTTCAATGCAAAGTTTAGACTTAACAGAATAAGGTACATGACCAAGAAATAATAGTAAATGTGAGTGTTTCTGTTGATCATAAAACAAGCATATTATAATCACCCAGTAAGTAGTTATTGAGTACCAATTAGTACTGGGTCTTATAAGAGAAAAAGTATAAGACAGATTAAAGTCATTACAAGTGTCATAGTAGTACTCAGTCTGTGCTTTAAACAATTCCCTTCATGACAGACATGTACGTCTAAGGAACATTTGAAGATGGACGAGAACAACTATGTGGCATTTTATTTTGTGAGTTTTAAAAAGGCAATTTTCCAAGAACAAAAGGCTGCATTTGGCTTAGCAAATTTATAAAGATAGTACTGTACTGCCCTCATTTTTTCATTATAGTTAAAGTCTTCTACCCACAATGGCTTATTGTGCACATTACAAAGTCTTTGGGGTCTTCAGAATTAAAGTGACAGAGTTTTTTTTTTTTTTTTTTTTTTTTTAAGCACACTTGAGAATGCAACATTCTTCCTTACTCTTAGTATAATATGCCTTTACAGACTTCTCCAGTAATTCTAGTCATCTTGACAATAGAAAATCACCAAGACAATGTAATGATTTTACAAAAAGAGAGAATGACAGTTTCCCTTCTACTTTTCAAAAATGTTTTATAATATGATTTGAGATTGGCTTTATTGAATAGGCTGAAAGAGGAATCAATTCTTATAAAGTGACACTCTCTATAATAAAAAACACCTACACTACTGAACAACACAGCCATTCCCACACATTCACAATGTCACCATTATTACCATCAGAATCTTTAACCAGAACAAATTTTTGACAAGGAAAATATAGCTTTGTTTAGAATAAACTGACAATGTCAGTAAAACAAGCAATAAAACATAAAGGGTTGAGGGTTTTGTTTTTACTCACACTTCTACAACTCAGGTAAAAGTCTCTATCATTCCCTGCCTTCACTAAGGAGTCTGGTTTTCTAGTCTATCAATGGTTCACTTACCCAACAAATATTTATCATGCCCCTTCTATGTTGCATAGTAGATACTGGTTACAGTAGTAGCCTACTGCCTTCACAGTATAGACTGATTTAAACAATTCCATAAATAAATATGGAATTACATATTATGAAAACAATAAAGGAATGATAGGATACTAGGTGCCAGGAGACAAAACAGGAAGTCCTGATTAAGGTTGAAATTCTTCAGGGTAAGCTGGACCCTGAAGGATGGAAAAGAATTTGCAAGATGAAGAGTCCTGAGAGCATTCCAGAGGACATGGCTTATAAGAAGGTCCTGGGTGTTACATTCCTAAATCTAAACAAAGCAGTGGGCTCAGGTGCAAACAGGAAGGAAAAGCACAATGGCACCTGCTAAGCTGCAGCTGCAGCCAGAGATCAGACAAGTCAGTCAAAGGAATTCTGATCTTCCCCTGAAAACAGTGGGCATTACTAAAGGATCCAAAGCAGGAGTACGACATAATGCTGTTTATGTTTCATAAAGATGATTTTTGTCTCCTACCTTTTAGGATTGGGTCTCGAAGCCAAAACATTCCAGTTGATTTTCAATTCCTATAAGACCAACCCTTGTCATCTATCACTTCCTTTTTTATCCACAGTGACCAGTCACATGGTACACAGAACCATGCTCAAACTCACCTACCCATCCCAGCAGCTGGCTGTGCTTTTGTCTGTTCCCCACATTTTACTAGTTAAATCTCAACATGCTAAAGAAGACCCAAGAGACTCTAAGTCCAAATCCTCTACGGAGGTTTTTCACTATTTTTTAAAATACTGTGTCACTTAATATAAAAATTCTGAGCAGCAAATACTGTGTCACTTAATATAAAAATTCTGAGTTGAGAAAAGGAACTGACTTTAGCTTTAAATGTCAAGCTCCAGAGTTACTTGCCTGCTAACATATTCCTCTTCAAACCCCCACAAATATACACCCAAATTTTGAGTTGAAAGCCATTGATAAAGAACTCCTTTCGTTTACTTTTATTTAAATGCAGACAGAATTTGACTTAAAAGGCAATTTTCAAATACACTTTATGTACCAATATCAAATCTTATTTGTACATATGTATAAACACTAACAAAATTTGCAGCTAGCTAAATTGTCTATTTCCATGCTTAATAATCTCCCTGTTATTGTGGGGAAAGGGGGGGTTATGTATAATGAACTACATTCAAATCAATAGACTATAAAAAGGGAAAAAACCTTAAGTCTCACCTCCAGGAAGCTAAACAACACTTATTACTTAAAATTATATTTCTCCTTAAAGCTGCCCTAGGGCTCGGTTGTAGTTTTATCCAGAAAGCATAACTACATTGACTCAGACACAAAGTTTCTTACATTATACTTTAATTTATTATGTATGCTCTATTTCCTCAAAGAATTGTGGCTTCCTTCAATTGAGAACCTTCAGTACTGTCACCTACAAAGTGCTTCAAGTTTGGCTCCTCCAGGAAATGGCCCCCAGAAAAGAGTCATCTGGTCTAATTGAATCAAACTTGAGGTTCTGCTGCAATACAACCAACTAATGTAGACAGAAGTAATCGGTCACACACATAACTATTGAGTTCTCAAAGACCACTTGGTCCAGAAAAAAAAAAATCTAATAAAACATGTAAAAAAGGGAATTTTTGTAACACTGATAACATCCAGCTAGTATGTTATCACAAATAAATTTATTGAAATCATTTCATGAAGAAAATATAATCCATATTGGTTCACTGATTTTTTTTTCACCTCACCACCCTGTTTTATCGTTTTCTTAAAAAAATTATTTATTTATTTTTATTTTTTACAAACTGCATCTTGATTCATTGTACACAAAGGGGGTACATCATTTCGTTTCTATGGTTGTATACAATGTAGATTCATACCATTCGTGTAATCATACATGAACATAGGGTAATAATGATGTCTGTCTCATTCCACCATTTTTCATACCCCCCCCCATTTCCCTCCATGTAATATTACTAAATGAAACTTATAAAATGAGCCAGTATTCTATTCTGCTGTCCCTGGAGGCATCTCCTAATCACCCACCTTGATCTCTTTCATGCCATGTTCGACTTCCAGCAGCTGGTGAATTTGGAGAGGGGTAAAAGTCTCCTGTAGGACTTGGTTCCATATTTTCATCTATGGATATAGTTTTGGGTCTTTTGCTGTTAAAATATAACAATGGTTACATTAATTGGATTTCTGGGAAGATGCACAACATTTAAAAATAAATGACTTTAGAGGACTCTTACTATGGAGATTTCCATAAACACAAAGTAATTGAGTCCTTTTGAAAGAATGGTGAGTATCCAGGACATGAAGAGCAAACATTTTTGATTGTATAAACCACTTGTCACACCATCTTATGCTTACACCTGCCTAACAAATAAGGTGTTCAATGGGTTTAACTTTTCAAATGTTTTTCCTGAGAAATTTCAGTCATAAAATGTGAACTCTTAAGAGTGGCTTGTCTGCCAATATTAATATTATATTAGTAAGACTGCACTTGATACTTATTATAATGATCATCAATATTAGTAATCTTTACTTGCATAGCACTTGCTATAGACAATGTAACTCATATTAATTCAGAGGTAAAGTAAGGGAAATTCAGAAATCTCAAGTCTTGACTTGGCCATTTATTAGTTCTTAATAATAAGTTCCTTAACCTTTCTAAACTCAGTTTAATCATCTGCAAAATGGAAATAATAAAACCTACTTCAAAGGGGGATGATTGAGAAAATTAAATGAATTATTAACTATAAAGCTTTTAGTTAAGAGACTGGCATTTATAAGATACTTATTAAATATTAATTAGTAGTATTAACCCTATAATAAATTTTATAGTACTTTACTGAGTATATATTATTTATTTCATGTATTCATCTTTACCTTTTTCTAAAATATTATATTATTAATCCTTTATTCTTCAGATTAACATGAAAAAAAGCTATTGCCAAATTCAAACCAGACAGCATACTTTCAGAATAATACACCCTAATAAGGAAAACATGATTTATCTTAATTATTTAAAAAAGTGAGTATCTGAGCAAAACTTAAAAACTATTTATGATATGGGTCACATTGCTTGATATACTGCTTGCACATACTCCTACCAATACCCTAGTCAATGGTTAATTATGACTGTGAAAATGGATGTTTTTCTTTAGTTAAAAAAAATTCTTATTTGTCCCCATGTAGATTTTAAAAATCCTTTTGAATGAACTTTATGCAGTAATAACAAATGTAAAGTCACAGGATTTCAGAATCGCAATGACCTCAAAAGTTCTATAGATAAGCCAATCCCTCTTTAAAACAAATGAGGAGACACATTTGGAGAAATTCAGTGAGTTTCCAGGGCAAGTTAACAGGAGTAGGCAGACACAAAAGAAGGCCCTCTGACATCCAAGACCTCAGTCCTCTCACCACACTAGGTCCCCAAGCCTTTGAGCCTGTGTCTGGGTCTATTGGTAGATACACTTGTGATTAATATTTGAGCCACAACTCCCAGAGTATTCATATGATTAAAGATGGCTATTTCTATGCATGCTCAACCATAGCAAGAATCAATACTTTCTTCAGTTTCTTCCTAAGGTATCCAGAGTTGGAACTTGTATTTTTAAACTCGCCTTTGAAACTAATTCTTCCACCTGTGAGTTAGCATTAAGTAGGAAAAACTTACAATGGAGGAGGAATTATTTTCATACCAAAGTAGTAGAGAAATATTTGCAAACTTTATTTATTCTGAAGGACATCGTATCTGATACTGAGTGGCTATGTGCTGACAACATCCTGATCCAGCAGAGGGAATGAAAGTTAGCACTCACTTTTAAATTTAGAAAAACTAAAGTACTTTTAAGACCTCACCAGATCAGAGATAAATTTAGTGAGAATAGATCCATTTATCTTGATTTATAATCTAACTATATGAAAATAGTTTGACTACAAATGATATAAAATTGACCTTAGTTTATAAACATACAAATATAAGTATTCCCACAACTAATTCAAATGCAATTAACTTTCCTTACTGAGAATACTGTAGTAAAACAGTTTTACAGGGCTGGGGTTGTGACTCAGTGATAACTCTACCACTTGCCTAGCATGTATAAGCCATTGTGTTGTAACCTCAACACCACATAAAATAAATAAAAGAATAAATGGTTTTTAAAACCAGTTTTATAGATATCCTTTTATTTCTAAAAATTAAAATAATAAAATATGCATTTTACTCAGCAATTCATTATGGTCTTTTATCTAATCACAGATATATTTAATGCTCCATAAATAAAATGGATCTTCTTACATGAAAGATTTAACTCAAAAAGAGAAAAGCAATACATCTATAATAATTTATTCACCTTGACTAAAAGTTGCAATAAAAGGTCAAGAGAGAAAATGAGAACATTGAGAGAGAATGAAAAAGTGAAGAAACCACTCACTCTTCATCCATATTAACAAAAACCAATTAAGTCAAATCTCAGAGCAGGTAATACTTTCATTGGTACCTCATAATTAACTAACTTAGTCAAAGAACATCAACTATTGAAAACTGCGGCCTAGAACTAAGCCTTTAATTTTAAGGCTAAATCATGACACATTTTTCACGTTTAATTATCCCAGGTGTGGATGTGATATCATGAGTTACCAGAATGGATCAGTTAAAAATAAGAGATCACTGACACAGCAACATCATTTTTAAAGTTGCCAAAAGAATTAGTGAATTCGTACAACTACAACATTTCATCCAACAGGGTAAAAATCATAGTAATACATTTTCATAGTTCCTTTGTCTCCTCAAAGATTTTTTTAAATGCTTTGAACATTTACATTTAATTTGCAAATATCAAAATAAATTATACCAGGAAAGAGTAAACATTTGCATACTATCAGTAAAAATTGTTTTATTTCCCCTGTCAATCTTTCTACTGCCTATGCCTCTACCTTCCCACCTATCTGCACATAGGATGCTACGAGATTAGTTCCTCTTTCCATTACCTGCTTGGTGGAGAAGACAGCGACCTCTGAAGATTAACCCCGGAGTTCATGTCATGATAGTACGGTTGGCTCGGGATTTCTCCAATTGGGAAGTTGACTCCAGTTCCCTGGGTTATGGGTGCTAAGGAGGAAAAGGAGAAGAAACACTGGGACTGACATTCACACTTCTCATCTCTATGCAGATGTAAATCTAATATTTTCCATGCCTCTGGGCAAGGAAGAGGAGAAACCTTACCTCAAGGCTCTGATACCCACGGTACTAGTACTGGGGTAGGACTTGAAAACTTCCTCATCATATTGAGTTTGGACTTTCAGGGCATTCAAACTGTGATCATTGGTGACCACTTCCCCAAATCCCACTCCCAACCTTCTTCCCTCACTTCCTCACATCAGTGGTCACTACATATGTCACCTTACAGCTCTATAGATGCCTTGGGGAAAACAGAACATTTGATTGCAAAAGCACTGAACAAGTTGCTTTGCATTAAACTGAATCATTGTTAAACCAATAAATATAAAGCAGTTTCACAAATACCAAGGATTTTTATTCTGTGATATTATTAACATTACCATTAGAATGAACTGGAAATCATGATATTTATAGCCATTTGATACAAATAATTATTAAGGCAGATATTTATACAAAAGTAAAATTTACTAATATGAAATAAAAGTCAAGTTTTTCCCAAATACATATTTAGGTTTCATATATGAATGCTAAGTGTGGCTTACTTAACTGTTACGCTTTGTTTGTTTACTTAAAGAAAGTTTATGCCGTCACTTTATAAATCATTTAAAACATACTCGAGTTTTATATTTTAAGATAGTAGTTTGTAAATGAAAAAATTTGTTTGAATTCACAAATATATTATGAACTAAATTTTTATATAGAATTTTTTGTACAGTGTAGTACATCTATTCGAATTTTTAAAATTTAGTTTTAGGTATTTATTCAAGATATCTAAGTGGCAGCATGTTTGTTAGAATGAAGAGTCTTGAGAGATAAATAGCCTTTTAGTTCAAACCCCCTCTGCCACTTATAAGCTGTATGCTTCAGTTTCCTAAACTATAAAATGGGAAGAATAATAATAACCTTTCATGCATGATTATTTTGAGGATGAAATAAGGAGAGTAATGATAAAAGCCCAGAATTGTGCACAATAGGTCCTCAGCAAACATGAGTTCCCTCCCTTCTCTGCTTTCTCCCCCAAATTTCTTCCCTGATACTGTGGTTAACAAACATGGAATAGTTTAAAAATGTCCTCAAAGTAGGTAAAGCAAAATAAATCTATTTGCTGAAAGTTTGTTCACTTAAAAGTTGCTGAATGTATCCATTACTGTCAAGTATTTCAAATGGAACAAAATAATCTCAGATATCCTTCATAACCACAATGGGCAACAAACTGGGTGAATAAAACACTTGTGCAAAACATACAAATACCAGGATGGTGGAATTGCCCAAATGAATAATATCAACAAATACCATAAGATTTCTAGAAAGAAAGATCCAATGAAGGCTTGAATGGGTCAATAAGTCTATGGAAAAGTCATATCTGGCACTGAACTTTGGAGAACGAGCAAGGAAGATACTAAAGATTATTCCAAACAGGGTTTACTATAGAAGCAAAGTCAAGGATAGAGATCATCTGCAAAGTGGAGATCAGGTGGGCTGGTGCCAAAGAATAGGGCTGAAGACCTGTGTATATTTCTTTATCTTCAGACCATCAGAAAGGGTTTTCTAGGATTTGTCAACAAATTCTAGAGTCCTTGAAATTCACTCTAAGAATGCACCGTCTACTGAATCTCCCCCTCTCCTAACTGCCTCCAGTTGAATAAAAAATTTCCAAAGGGACTACAGGTTGTAAAGAAAAATTTCTTACCCAGAATTTTTAATAAACATTCTAAATGTATTTACTATGAGTTGAACTGTGCTTTAAATTCAGGCAGGCCAGGGTTAACTTGAGCTATTTTTAAGAGAGTATGATTAGGAAGCACACACTTTATTACAGAAAAGTAATCATGGAATGTAATGAACATCTCCACTAAAAATTAAGTCAATATATATACAATGAGGCTCAGTTCCAAATTTCTGGAGCATCTGCCTTCTGTCAGATTGTTCATTATATATAATATACTTTAACCTCCTTTCACACACAAAAATATTTATATGCAATGTGTAACTGTGCCTGATGACTTGAGTTATTTAGACAGCAGAGATGTAGCTATGTTTGTTGTGGCTTGAGGTACACCAGAGGTTAAAAAAAGATGTGAGGTAAGAAATCCCACAGTAACCACATGCTTTTAAATTCATTATTAGAACCAGGTTGTATGTGACATTGGAAACAGGGTATGTGTTAGAAGCAGGCACTTGAGGGCCCAAGAATGTAAGCAGTCTCTCTGGTTTCCTACAATAGTCATGAATAAAATCCAAAGAATTACCAACAGGAAGGGGACAGGTTGTATTTTTGAAAACGGTTGTAAACAATATTATATAATATTCAGACAAAGATTTGCAATTTCTATCAAATATATATGACTCAATAGTCAACAATTTACTTGGCCATAAACACTGAGTATAATTTATATCCAAATGATAATTTTTAAAAATTCTTCAGAAAATTTTTTTTCTAAATTTTATTACAGGAGAATTATGTCACAGTATCAAGACAATAAAAATAATTTTTACACATGGACACTATAAAAATTAAGTATGCATTCTGAGAGTAAATAGTAGATGACAGAAAGAAGAGTAGGTTAATAATAAATAAGACCAAAATATTAAGCCAGTGCACAAATTCTATTCCGCAACAAGGAGAGCATGGCTCAGGCAGATCTTTCTGTTGAAAAGCTCTGGAAGAACTCAGAGCAGATGCAGAGACTGGCAATAGGACCTCTCCCAGAGAGCTGCAAGGGAGCTGAAAGCTGCAAATCATGTTTAAAAGGTTGCCAATATCCTCTTAGAAGCGAAGCACCCAAGGACCTCAGATTCTAAGGGTTAGAGGCCAGCCCTTAATCTCTCTTATTGTTCTCCTCACTCCAAAAGCTGATCCTAAATCAACTTTTAAGATGGAGATAATATCATTCAACAGAGAGATCACTATCCTAAAACTGAATAGCTTCATTAGCTAAAGTCAACACACACATTAGTGGGTCATATGATAGTAAAACCCTAGAGGACAGAACCATTAACACACCGTGAACCCTCAAGAAGTCAGAGCTGTGATATACAGCATAAGGGCTGTGCTGGGTTTATGTTGACTTAGTCAACCCACATTTCATAAACAATGAAGTTCAATTGTGTAAACAAGATTATAATGTGAATGTATTAAAACACTTAGGAGAATAACTTCTCAAGCATTTTAGAGACACCTATTTACATATGGAGAAGAAAATGAATGTTTGTTGAATAAATTAACTAAGGAATGAATATGGATAATTAATATACTAATTATAAATCAGTTATGTTTAGTATAACAAATCATCTAAAAACCTCAAAGAAATGACAGTATGAATTAAGGATGGATAAATGAAGTATGTTAAATTCACCTTGTTTCTGAACTGCTAGTATAGGAAGGTATTTTTAAACATTTGTTTTATGTTTGAAATTCAGATTTTTCAAAATATCACTCTGGGCTTTTGAAGGGTCCAGACTGGTTCTCCTTTGACGGCACTTCGCATGGTTGCCTATTAAATAAACAATGTATGGCAGATGATTCTACTGCCCTTTCTCATAAAAAGGATGCAAATACATCATGAAACTTAGTACAAATTTAAGCAAATAACTTCACACATCTCACAACTATTGCAGCATAGTCTTTCTGCTGTACAGCAGTAGGAAAATGCACAAGAATCTGCAAATGTTCTCTTCCTTACATGATGCAGGAATGTGCTAGTGAGCAAGTCAGCCATATTCCTTTCCAGATAAATATAAAAAACTAAAATTAAACTAAAAATTTTAAATGTCAGAGGACTTTGTCTATTGCATATTGATCTGAAAATACACAAAAGGCTTATGAACTTGGACAATAGAGTAGACCATAGGAATCCTCTTGTCCAGCAAATACATACCCTAGAGATACAGGAATATATGAATCTCATCTCCTACTCTGTCCCTTGGTAAATGTACCCATGACAGCAGTCTTTTGGACATTTATCTACTCCTGAATTATGCCAGAAAAGATGAGTTCCTGAGGTCTTGAAGTTCATGTGTATCATCCTCTGATCAGCATAGTTTGTTCTGTCACTTTAGAAACCTGAACTATTTGAGAAACTATGGTTCAAAAGACATGGATGCCTCCTCGCTTGGTGATTCCTTCACTGAACATGACTCCAAAGCACTGCTGCTAACTCCGACCCTCAGTAACTGCCTCTTTCTGTTCTTCTTGAATCATGATAATTCTTGTTCACGACTTATGAATTTGATACAAATAAGAAGCACAACAAGAATCAGAGTGTCACCTAGTTCTCTGAATAACATTATTCCAAACTGTGACACTTTCTATCAAACTGTCAGGTATTAAAGACGCATTATTCTAAGTTACATGAGCAAGTTAAATCACAGAAGGGAGTGAGAAGAGGAATTACCCCCTTTACCATAATCAGTGAATTAAGATCTCATGTCAGATACATTTGCATACATTAGTAATATGTCAAAGAGTTAATCAAGGAACCATACCCCTTGCTTAGGTATCCAGCCAGGTAAGTTTACCCTGGGAAAAATATGATCCAGCCTGCCAAGAATGGTATCCAGGTGAGGTGGCCAGTTAAAACAATTGGACATTGTTTGGGGTAACAATGCTTTCTATCTATATCCAACTACAATCTGCAAAGTTAATTTCTGCATCCCTTTACACTCTGCATGTTAGCGTGTATATCCTGTACATCTCCAACCCCCACCAAAATGTTAGTAAAATGAAAAAGCACTTATCTACAGGAAACTTATGTGGGTTATCATAACAACACAGAGTACATTTAATTAATCACACTTCCTTTGATATAAATGCCCAACTATGGTCACAGAGAGAACTGAATTAAATGAATACCAATAACACAGCAATAAGAACAACCTAAAAATTAATTTTGCACAACAGAAAGTTTTGATGATTTGAATGCAAATAGTTTAGAAAATCAGACATAATACATTCACTTGATGATTTCATCAAAAGGTCTAAGATTTTTCAAATGCAAATTCTCTTAATATGTCATCTCTCTTCATACTGTATTTAAGGTTCAAACTATAAAATATTTTACAACATACTACATACTTGAGTAAAAAGAAAATCATTTACTTACTTCTGGATACCCTCACAAGTTCTGATACATTGAAGACTCCAGATTTTACAAAACTATCCTCAAGGTATCCTGAAAATAAACATCAAGAGGCAAAAGATCAACATAAGCAGAAAGTAAAATAAATTATTAAACACTAGAATTTGTTCACTGTTAGACCAAAGGTTAGAACAAAAATTAAGAATGCTTACAACAGGACAAGTAAAAGCAAAGCTCTTGGGAGTACAGACTGGGTCGGTTTGAACAAAAGTAAAAAGTTTAGATGCTAAATAACCTCATAGGAAATTTTTATTTTTATTTGCCATATTTCATGCATTGAGAATGTTCAGGGCACTCGCTGAATGCCTTTGACTCTGTAGCACCTGGTAGGATAAAGTCTACCCATTAACAAAAAATTAAAAAAAAAAAAAAAAAAAAAGAAGAAGAAAGAAAAAGGAAAACCACAACCACAATTAGCACTTTGCTGGAAAGACTTCAAAGATCTCTTGAAACCACTGTTCTTTCACAAATCCTTCACTGATTAAAGAAAAGTGAGCTGCTGTTACCAGCACTCCCACCCTTGTTCCAGAGTCACTAATAAAAGCAGAACTTGTACACACAACAAATACTTCTTTGCACCAACCCATTTCCATGCACCTCTAATACACCTTGCATGATTTCAGTGCTTTCTTTACTCTTGCTACCAATTTTTGGACTCCCTTTAATTCAAGAATGATACATTTAATGCAGCAAAGGACAGTGAATCTGGATCTCAAAGAATGACAAACGATTCTTAGGTGACATCTTGGGCACAGGCTCCACAGTTCAGGAGCCTAAGAAAGTTCATGTCTGTCTGCTAGCTGCTCTGGCTACGTCCAGAACTAGAGTTGGCTTCCACAGACAATACTGTCCCCTCAGTTCTCGTGCATGTCCAGGGAGTGTAATGAGAGTGAGGAGGAGAGAACAGCTTAGAAGTAGGGAGATAGCTTACAGCAGAGTGTTTGAAAATTCTCAGAATTGAACTCCTAGGGGGAAAACTTCTTTCTAGATTCCAAGAACTGGCAATTTGGATTTCCCATAAAGCTTTAAGACTGGCCAAGCATTAGTTTCAGGGCAGAGAGGTGAGAATGGGTGGTTAGCAACCTGGAATGCTCAACTTGGAGAGCTGAGATTTAAATTCCAGCCACAATTTACCAGTTATGGGATTTTGGTCATGTTATTGGACCTCTTTGGCCTCGAATTCCTCATCTAGAAATTAAAGATAATAAAATCACCTACCTCATGGTAAGCACTTGTTATTTGTGACCAATAAATTAAGATAAGTCACAGAGCCAGAAATTAGCTGTATACTGAATTATGTACACTGAATTCCACAAGTCCCACATTACTTGTGAATCTTTATTTAGAAAGTTTATCTGAATAAAGGTCATTGCCAATGCTCTCTAATCAAAATAGCATGGCAAAAATCATTTCATTGGCTTATATGCCTCACTGCTGCAGACTGAGGAGACATGTATATCCAAACAGTTTTATACCTATCCAGTCACCCTTTTTAGAAACAGAATTAAAGAAAGAGTAAAAAGCAATTACAAGGTCTCAGTTGATGATAAAACTTAGGCCTCATTATTAGGTCATTTCTCTGGGGGAAAAATACATTTTTAAGAAAATAATAATAAAACATCCCCATTTGATGTACTTTTATTTTAAGAAACTTCTTGAGCAATTCATTTTTCACCCAGTTGAATTCATTTTGGTGATTATTGAGAAACTTTTACTTAACCAGCACTGTCTCAAGTACTAAAAGCCATGAATACAAAAAAGGATAATTGACTCCCTTTGCCTGGTTAGAGACAAAATAATTTTAATCCTCTAAGCCACTATAAGTTATGGTTGCATGCAAAGATTTCTGTTTGGTTTGTTGGTTTTAAAGGATAGCTTATTTTATATTTTCTTATTTTGTATCTAACTTAATAAAAGTATTAGATATAAACACATTATTAAAACTTGTTCTCTGAAAATGTCTGCCCTCACATTTCCCTACAGCTTCCTCTGATCAGAGGCTCTTCCTGCACACCTTACTCCCACCCTGCAGGGTTCAGCTCAACCACCGCCCACTCCCTAAGCTGCTATGCCACCTACTTCTTCCTTCTTCCCCACCCGGGGCCCAGCAAGAAAGAATCTCTTTCTTCTTTACTCACATCACACCCACCTAGTTTGTACTTATTTCACGATTTACACGTTCAGATTTTCCAAGGTAACTGTTTTCAAGTCTGCGATTCCTTCCTGGGTGATCAGCTCCTTTATTGAGGGGAGTGACTGAGTTTTGTTCATCTCTGTATCTCCCTCAGCAACTAATTTTTTGGCTATATACAGAATAACTACTAAATGCATGCAAAAAAAAAAAAAGTTTGAGTTTTAAAAACGAGTCACAGGGCTGGGGTTGTGGCTCAGTGGTCTGGCATGCATGAGGCACTGGGTTCAACTGACGGCATGGTATGTAAATAAATAAAAAAGATCTGTCAACAACTAAAAAAATACTTTAAAAAACTAGTCAGAAGTGAACAATTCAGTTGTTTTATCAATGTAGCTACAGATGGTTTAAGATTGATGGATAAATATACTAACCCTTATCCCCTGGAACTCATTTGCTGAGGAGTTTTTTAGGTTGTTGGGCAGAATGGGAGAGAGTAATGATTAGGGTCAGATTATATCCCTGCTTTTATTGTATACTAATGTGTAATTTGTGGCATTTAGTACAAAATAACATTCAAAGGACTAGTGGTGTTTAAGGAGTAGGAGCTAAAAAATACTTGTAAACTAAGTTGATGAATAAGAGAAAGTTTATACAAATTACATCGCATGTAATACATAACATTTCTATGTGTAGATATAATCTGAAGTTCATTTCCCAAGAACACCAATGAGTAGTCAGGGTTCATCTGCTTCTAAGCCATGTCCATTAAGATGGTATGGTATATGAGTTTGTTAGGAGCCAAATCAAGGCTGGTTCTACCCAAGAAGATAGGCACTCAGACCAACTATAATGACTCCCTCAGAGAAAAGGCAAGACAATTCAGAATGTAGCAGGGTGTTTCTCCACTCCCCACCTCCAATTTCCCCAGGTCTAAGAAACTGACATCTACAAGGAAAACAAAAAATGCAACCCTACAGGTTCCACTGGGCTCTGATCCTGCACTAGAGCACAGGGACACTTTTGTGAAGGCAAGATTCCCAGGGACCCAAGGAAGTACTTACTGACAGTAGGCCACAAGGGGTGGTTGGTGAGTGGTTGGCAAGGGGACAGTTTGAGAGGGATGGAGATTGGTCAAGAGGGTAGCCTAGGAGAAGCACCTGGCGCGGACAGCTGCCACCTTCATGCATCTTTGAACACAGCCTATCTGCAGTAGAGAAGCATTAGCCAAGATGGGACACAGTAAAGAAGAACTGGATGGCAGTACTTGGAAAACAAATAGTGTTTGCTCAAGCCTACAGGAGATAACATTTCAGGACTCCAGCAAAAATAACTGGGGAGGATCTTGCAAGGGGTTGGAGGCCCACAATGGTATAGAGGCTGAGACTCAGCAGAAAAGATACTATAACCACAAAACCTCTGTAACCTCCAGGATACTGGGGCCATTCAGAAACATGGTTTTCACATGTTACATTGACCACTGTAAATCTCAATACCTGATACAAAGGCCAAAGATCTTAAAGTAATTTGGAGACATTCATGTAGTAAATTCCCTTCATCTATCAAAGAAAATATGAGCATCTTTGAGGCAGAGCAGCTGCTTCAGGGTTGCAGAGCAATATTACACAGCAGCTTCAGGAAGGAAGAAAAGAACAACTCTGAATTTGTGAGATGCTGTATTTATACTACATGTATGCTTAAAAAAAATAAATAAAACTGAGTAAGAAATAAAGAGCTCCACAAACTGAAAAGTCTCAAAGGCAATATCAAATTATATTATTTTACTCCTTTTTTATTTTTCTCTAACAAAAGCAACAGTAAATCACTACTCAGAAGTTAATATAGTGTTTAACCTCCTTTACAAACAATAACAGAGAGACACAATGGCATATCTAACTGTTAATATCTCAAATTATAATCAGCACCATTTGAATGTTAAACAACATTTACATAGAAAATCCAAAGGAAGACTGATAACACTCATTTTTATGGTCTACTGTGTTCTATTCTTGAAATTAGAAAAAAAAAAAAAGCCACACGGAAAGCAGTTATTAAATTCATGAAAGCTGTCTTCAATATGTGAAGGACTGTTAATGTAGATGGTGGATTAGACTTACTCTGCATAGTTATAGGAGCTGATTTTTGGTTCAATAAAAAGATTTGTCATCCAATGGAAAAAAGTTCTAAGAAAGAATGTGAAACTGCAAAGGTACTAAGAACCAACATATGTCCCACTACTGTACTTCACAAGTAAGAATGGGCTTAATGCTCACAATTATCCTGTGAGACATGCTGTAGTACTGTTGCTATTTTACGTATGAGGAAACATCCAACTTCAGAAGCAGGAAGTTTCCCAGTAGCTCTAAATACTACCATTGGGCATAAGATTTCATACTTTGGATAGAAAACCTGATAAAAGCATCTCTGAAGCCCATGGCAGCCCTCAGATTCCACTGACTTCCACAGGTTCATTTTCTTGCATTGCTCATTTAAAGAAAGAGCAGGTAGAGAGAAACATCACAAAGGATTTTCCCAGCCCTTGATTCCAGCTTATTGATCACCTCCTTCAACAGAGTGCACAAGATGGCTTAACACTTTGTTTATGGGGCATAGGGCAGAGGATGAGGTGATTTCAGACTAGTGCTTTACCAATCTTACAATTTCAGATAGAATATGTGACCCACCCGTGAATTTCTGGTAGCGTATAAGACATAGCTCTGCCTTCAGTTTCTCAACTGATCTGCCTATGGTTAAGTCTGAAAACTGCGTATTAAATAAAAATATAAGCATTGACATGATAAATGATTCTCTGCACAAAGATGGAATTTCACCCAATAGGAAAGGTTAATATTCTAATATTAATTTAGAATTGTTTATCTTTGAATATGAAATATAAATGGTGAGATTTAAGCAATCCAAAAGTAAAAAATGTCCCAAACTTTACACTCTCTGATAGTGCCATTATATGTTTTTATATTTTTTCATATTTCCTTCCAGTTTTTTTAAACTTTTTCCTGCATATAATATACACATATATTTTTTAAAAATCAAGATCATTTTATTTAAGTGAATTAATATCTTAATTTTTCTATTAACATTCTATATTCCCCTTTAGATTAACAAGTTTTCAAAAGCATGATGTTTATGAGTATCCATTGCCTTGACTGCTTCACACTTTATTATGTGACCATTTATTTGACCATTCTCTTATTGTTTGGCATTTTAGGTTATTTCCCATTTTTGAAAAATACTATAAACAGCACTGCTATTAACATCCTTACACATAAATCTCTGTCAGCAATTCTCATGATTTCCTTGGGCTGGAGTTCCCAGAAGTAGGCTTAATGGGTCAAAGGACATAAACTCTTGTAAAGCTCTTGGTGAAAACTGTCAAACTACTTTCCATAAAGGTTTTTGCCAAGTTATACTCCCTGGGGCAGGTCATGAATGTGTCCATCTTACCACCCCATGAATAGGAATTTTTCTCTAATTGTGACAAGCTGATAGGGGAAAGATGTCATTAGATTAATGTTATAATTTTTACTTATTTAAGATAAAATTAGATTTTTTTCAGATATATGCATTATTTCTTTCAAAAGAATGTTCAAAAGTAGAACTTGTGAAAAAAAAAACCCACCACATTAAAAAATGTGTAAAACAGGAATTTTCAGTAAGAGAATTTTATTCCTAATGAGATTATTTCCAGAGATTCAGATTTAATTATAATTGCATTATTGATATTACTTGATTGATTTTTTTCCTGCTTATTTGAAAAATTAGTCACTTGGTTTTCTCAATTTTAAAAATTTCTCTGAGGATAATGGATTCATGAAATGCTTTTGTAGAATTAGAAGATATTATACAGATTATTTATACCATTTATTGGTATGATATATTACTGAAATCTCAAATAATTTTGTTCATCCATGGAAAATAGTTCTTTTAATTTGCTGATTAAGAAGTTTGTTGACAGTTTCTTTCATATTTTCTTCACGTACTTGGAAAATGTTTGCAAAGATTTCCGCCTGTTATCAGTCAAGTTTCCATACCAGCATTATACACAAGCACTATAAGATGGTTTAGATGACAACCAATCACTTTATAAGCTCTGGAACAGAACTAGTGATGGCTCATGAAAATTTCCTTGAAAGATTAGGAAAAACTCACTGATACAATCAACTTCCCCAAATCTGCTTCAGAAAAGATTTTTAGACAACTTTGAGTTTTTAATGGCTATTACTATCCATTATATCTTGCTTCCTACTCTTGAAATAATTTAATATACTTAAAATCATATGTGAGACAGAGTGCATCTTTAGTTTCTCAACTGACCTGAACCATCTGCAATTGCTGCTAGAAATAGTGACTATGAAATGGAAATATACAAAGAGCATGATGATGCAGAGAACTTTGACATCAAAGTTGACGTTCTAACATTAATTTAGAATTACATTTTTCCTTCAATATGAAGTGCAAATCCCTGATGGTGACTGAAGTGACCTGGGAGAGACTCAGAAATTAAACATAATTTAATATATACTTCAAGAACCTTCAACTCTGCAGAGTTTTAAATTAACTGGAGCAGATATGATGTAGTTTACTGTTATGCTTATTATATGGCATAATAAAGTTCTAAAAGAGTATAATACAATTATATATATATATATATATATATATATATATATATACACCTTTGTCTTTATAGAAGGTATTTCTCCCTTCAAATGCATAGTACTTAAAAGGTAGCTCTGGAGTTAATACTTCTAAGATTCAGTTATGCCACTTACTATGAAAAGCAAAGGCAGGTACACCTCACAATTCTCTAATATGCATTAACATAAAAACCTGCATATTATTTTCAAATAACAGTAAAATGACAGATATTTTGCTTTTAAAAGTAGGGAAAGAGAAACTATTACTTTCAAATTAACACCAAGAAAGAAAAAAACAATGAACAAGAATGTAATTCAGGTAGCAAAAATAAGGAAATAGAATATGAAAACATGTAATAAATAAAAAGCAAAAGAGGAGGAAAGTCAAAATCAGCAATCATTACAATAAATGTAAGCAGATTGACTTTTCCCATAATGAGAGTAATAGATCAAGAAAATAAAATCCAACTATTTTTAAGGAATACACTTAAGACAAGTGATAACAATGAGAAAAAAATGGAAGAAAATGAGTATTCAAAGAGAAATCAGACAAATTCAAAATAAAAGAAAGCTGTGTTAATTAGCATTGGTTAAGAAATAATTTTATATAAATTACAATGAATCATTATTGACGGAGGGTACAATTTACAAAAAAGTTAAATCATAAGCCCTATATGCTCACAGCAATATTGGGAAGAAATACATAAACCAAAACTTATAAAATATAAGAAACTAATAAAAATATAATCAACAGTGGAAATTAGTAATCAGAATTTTTCATATCTCTTAGAATTGAACACCACTATTAGAAAAAGACTAACTTTATATCATGCAAATATAAATTAAATTTCATTAATACGTCCCTGGAACTTGGGGAAAAAAAATCATATTCTTGTCCAAAGAGACAACTTCAACAAATTATTAGAAGTAAAGACTTTTTAAAACCATATTGTTTTATCTTTAGCAAATAAAATTAACAGTAAGTGATAAAATGTAAATAAAGCAAATGTTCTGAACCACCTGGAAATTAGGAAAATAAACAACAAACTAAAGAGAACCCCAAAAGAGAAATTAAAACTATCTAGACAGCAATGAAAAAGACAAAAAAAAAAATCATTTATCAAGAAAGAACAGCAAAATAATCCAAGAAAATTAAAAAAAAATCAAAGATTAAAGTTAAAATTAACAGATTAGAAAGAGAGATATTTAAAGAGATAAATAAAACAACAACAAAAAAAGATTCTCTGAAAAGACCAGCAAAACAGAAAAGTCAAGTCATCTGCAAGGCTGATTAAGACAAAAAAAAAAAAAAAAAAAAAAAGAATTAAAAAAATATAAGCACAAGAACAAAAAGGAGATATAACCACAGAAACCAAACACATTAATGTAAGGTTATAAGAGGACAACACATACAACTTATTGACCACAACTTTGAAAACTGAAATGGTCAATTATTTAGTAAAATAAAAGTAACCAAAATTGCAAAGAAGTGGAAAACTTGAAATAGACCAATTACCTTGATGCAGTGGTTCCCCAAATTTGTTCAACACTGGAACCACCTGGGGTTCTGAAACCAATAGATGCTTAGCTTCCAACCCTGGCTATTTGATTTAATTACTTAGGGGTGAGACGTGGACTTGATGACTTTTTAAAAGTTCCCCCAAGTTATTCAAATGCTCAGCAAAGTTGGGGAACCACTGTCCTAGCAATGAATCAAACTGTGGAATCAAAAAGCACTGTCATAAAATTAGAAGCTCATTACAAATGCAGAAGGATAGGTACCATCCAGCCCCAGGAATCAGAATCTACAGTTTAATAAGACCTGCAGAGGATTCTCAGGTACCTTGTTTTTTTTTTTTTTTTTTCCCCCTTGGTAGTGGTACAGGGGATTGAACCCAGGAATGCTCTCCCACTGAGTCATATCCCCAGCCCTTCTTTATATTTTTTTTATTTTGTGATAGGTTCTCACTAAATTGCAAAGGCTGACCTTGAACTTGCAATCATCCTGCCTCAGCCTCCTGAATTGCTGAGATTACAGACCTGCACCACCACACCCAGCCTTAAGTACTTTAAAATATGACAAACCTGGAACAAAAAGGTGATTAAAGAACCACCCTTGGAAACAACACCAGATGGATTCACAGCTAGATTTTATCTATCTGTGATTCATCTTTAAGTTCCAATGCAATTTAAACCATCTCAGGCCTTAGAAAACTATGACAAGCTTCCTGAATAAGAAAACTCATTTTAGCCTTTCTGGAGCCAGCCAAATCTGAATACCGAAACTTATAACCTAATTTACCAAAACAAAACAAGCAACCAACCAGCCAACAAGAGATTAAACACACACATAAATGAAACTTCAAGAACCCTAAACAAATTAGTGTCAAATTGAATATAGCATTGCTATCAAAAGAATAATATATTATTTTCATTATGGTCTATTCCAAAGAAAGAGTACAGTTTACTATCAAAAAAAGTATCCTTGTGATGGAGAAAAAAGTCACATGACCCACATAAAGATGCTGAAAATGTACTTGACACCAAACAAGATGGTTTACCTCATAACTGATCTAAGCAAAAACAGAGATAAAATCAAACAGTAAAGACTTCAGCAAAATCCAACATCAAGTTATTTTTAAAAGAGGACATAAGTCTGGCATTGCTAGGCTCCCAACCTCCCCCCACCAGATTCCTCCTATTTTAAGCTTTTAAAAATGTAATCTGGAAAGAAGCCAGTCACAAAAAGACAAATACTGTATGATTTCACTTATATAAGATACCTAGAACAGTCACACAGATAGCAACAAAGTAGAATGGTGGAGGCCAGGAGCCAGGGAGAGGAGGCTGTTGCTTAATCGGTGGCATGATGCTGCACATATCCTCAACACTCCTGAATTGTGCATTTCCAAATGGCTAAGGTGGTAGACTGCATGTGTATTTTAAAACCATTTTTAGTAATTGTAATTTGGAATTCAGGACCCAGATTATTGTGATTATTCTTGTTTTTATATATTTAAGAACAAACTTTAACATTGGCAGTTATGTCTATAATCTTATTTATAACAATTATTGAGGCATTACTCTCAGCTTGTTACTGTTCTCATGGTTAAGCTATAAGTATACCTGTGTGTATATATTTATAGTTATACTTTCCTGTTCCTATTTTATTTTAATTTGGGGTCATTACCTTGTCAGCTGATTCTCAAAGAAAACTATTACCAAAAAAAAAAAAAAAAAAAAAAAAAAAATGAGGGACTCTGCTTTTTGAGGCAATTAGTAATAAAGAATATATCTTCATTTGCTTTTGACTGGAGGTAAAACTCTAACACAAAAATTAAGGTGGTTTTATTAAATCGTAATTCTAATTATTCTCAGTTTTCTAGTTTCTTTTTTGTTTTGTTTTTGTTTTTTGGTACCAGAGATTGGACCCAGGGGCATTTAACCACTGAGCCATATCTCCAGGCATTTTTTTTTGGGGGGGGGGGGGGGGGGCCAAGGGCAAATATCTTGAGTTTGTTCTCTACATCAATGATTATTTCCACAATATCAGTTCTGTTTTTAGCAACTGTGCTTCACCAACAGAGATTTTAATCATACAAAAGCAATTTTAGTTTTCTTAGTAATTTTTCTTTTCTTACATGGTACCATGTTCATTGAAGACATTATCTTTTTGGTTCATTTTTCATTTAAGTTCTTTTTTCTGAATAAATTGTTTTCTCTAAAGTTTTCTTCTAGGTCTTCATTGTTAAAGATATATTTTTCTAGATCTTGGTAATGTACCCCTTCTTTTGTTCTTTAGTATTTTCTCACCAAAGGTATATTATTATGGTTGTTTTCCTTTTTTGGTACCCAGGATTGAACCCAGAGGTTCTTTATTTCTGAGAAACATCCCCAATCAGATCTTGCAAAGTTGCCTGGGTTGGCCTCCACCTCCCAAGTCACTGGAATTACAGAGGTATGCCATTATGCTTGATGCTCTCTTTTACCTTATCCAGATTTATGGTTTAGGGTCAGAAAAGTATATGGTATTCCCTTGCCTACATAAGTAAAGTACATAACACAGAGTGAGGAGGAGACTATAGAACTGACAGAACTGATCTGACCTCTTGTCTTACCAATTAGTAGCTTTACACAAATTGCTTGACTTTAATAAAAATAAAAATAATGATGAAGATAAAAATTGTAATAGTAATGTCTATCATTTATTGAGTGTTTACTACATAACAGATTCTGCACTGAGTACTTTAAATTCTATTTCAGCTCACAAATTTGTCCCTTCCTTATTAATGACTTTGAATAAGTGATTAAACTCAAACTTCCTAATAATGCTGATTTCATAGATTTGAGATGAAGATTTAATAAGAAAGTATATTAAAGTGTTTACAATTCAATAAATGATTATTGATCATGGCAGTATGTAATCCTGTGATAGGATAAGTCACAATTGATAGTACAGCTCCTAACCAATACTAATGACTGACTGTCCTTTATCTAATGAGATCCAAGGAGGTGGGCTCTTCTCTTCACCCCACCATTTAGATAAGTAGGATTCTACCATGATTATGCACAAAAACACTAATCTTCAAGCTGGTGTTTCAAATGAACCTTGTCTACCAGGGTAAGGCATTAGAGTGTAGCTTAAGGAAGCAGTATCTGGAGGATTTACATTAGGGCATGGGACCAGTTGTTAGTCTTCCTGTACTTCTCACCCTGTCCCCATCGCCTTTCTACTAGTCCTGTTGATCTCTGGCTTTATGGCCTTTTTTAAAACTGAAATAGGAATCTTTGTACCTAGGAGATGATAGTAGGGTGAAATCTGTCTACACTTTCACAGGGAACTAACACCATTATCTTTCATGAGACAAAAGATGTGGAAAACACCAATTTTTAAATTCTATCTAAATACGCTGGCTATGTATTTTTTTTTCTTTTTTTTTATTGTAAACAAATGGGATACACGTTGTTTCTGTTTGCACATGGTGTAAAGGCATACCATTTGTGTAATCATAAATTTGCATAGGGTAATGTTGTTTGATTCATTCTGTTATTTTTTCCCTTCCCCTCACCCCTCCCATCCCCCTTTTCCCTCTACACAGTCCTTCCTTCTTTCATTCTTGCCGCCCTCCCTAACCCTAACTCTAACCCTAACACTAACCCCTCCCTCCCCCCATTATGTGTCATCATCCACTTATTAGCGATACCATTCGTCCTTTGGTTTTTTGAGATTGCTTATCTCATTTAGCATGATATTCTCCAATTTCATCCATTTGCCTGCAAATGCCATAATTTTATCATTCTTTATGGCTGAATAATATTCCATTGTATATATATACCACAGTTTCTTTATCCATTCATCAATTGAAGGACATCTAGGTTGGTTCCACAATCTGGCTATTGTGTATTGAGTTGGCTATGTAGTTTTGAGATAAACCTCCAAGATTCTAGCAAGAGGTTAGTTATCCTTTACTTCAGTTCTACTGTGATTAGAAACATTTTTAAACATTTTCTAACATTTTACATATCTTCATAGAAATTTTAGTAAAAAAGTTGTTAGAAGCTAAATCTGCAGTTAGGCCCAAAATGTGGACTTTATATTTGATAACTAATGATAATTATTTTGCTATATACCTAAAAAGACCTAACTTTAAGTCTCACTACTCTTAATCATAATTATTAGCAGCTGTTTTTTTCTTAAGAATTTGACAAATTTTCTAAAACTTGTAAGAGAATATAAAAGACTTTAAAAAATAGCTTTTCAAAACCTATTGTAAATACTTATGAGGTTATAGTTATCAAGAAAACACTTCCGTATTAACAAAAGAGACATATAAAGATGTGGATTAGAAATAGACACATATATGTGGCTATTGATATTTGTTAAAAGTAGCTAAGCAATTCTATGAAGAAAGAAAAGCCTTTGCAACAAATGGTACAAATCAGCTAGATATCTGCATGAGAAAAAGAAAGTGAATATCAATTCGTACTTCACACCATGGGGTACATCCATGTAATGAAGTATTACTCACTAATCAAAAGGAACAAACAGTCGATTCATATATCCAAATGAATCAATTTCAAAATAATTAAGTGCAACTGAAGAAGCCAGGCAAAAATGAATACATGATGTGATACCACTTAAATAAAATTAATTTATAGTGACAAAGTAGATAAGTGGTCATCTGAAGATAGAGGTAGACAAAGAATGGATTCCAAAGCAGTTAGAGAAAACTTTGGGATTGGTGGAAAAGTCATCTTGACAGTGTTCATAGTTTCATGTGTACATACATATGTCAAAGCTTGTATATGCAATTTATTGCATACAATTATACATCAATAAAGTAAAATTTTTTCACCTCCTTCAGCAAATGATCTATAAATAGTGGTTGCCAAATTCTCAGAAACTGGTAATATTTCCACATCGTGAAAAGAATCACAACTGAATCAGAAATATTAAGTGTAATCAGAAAATTTCTGAAGGTATTATCTATTACCTATATTTTTGGCACCTTCAAGAAAACTACCTTACTAGGTTGCTCATTCGTGATCATGTAAACTCTAGTGATGCCACAGTGCACTCCTTACAGATTAGTAAACAAAAGCACACCACCACAAACAGGACTTCTCTGTAATTCATCAGACTGGGAGAAAAGAAACTGGATCTGCTTGAGCCTGGATTCTGAATGAGAAATTATATTAGAACACTACAATTCTCAATCAGATATCCCTCTACAAATGTCATCATCAGATCATGCTGCACAAGATTAGGAGTTTATGAAAGTCTCCTAAGTTTTCCTATGTGGGGTACAGTTTACCTACAGGACAGAAGAGGATCGCTGTAACTATTTCCACAGAAGCATCTGCTTTCTCTTGCCTGGGTCAGGCTCTAGTATGAAACTGTCTCCTGTACTACACAAACAGGTTATTTATTTAGTCTGTTATTGATCTAAGCCTCCACTTCATAAATCTTCAACACTGCTGAGTATTGTCTCCAGTCAGGCATTTGATGCCATAGATGTTAGGTTTATAAAAAGAATAAAATCCTCATCCTAAGGTGTTAAGAATTCACTAAGGGGAACAGAAATGTAAACAGTGATGAAGTACTGTACCAAGTGCTAATGTTATAAAACTGAAGTGCAGGGAGAGTCTGAAGACATGTCACTAGGAGATGGGAAGGGGGCTTAGGTCTTTTAGATGAAAATAACGTGAGCAGAGGCACATAACTAAAGTTGAGACCAAATGCATGGTCCATGAGGGGTCATGTTGATATATGCCATGATAACAAGTTAGGATTAGCCTAGAGTGGGGACCTTGGATGCATATTAGGAAGAAATGAAATAGTCAGAATTGCACTTAATAGAGAGCACCACAGATCTGTAATGGAACATCAAAGAGATAATTCAGTAATCTTTGATTGAAGGCAAAAATACCAGCTATGGAGATTAAGAAACTATTAAAATGACCTAGGTGAGCTAATTAAAAAGATATAGTGTAAATATTTGTTTAAAAAATAATTGCACAGTAAGATTCAGCACCAATTATCTTTTAAAAATATTTTGCCTTCCTCTCTTTAGTTATGAGCAACCACATCAGTGACCTGAGCCTCTGTACTCATTCCTCTGCTCTGCTGTCTACATGCTTCTTCTCAAAAGCTCAAAGGTACTCCTTTCTTCCCCTACCAACATATGGAAGGTAACAGAATTCACCCAGTTACCCCTGGATACCACTAGGACATATTAAGCATAAAATAGCAGAATATTTTATTTTATCTCAAATATATGATCATCTTCTTTTTCTTCCTTACTTATTTATAAGATTCTATTCTGCTTAGAAAGAAGTTCAATTCAGAAGAAAAGTGCAAAATGTCAATTTTTAAAACTAAAAAGTCACTAAAATTTTTTTTAAAAGCCACAAAACAAATGAAGCCAGCATCTTAAAACTTAGCACACCACTGTTTACTTCATGTCATTAACAAGTGCATGTGATTATTTTTTGGGGGGGAGTGGGGGGTGGAACTGGTGATTGAACTCAGGGGCATTCAATCACTGAGCCACATCCCCAGCCCTATTTTGTATTTTATTTAGAGACGGGGTCTCACTGAGTTACTTAGCACCTCACTGGTGCTGAGGCTGGCTTTGAACTTATGATCCTACTGCCTCAGCCTCTCGAGCATGTGACATCATGCCTGGCACATGTGACTATTTTAATGATGAAAAGATCAAGTCTGAAAGTTGAATGGCTTTCCTGTCCTCCTCCTGAATACTGCAGGGACACGGACATGCTCAAGGCATAGAGTATGGAGTAGGGACGGGACCATCTCTAGTAGGACTAAGAACTTGAAGAGAGTTCAGCAACACAAACAAACAATAAAACAGGAGTTTGGCCCTAGTTCTATTATATAAAATAAAACAGAAAAAGTCAAGGTCCCTGAAGAGCAGCATTATAAGACTAGCAACAACTTTGAAAACCAAAACTTGCCAAATTCTTCTGTTCTTCTACAGTCGATGACATTAAGCAAAACCTAATAAGAACTTTTTTAAAAGCTAGTAAGAGCAAAATTACCACACAAAAGTGCCTGCTTAGATTATTTGACATGGTGATACTCTTAGAGTTACATAAAAAGAAAGAGTTTCATAAATTTGCTTAATATCTTTAAATTCCATTCTTCAATGTTATGAGGTTAAAAATAAACCTTAAAACTCAGGTAGCTAGTAACATATCTACATAATATTTTAACCTGCTTGCAATGTATTATCATAGGGTCAATTCCTCTTTCCAAGCCACATGCTCTATGATTCAAGTGGGGATTGTGTACAGCTCTCTTTGTACAGGACAGTGGAGTCTAGCAGGCTTAACCTCTGCTGAGTCCAGCGATGTTAACTGGTCGGAAGCAAGTCTTACCACGTCTGTGATACAAAGGTCTAGCTTTCCAGCTGTGAGAAGGAAAATGATTTGCATTCTTAATTTGTAGCTGTATGCTATGCGGAAAAAGCAGGTCTTGAAAATATGGAGGGGGAATTTAAATTGAGAGGAAACACTAAGTGCAAGCAGTCCTTATAAAAGGAACATGAGCTAATTGGGTAAAAGAGCAATCACTAAAATACTGCCCAGAGGAGTAGGTGCAGATGAAACCTTGCTTGGGAGTATCATAACCTTCACACTGGGATTCTGATACTCCCCACAGAGAATCTAGTCATCCAACAAAGAAAGAAAAATATGTTGCAACAACGTCTTTTAAAATTTAACAAATTACAACTTATTTACATGCAAGCCATCTTCGAAGTTTTCTGGAAGTAGGTGTGGGATAAACCTAAGTGCCTACATCAATATATTAAAATTTCATTTGGGCCATGCATGCACATGCCTGTAATCCCAGAAAACTCTAGACTACCCTCAACAACTTAGGGAAACCATGGCTGAAAATAAAAAGTAAAATAGGCTGATAGTATAGACCACTGGTAAAGAGCTCTTGAATTCAATTCTCAATACTGGGGGAAAAAAAAAAAAAAAAAAAAAAACTTAAAAAACATTTTGTATTCTAAGTTACATTGTGACTTCAGATATCACAAAACCTTAAAATGCAGTTAAAAATTTAAGAAAAAACAAAAGCTTGAATAACTAACTCTGCCCCATGAACTAGTCCTTTCCCTCACAGCACTGTAAAAGGAGAGTTTGCTTTACTGTATCCAAATTGTACTGTGACCAAGTACTGTATCAAGTCATTCCCTAATCCGTACAAATGCAGAACACGTGACACTTGAGAAAATATAGCAGAGAGGGAAGATGGGGGCTGCTGAGTTCCAGCAACTGCAATAATGAAATGGAGGAAGGCTGCTTCAGAGTGATCTAACCCACGTCCTCAGAAACCCTCAACTTAGCATTCCCCAAGTCATCCCAACTGAGGCATGGGTCACTTATGATTCACCTCCATCATCTCCTTAGCTGCTGCCCACTGCCCCTCTCCCAGGTAGCTACAGACACTACGTTCATTCTCAGGGACTCTGGTATGCCGCCCAGACTGCTCTCTCAGGAGACCCAGACTTGGTCCTGCTAAAGCACTTCAACATAAAGGTGGGGGCTCTAAACAAGTACAAACAAGTCAAAATTTTCTCATTTTATCAAGAGGCAATGTTCTACAAAAAATTATATTATTTGTTAAGGTTGGGGAGGTAGAGCAAGGGGAAGAGTATTAATCATGTATTAGAATTACTGACATGAATGTTATCCATGCAAAAGTTAATTTTAACAGTTAATACATTTGCTGATAACTAATTAGGACCTTGCATAAGTCACTTAACCTCTTTGCCCTGTTTTTGTAAGTGAGGAAGTTGAACTGGCAATCTATAAGCATATATCTATATGATATTTCCTTGAATAATGTTTCTAAGAATACTTCATGCAAAAAATGATATTGATTATAGTAGTAATTTAGTCATCCAAAATTATCTGCTGGAGGTGACATGTGTAAACACAGATTTACAATATAAGCAGTAAACATAATATAAGCAGCGATGTCCAGTCCTGCCCAGGGGTATCCAACAGATGCACAGAATAATTTGGTTTAAAAGGATGAGCAAGAGTTTGTAGGGTGGATGCTGCAGTTTGGGCAGAGAACAGAGCATATCACATGAAAGAAAGGAAAAGGAAGGGAATTTTGTTTCTGATGTTGAGCAACATTGAAAGCCATGACATAGAATACAGGTTTATAAGCAGTGAGCCATCAGGGGCTTTTAAATAAGTCAGATTTGTGTTTCATGAAGTTCATTCATATATAGGATCAGAGAAAGCATGGGGAAAGAAGAGGAAATTATAACACCTTTGCACAATTTCAGGCAAGAAATAGTATTCAGAGCCCAAATGAGTGTAATGGAACTGAGAGGAGAGATGGATTCAAAAGACCTTTCAAAGTAGATGATGTAGAGAATCAGGATGAAAGAGGGTCCTGAGAAAGCAATCATGAGCCACTCCAAAGGAGGGAATTGGGGTAGATTCTGGTGGCTTGAAGGAAATAAAGCCAAGTCTGACAGAAAAATAAATAACTTTGGAAATGTTAAATTTGAGTTACCCATGAGACAACTAGGAAAACATGCCTGAAAAGTAGTTGGGAACATAGGTTCAACACATTAGGTGACAGATCTGTTCCAAAGGTATTCATTTGGGGGAAAAAATGTACTTTTAAAATCACAGGCGTGCTGAAGAAACACAGAGGATTAAAGAAGAAGAATCTGGTTCAGAAAAGGAAAGAAGTCATCCTAACAACTAAAAGAAACCAAAGATTTCTGGATTAGCAGGGGAGGTACCATTTTCAAAAGCAAGGGAAACATTTTAAACAGAGCATGGTCAACAAAATCAATAAATACTCAAGAATAAAGAAGCCAGGACACAAGGGAAGGTGTCACCGGGCTCCACATATAATTCAAATTTCAAGAGAATCATTTTACTGGGGACTTAGAAGCCCAGCTGCAGGAGAAATCAAGATGATATTTTAGGGGTTTCATGCCATTTCATAAAAGATAAGAGAGATGAGACACTGTTTGAAAGAGTTTGTCTGAATGAGGATTATCAACAGAAAAAAAGGTAAGAGGAGGCACTAGGAAAAGTACAGACCAAAGTTTTAATCGAGGCAGAAAAATTAGTGATTTCAGAAAGTATGCACACCATGGAGAGGCAAGTGGAGAAAATATTTATACAATGTTAATGCAAGGGTCTACCCACAGTCACGCCAGGGAAAACAACCTATAAATACACATTTGTACACTTTCTCATGTCAATATTAAAAGCCATGTAACAAAAGGTCATTCTACTGTTCCTTGATGCCCAAAGACGTGCAATGAAACATACTATCTAAAAACTATGATTCTATTTCATCATGAAGGTGGAAACATCTGGGAGTTTAGTGTTTGCTTTTGCCTCCTTTTCAAAATCTCTAACTATCCTAGCCTAACCTAGCCTATCACCTTATCGTGCCCTGTAACTTCACTATACCATTTTAAGTCTTTAGAAAGTGCAGTATAAAAACTCAACACATTTCTATTTGGTTCCACATGAAATGCTACCTTCTGCAGGAAGTCTTCTTGATCAACCCATCTGGAAAAAAGTGAGAAAAAAACCTTCACTTCTGTCAAACACCTCCATTTTTCCAGCTATGCTCCCCTGTCTGCTCCTCACAGCTGGAGTGGACATAATGGACTGCACTGAGTTTTGGAGAAGCTGGCTAACTTGCTCATTCTCCTCATGACCACTGTGAAAGATGGAACTTTGGTTCTGGGGAAAATGCCATTACAAAGTTCATACTCTTTCTACTCTACTATATACCCTCCGAATTCACAAGTATGAACTCTCATGACATTTGAGTAGCAATACTAAGTAATATCTAATCTTCATCATATAAATATAGTAGTGTATGTGTTTATGGACCAGAAAGCTCAGGAAGAGCGAGGTTCACTTTGAAAAAGATCTTTCACAATATCGAACCTAAGGTCATGAATGTAACAGATGCTTAACAAATATCTACTAAATGAAAAATGTACTTACGGACAGCTCTTTCTGAGTTATTTATGATTCTTGATATGAGATGGTGTATATTCCCAGTTTCCCAAGGCAAATGTCTATTTCTGCTTCTAATTTTGAGTTGACTTAATCCATACACTCATTGCCAGGAACAAAATATTTAATTCTAAACTCAGTAACCAGTGGGCAAATAATATTATTTTGTGACTGTTAGAATAGGTGAGTTAAGAAATAAAGGGAAATCTCTCGGGACCTTATAGGTTATTTCTCAGTTTGGGTCTTTTTTTTTTAGATTATAAGTAATCAGGGTAGAGCCACAGCAGAGGCTGGGCATGGTGCCACCTGCTATGCAGACCAACCTTTGAAGAGTGGGTTATATATAAGCACTCAGAACTTTACCCTGCAAAAATAAGTAGCTAAGGGTTATGTACCCTTCTGGCTTTTTAAGAGTAATTTGTGAATAAAACACTTTCTCATCTTCTTCTCCAGTCTTGTGAATCCTACTCTAAATTTGAACATTTAAGAACTTCATTGAATGTGATGTCTCCAAACAAGTAAGAAGATAAAGAGGGAAAATGTTTCTGCAACAAAATCTGTTAAGAAAAAGTCCTTTGATTTTTGACTGGCACAGACTTCATTCTTAAATTACTTAAAAGCCTTACTTACAAAGTCAAGTCTTAACCGCTGTTAACCAATCCTTTTAGTGTCTTTCTATTTACACTTTTATGAATAGAAAGCCTGTTTATAGTCTGTTGCATATTGTCTAGTGCCAAAGTTTAAAATTACTTCTCAGTATCATTAAAAAGTACATTTTCTCCCATTAAAAAAATCTTGATTCTGATAGATACAATAATGAGAACATGAGGAGTAGATGTGAACTCATTAAGAAATTAATTAGATATGATTTTTAAAAATCAGCGTAAACTCCCTTTTGTCTTTGATTTGAAACACAATATTCTAAGATAAAACATGCCATGTGAGGGACTATACAAGTTAATTTATCTTTGTATGCAAACAGCAAAGAAAAATGTTGTATTATTCCAGTATCCATTAAAAGTTCTAAGATTTGAAAAAAATAAAGTGAAAAGTTAGGCAAATATGGGTCCTAGTGATACGAACAGATGATAGCTACTACTACAGATGCTGACCTCGAATTTGGGACCCTCCTGCCTCAGTCTTAGACTCCCCTGTCACTGGGATTGCAGGCATTCACGATGCCTGCCTGAGCTACTTTTCTTAATAATTATTTAGTTGATTTTTATTAGTTTCATGATGCCCTCTGTTGGCTTCAATTTCAGTATCTATAAAATAAAGTTGGGGAGAGATTGATTTCAAAATGTTTATAATTTTAAAAATTTCTTAAGTCCAAGACTAGAATATTACTACAGTTAATAGGTCCTCCTTGTTTAATTTGTTCAGTTATTTACTTAGTTCTATCCTTGTTCCACAGAGTGTATTTGAGATATGCTCAATATACGGCCCTAATGGTACCAGAAATTTTACCAAGCTACATGTAAATGTCAACACACAGAAAGCACATGTACCCTACAAAACTTGCAAAAAGGAAAAGTAGGATATTAAGAAAGTTATCATTAATGAAACTTGAAATACTTCAAAATTTACATTAAAAAATTTGCAAAAACTGCTTTAGGATTCAACATTTCTTTGCTATGTTATCAGTCAAGAAAGAGTTCCCTACAAAACTACAGCCTTTCTAGTCTCATCTTGGAACTGATTTAGAGGCATAAATATAACCTCTCAGTTGTCTGTTTTCCTTGGATACCACTCACTTCAGCATTAAGCAAATAATCCAGTTTGGGAAATCTAAAAGATCATAACCCAAGGAATGTTGAAACACAAAATAATAAAGCAAGTCAGAGCTAATTTAAAAAGATTACAATCCAATCAATCACACATTTGCTAAGAGTAGTGGTGGAGTTTTGAATTACTGAAAATAAAATTATATCTGAGTATGTGTTCCAAAATTAAGGGTTGACCCTTGGTTAGTCCATGATAGTTGGGAAAGGACTCTTGTAGTTTTGCGGTTTAGGAAGGAGTAGTTTGATATTCAAAAATAAGTAACCGAATACAGGTATATAATTTCTGGCTCTGCATAAGCAAGGGAGATATGCATCATTAAAAAGATGAAGTGGCCTAGTGCTTTTGACCAAAACAACTATGCCATGTCCTTGGGTGCTATCAGACTTTTAGGGTACCTTGGCTCTGTAAAGTTAATGGTGCCCATCCCTGCCATCTAACAAAGAATAAAACAAAGCATTAAGTCATAAATGGTTTAATGAAATACCCTAAAGAGTATTTAATTGTTTAGAAATTAAAAATACAAAAAACACTAATTGATTTTAAAATAACAAATACCAAGATTTCACCTTCCCAAAATGTATTAGTTTTGTTTGCTTGCATATAAATATTGATTGCAATTGAGAAAACGCAAGTTAAAATTAAAGACCTGTCTACAGAGGTTCCTACTACAATATGAAGAACTTCAGGGTCACCCTTCAGAAGTTCTCAGTCAGCAAGGAAGTAGTCTGCACTTAGACAGTCAAGTCTGTGGCTGAAGAAAAGCCAAGGGGGAGCAGGGTTATTTGTGGGTAGACAGCCGCAAGCATCCCTGCTCATAAGATGACTGGATGGGACTCCACCTTCATGTCAACAGTCAGGAACAGATTTCAAAAACCCTATATCTCCAGAAGGACTTGGATTTTTGCTATCTTTTCCCAAGCTGTTGGGAAATAAACACAGGAATAGATGGTAGCAATATCCATGGATTGCACATCTCCCAGCAGAAATCCACCAGTGATAAGAAAGTGTGGGTAAGCAGGTGATGTTTTTCAGAGGTTTAGCTTCTCTTTGCTGTAACACTGAAAGCAGCAAAGGGATTTGTCTGTTTCATTGCTTATGTAGTGAATTGAATTTTCCCATAAATGGATCGTGCCTTCTTGAGATACTGACCCTCGACTTGAAATTTCACATTTCAGCCAAAATAGAAAAATGAAAAGAGCCTCCTAAAGATAAATTATGCTTCAAAATACCTAAGATGCTTATATTTAAAAAGAATTTTTTATACAAATAATTTAATCTCAACTGACTACAAAATAAAAACCTTAATAAGCTCTAATTTTTTTTCACTTAAAATTAGAAAATATATTCCTAGTGGTTTGACTTATTTCTAGGGTACTACAAAACAAGCTTGTTTTCATCAAAATTTCCTTAATAAGCTGTAGGTTAAGTTTACAATATAATGATACACACAGCATGTCAAAATGATAGAATGCTTCCGAATGATCAAAGAATATTCTAATTATATTCCATTTAATTTTGGTTTTATGTGTATTTGACAGTTGTATAAAATAGTTCTCAGGAAAGTTTTATTTCTGAGGAAACTTCAAAATGGAAAAAAAAATCAGAGGTGTTCTACCTTAATTATTTGTTTGCCATATTATATGAAAACAGAAAAATTAAGAGATCTACACTGAATGCAGCAAAGGAAAATTTTAACCAAGCTTCTGGACAAATATTGAAAAACTAAATTTTGTCATTACATAACTATACAAAGGTTATTTATCCAGCTCAAGTAGAGAACATTTTTAGGTGCACATAATTCCTTCTGTACACGTTCAAAATGCATTTCAACAATAACTGCTTTATTAATTCAATCAAGCTGCCATTCAAATGCAAAGAACATATCCTTTGTTTGGTCTGGCTTATAATACTTATCAACTCTTTTTCTACCAAAGGTATTTTCCTCCCATTCTTTGTAAGATGAGTAAGAAGGCTTTTAAAAAATGTTTGGATACAATTCACTTTTACTCAGAAAAAACATTAGTCAACTAAAAAGAAATATTTGAAAAGTTAAGAGACATTTTAAGTTAATAAAATTTTCTCCACTTCAGAACATTTCTAACAAAATTTCTTATAAACAATTTGCCTTTTTGGAAAAATAATTGAAAAAATTCTAATCTTCCACAAAAAACAAAATAATAAATTTAACTGGTATTTACATTTCTAATTGTTCAGTTTTTTATTATGTTTTGTTCTCAATTTGTAGCATAGCCAATTTGTGAATAAAGAAAAATCAACAATATACATTTTAAATATTTATTTAATTAGAATTTTTGTCTTTGAACTACATACTACTTTTGATATACAATAAGCTTTTGTAAAAAAAAAAAAAAGAAAGTTAACTTTTACTTGGAACAAAAAAAATCTTTCAAGTAAAAATAAAGAACAAAATAGAAGCAAGACTCAGGAAGAAAATAAATTCCTTTTCAATTTTATATTTTTACTTATATATCTATTTGCCATATCTTTCTAATTTCATTTTAAGAGAATACTATACTGATCTAATACATTTTCGTGCAACTTTACGATTCTTCAGGTATTTGAATTTCATATTAGCCAAGCATTGTGATGTGGAAGATCAAATAATGAAGAACTCACACTAAGTCTGCCTGAGGAAACAAACTTAAACTTACAACTTTCTATAAACTTTGTGATTTATTTTTCAAAGAAATGGCAGATGAGATTATTTGGGAAGGTGGGAGACATGCTTGTGGGCTGCTTTCCTTTGTCTTGTGCTTTGTTTTTGTTTTCACTAATTTATTCTTAAAGCATTCTTATAACAAAAGTCATAGGTGTGATTACAATTCTTATAATAATGAAAAACTAGAAATCCTTCATTGCACTAGTTTCATATTATTTTCTCATGAGAAAGAACACAGCTCATAAATCAAAAGCAAAATGCTATATGTTCAGATATTAGGGCAACAAAACCATGAAGACAGCCAAGTTATAAAAACCCATTTTCAGATCTGGAACAGCTTCTGAAAATAAAGAGGGTATTTGGCGTACCTTGTACTAAAGGAAAAGTTCTACTTTCATTATTTCCTGATTCTGGGGATACAATAAAAACCTTATGGAATAAAAATTCTTACAAAAATCTTTTGGTGAAAACAAAACCAACCACCACCACCATAAAGTAATGAATGTTGATGAACTATAATAAGTGTAGAGGAAATTTTACTTTTTCTCCTGAGTTTAAAAAAAAAAAAAATGATTAAAAGGTTTTTGGACTTTTCAAACAGCAATGACTTTTAGTACCTAAAAGGTACACAATTAAGATATATACACACTCACTTTTAAAGAAATACGAACAAAAATTAAAACATTGATGATTAGGTAAATACTGATGACGCCAATATAGAAGTATTTGCCATTGCGAAGGGCTTAAACACAATCACATCTTGTCCCAATCATACCTGCCTGCCAGAACAAAATAGGCAGCTGACCAATTATGGGGTGTTTATCTATACAGTGGTACCTTTGTTCTCCAACAATGTCAGATTGCAAACGTCCTGGAACCCATATTTACCTGGAGGATTCTTGGCAGGATCATTGTGGCTTGGACTTCCTGATTGTCCAGAATCTGTAAAGAAATCATAGAAAATGTTTTCTTTTTAATTTGTTTTGAAAGAATTTCACAATCCTCAGAAGGACTTTAAAAAAATTAAGGTACAACAATGAAGTTGAGTGTTTAAATAAAGTATCCTTTCCCAAGCCTTTTGATAGCAACATTTTATTCAGCAAACCAGATGAATGTCTACACATATTTCTATGTCAAAAGAAAAATATCAAGTATTAATCTATAATATTCTTGGGATAGAGCAAGGCATTTCTGAAACAAAGGTCTGGTGACAAAGCAACTAAAGATGTTTTGAAGGTTAGGCAAGTATCAAGGTCAGTCAGAGGAAATAAGAAATAAAGCAGATACATTCCCTTAAAAATGCAATCTGAGTATAATTAAACATGCTTTTTAAAACCCAAAAATATGTTTTTATTCAAAGAGTAAAATACACAGAAATGAGAGCCTGCTTTTCCAGGGTTTCACACACATGTACACATATCCACTCCAATAATCCCCCAACCTACTGGATCTAGGCCCAGAGTTGTCTACATCCCATAATAGCAATCAATTTGCAAACACCAGGAACAGCATAAATTACTAGGTAGAAACCAACATGGCTTTGTGGAGCAAATTATTGGATCAATTTAATTTCCATCTGTGATAGACAGACAGACTTTTCAGATAAGGAGAAAGAGATCGATGTAGTTTATCTGAATTCCCTATCCCACATTATCCCTCATGTATGCTACAGAAAGGAACCTGGAGGATATACAACTGTTAGACAGCATGCCTTCCCTGGCTGATCTCTCCCTGTCGTGTTTTGATCATCCTTTTGCCTCCATGTCCCTGGAACATTTATCTGTGGCATTTGCCCTGTGTTATTATACCCTTACTTGCAGGTTGCTTTGTAATCTTTCATTGGTTCCAGTATTTAAGTTTCGTCTCCCCTGCAAAATTGCATGCTCCTAAGCAGAGGCAAATATTCTGTCTACTTCTTTTGTGTCTTTTTCAGTGTGCTGTTCATGGCTATGAGTGCACTAGGCTTGTAGTAAAGGCAATCTTGAGTTAGATACAACATTTCACCAAAATTTGATAGGTGGGGCACAGAGGACAGCTCTGTCATTGGTTGCCATACACTAACAAGTCTTTTCCCTAAAACCTTGTCATTATATTTAAGCCAAGAAAGGTACTGCACCTTGGTTAAGCTGAAAAGTCAGACGCTGTTTTTTGGTTTTTGGTTTTTTTTTTCATCAGGGTTATTCTGTTCTTCCAGGTAAGTGATTAACATACTGCAATTGCTACTTGTACTATTAAATGTAAGAACATCCTGCTAGTTCCTTCCCCAGTATCAAGCTTGGTTATTTATTTCAGTCCTTTGCTACACAGCTGGTAGCTTGGGTTTAAAGCTGGAAGTCGAATTTTACCCCTTCGTGCCATTTCCTTGTCTTTTTTTTTTTTTTTTTTTCTCTCTAAAACAGATTTCGTAAAATCTTAGCAAATGTATTTAGTGATTCCCACGTTGTCCTCCAACTTGTTCCTGATTTCAGGAAATGAAGTAAAGAATTGGAAAGGACCACTCTTGCAATCTGTACTCTGACTAGACTGACTAGACTCTGACTAGAATCTCCCGCAGACACAGATCACTCAAACAATCTCACCTCTTATCTCCCATGAATTCTTCTATTAGTGTTTCTGAAATTGAGCTTCAGAGAGCAAGCTTTCTTTTTAAATTTCTACCAAAGAAGGTACAATATTGGACATCTTCCAGGCCCAGAGTACGGTCATTACATGAAAATAACAAACTACACCATTTTGCTACAGCCTTGGCTATTTCTGCCCTGATTTCCTCTGACAAATGCTTTTCAGCATTTAAACTATATTACAATTCAATTTTTCAAGTGATTCTAACATGGAATTAGGTTCCTTGTTAATGCATCACATACCCACTGACCAGACCCTCAAATGTTAATTTTTCTCTCTAAAGCTACCTCACATTTATGAAAGTCTAGACATGACACAACATAAGGTAGGTTAAAACTGTTATCTTAGGCAAGCTGCAGCAGCTTCTCAATTTGGGAGTTGTATACATGAGCTTTATCATGTTCAGTTATATCAATGACAAAAAGGCACCACATAACTTTTCCCCATCTGTGGCTAAAGTTTGGGTCCAGTAGAATAAAGAATGCAAAACTCTTCTATTCCTAAGAAAGTATTCAGTTAGCACAATGGCATCCCCTATCATCCTACTTGGGAAACTTTGTGTGTGGGGGGGGCTTTAAATTACTTTCTCTTCCCTTTTGCAACTAGTGCAGATGAATCTCAATTGAAAAAAATATACTTACATACACACACAAAAAGAAAAGAAAAGAAAGACCCACAACCATCTGAGAGAAAACTGAGTGAACCCTAAATTTGAGTCACACATTGCTTTCTGTAACAATTCCACTTTCTAAAATGATCAGGTGTTTACTGGAGCCCAATGATAGATTCTCTTTCATATTCCAAAGCCTGTGCCACTCATGAAGTAAAACAGCATATATTGTGTCCCCCAAACACAGAGGAGGACCCCTATGCAAGCAAGTATAGAACACTCCATTTTCAGACTGTAAATTCTAACATGATTTAAAATCTGTTAACTCTTATGTCACCTTATATTGGTCACTTAATTCCAACTGCTGGAAAAGGAAGTAACCAGGGAGTCGCAGTTGGCAGAGAAACCAAAATGAACTGTTATTGTGGTTGACTTCAGAGAAGGAATTATTCAGACCACATCTAAAACCCTCCAATTCACCACCTAGGTCAAATTACTCTATACTCAAAGGTTTTATTTAACCACTTCCACCACTTTGCTCAAGTTCCCCCCACTGTGTGTGTGTGTGTGTGTGTGTGTGTGTGTGTGTGTGTGTGTGTGTGTGTGTGTTTAGCATGCTGTCGTGAATCCTGGCTCTTTCCCTCATAGTTGTGTGACCTTGTACAGAATTACAAGGATCTCTGATCTCTTCGAGCCTTGCATTCTGAACTTAAAAACTGCAATCGTCCTATCTACATCAGAGGATCACTGCAAAGATCATATCACATCATGCATCAAGTCCTGGTCTGCACACCTCCAACACAATCAACAAATGAAAGACACTGTTAAGCACGGAGCCACATTTTTAAAGAAGGATTAGCATTTTTAATGGACAAGCTCTCAGGAAGAAGAAAAGGGCATAATTTGTGACCAGTCCAGTGTTAATATCTAAAAATGTCTGTAGTGGATCTACTGAACATGGAGACATGTTTGCCCACCTGGAATTGCTATGTAAGTGCCTTAAGCCCTTGCTCCATACCCCCACTTCTCTGTCTCTCTCTCTCTTTTTCTTTTTGAGCAGAATCTAGCTGTATGGACCCCCGCCTCTGTCTCTCTCTCTGTCTCTTTCTTTGAGTGATGGGATTCACCATGTGGCCACAAACTCCTAGGCTCAAGGGACACTTCTGCCTCAGCTTCCTGAGTACCAGGCACAACAGCAGACCACAGCACTCTGCTCTGTTTATTGTTTACAAGTGTGAATTTAAACATGCATTTATTCTTTCAGGAAAAGAAGAAAATGAAGAGAGTTCTAAACTTTTTAACTCAATCAACTCCTCCCTCTGCCAGGTTAAAGATTCTCCAGGAATCTGGAACTGTTCACACCCCTGACAACCCTTATGACTTTTCTTCAGTCCTTTTGTCCACTCCTTTTTAAAAAGCAGTCACTCTTATGGCTGTCCTAGGGTCTTAGTTTTACCCAATGAGTGCCCAGACTTCCCTAATGAACCAGTTTTATGGAAGACCCTGGAATACTGAAATGACCTAAATGGCTTGTCTAGGGTCACATGCATTTCCCTTCTCTGAGCCACCTGCTTGGACACACTGCCCTATGAGTGGTCATGATGGAATCTTGAAATCACCCAAAGCCCAATGATCCTTCAGTTCATGGGAAATTTCCCTTCCCTCCTTCTACCAATGCATTCCAAACCTGTTTCAGAATTTTAAAAAACTTTTAGCTATTCTAAGTAGGAAATTATGATTGAACTCTATACATCATTCAACTGTATACACCAATTGATGTCTTATACAGAGGTTGATTCTAATTCTGCTAAACAAAGAAAATCCTAATATTTTACGATTAACCTAGTGGAAGTCAAACAATATAATATAACAAATATAAGGTAATAAATAAGTAATGGTGTGTAAAATGTTTGTCACTAAGCACTAGCATTCTGGTGTGAATAAAATGCAATGCTCTGGGGTGAGTAAATCATCAAAATTGGGAAATACTTTGGAAGGTCATTAATGTAGGCATCAATTAAAAGAAAATCAATGAGATCTATGGAGCACCTTCTATATCCAAATGCTTAATAATGTCTGAAACACAGTAGGCACTCCTTTATTCCACTGTGCTTACAAATTTCCTTTGGTTTATAATAAGAACCTTTGAAATATTGTTTTATAAAAGAATACATATGTATGCCTTCTAGAAGTTCAGAAATGACCCGAAGAGGTAGGAATATACAAATTAGAAAATACTAGGGAAAGGTTGATCAATGGATACTAAGTTACAGTCAGATAGGAATAAGAAGTTTTGATGTGCTATTGGATTTCTACAGATACCAATGATGTTTCATATATATCAGAAAGTTGGAAGAAAGGATTTTGAATGTTTTCAATAGAAAGAAATGATATATGTTAGGGAAAATAGGAAAGTTAACCTGATTTAAATATTATAAAAGATACACCTATATTGAGACAACACATGGTACCCCATAAATATGTACAATTTTATTATTTGTGTATAAGTTAACATTTAATTTAAATTAAAAAATGAAAATACTGTGATACAAAGGCATATATACCAAGAAGAACCAATTGACTCTTCTTAGGAAGGCTGGGCAAGGGTACATCATAAAAGACATCAGATGGAGGTCACCCTAGGAACAAGGTCTTGAAAAATAGCATGATCTCCCAACCGAGTACATATTTCACTCTGCTACCAAGGCAATCTTTATAAAACCCCAAACCGATTAGGCTAAATCCCTTCTATTTGTATTCCATATACTCACAGAATGAGCTCCAGTTTTTCTAGTGTGCCACTAAAGGTAACCTGATCTGGTCCCACCAACCCCTGGGTCACCCTTGAACCTTCTGGACCCTTGTGTGTACCAACATTCATGCCTCAGGGCCTTTGCACAGAATGCCCCTAACCCTCTTTTTCTTTTCCTCCCTTAAGTCCTCATGTCAAGGTCATTCCTTTTTGGTTTCTAAACTCCATGATGGCAGAGATGCTGCCCTATTTAGCCTTTCAGCCTTAAATTTTGGGATAATGCCTGGCACATTTGGTAAAGTCAAACGAAAACCACTGGTCTATAAACTACAGATATGCACAAAGAAGAAAGACTAGGTATGCCACTCAGCATAAAAACAAACATTAGAAGTCAAATGGATAAACCTTTTGTGGCGAGGAATAGGGAGAGATGCACGTTCCAGGGCTGAGTGTCCTGTACTAATGTGAGGCCGGGTTCTGCTTCCTTGCTTCCCTCCTTCCCAAAAGAATATCTGAAAATGGGAGTGAGTGTATGAGATAAACTATTTTGCAGCAGGGATCAATTTTTGCTCTCCTGCAGAGAGAGGAGGCCTTTAATGGGGGTCCAGAAGGAGGTTCCTAATTTGCACAGAGGCGGCCAAGAAGTTTTAATGGCTTACATATACATAGACTGCCTTTCTACTCCTGGGTGAAGCTTATCCCAGGGGCTCATTCTATTCTCTGACACCATGACTTGAGTATCAACAGGAAAACCAAATTTGAGAAGCATGATTTTAATTTATAGTCATTTGGGTGCAAAGAACGGACCAAACAAGGCAAATTGTCAAGTCCCTTCTAGCTCTAAAATTATATGATTCTAGAACAATATAGCTTTTATATCAAGGGATATCAGAAGAGTAAATGAAACCCAACCGGTAACCTGTTAACCTACAGATAGCCTCTTGCTAAAACTAAAATTAGTCATCGTGTCATAAAGAGCCCTTTGTCATATTCCTTTGCCTTAAGCAGGTGAAGAAATAGCCCATTGTCAACTAAAGAATACCATGAGTTTTTTTTTTAAAGGGTTAGAACAGTCCACTTCTTTCTCTCTAAAACATTATCAATAGTTAACATACTAGAATTGTATATTTGTACGAATTAAATACATAGCATAACAAAAAGAATCATTTAAGAAAGAAAAGTCAAGATATAAAAAGAAAAAACTTGAGGGATGGGATACAAATACATGTACTTTGTACTAGGGAAACAAAAAAGACAAAAACATGCGCTTGTTTAAAGATGGGGAGAGAACTCTTCTCCTCAGGCAGATCCTCGCCCTGCCCTCCCTCCCCCTCCTCCCTCCCCCTTCCTCCCTCCCTCCCACACTGTGTCTTGCTCCTGGCAGTTCCCTGAGTGCCCCGGCTGATTTCCCTGGGATTTCTAGTGAGTGAGTTTTATGTAATCACAATTCCTATTACATGATTTGCCATTTTTTGTTCCAGCATGGTGACAACACTATTTCAGTTTTAATGGAGAACTGGTTCATCAATTGGGGTGACACCAAACTAGTTTTACAGTACTTTCTTTTCCCTCCATTAAATGTTTATTAAAATAACACAAAGATACTTGGGAAAACTGAGTAAGTGATCTCCTGTCTCTCAAAAGCATGTTAGTGTGTAGAAAATGCTCACTGCTTCTCTCTCTCTTTACCTCCCTGTCTCCCTCATGCCTCTCACTACTCTTGTCTCTTATTGGCAGTTCACTTCATTGCAAAACTTGGTTAACAATCTATATGTGGGAAGTGTGAACTTTATTACTTGCTAATGAAGTCCTTAACATATTTTGCTGCATTTGTATCCCCTCCCTTAAGCTCCATTGTGAGCAAGAAGAGAATCAAACCTCTCTGAATCTCTTGGCAGAACAAAAATAATATTGAGGAAAAATGGTTTTCCACATATTTTGAATTATGCCCTTCAATCTATTTTACTTCATGTCTGAAAGCCTGTACCTTTGGTTCCCTCTTCTATTGTTCAACATTGATTTTTAAATATATGATTTAGCAAAACTCAGTTTTAAAAGAACTTATTACATTAAGAATTCTTACAGATAAAGTAATTTCATTAACTAAAGGAAAATATAGAGCAAGAGAGTCAATATGTAATATATTCTATTCCTTATCCCTACATATTCCACTAGTTCTCTTATAAAAATTTCTTTAAAGAGCCACTTTTTGCTAACAGAAAGATTAGGTTCCAAGTTTCATATCCCAAGGATTAAAATAAGGATTTGTTTGGGCTTAAGACCGAAATTTGCCCACAAGGAATTAACCAAAAAATATAGACCACTGAAATTTAAGGAAAAGAAATGTTGAACAGGTATATGAGGGTGAACCAATCGTGCCCACAACAGGAGAGTACTGACCAGAGCAAACGGGAATACAACTGAGGAAAAGTGCACACCACTGACTTCTAGGACCAGAGAGTTGCAGTACTTCATCAACTAGCACCAAGTCCCATAAATGAAGTCTAGGATAGTCGAATCTGACCTGTCTGCCCTAAGACTAAGTTCAATGACCATCTACTGATCCAGGGATTGAGTGAACCAAAGGTCAGGAATAGGATCACCTACGCTTCTTGCTTGCAACGCTTTTAACCTATAGAATGCAAAGACACCATACTGGTCATTGTCAAGATTGCTAACGTTCTACAGTGTGTTTTCAATTAAGTAAATAAAATGTGGTAATTAAATCAAGATTGCATAATATGTTTTTGATTTGTAATCTCATTTAAATTAATTAACTGACTCAATTCTTGTTTAGCTTTTAAACTGGCCTAGTTAGGGAAAGAGTCCCTGGGAGCAAATCCAGTTTTCTATCTTTAAAAACAAGGCAAAGCAATCTGGCATACTTAAAAAAAAAAAATTAAATGCACCAGTATAATATAAATACAGAGGCAAGGGTGTTAAAGTAGAGGAGGGAGGAGTTTTATGGCATGATTTTGACTAAAAAAATAGTTCTCACACTAGAGAGAAATAAACTAAAACATTATTTATTCAAAACATTTCTTTTCCAATTTTATGAAGATTGCATGTTTGTTGGAAGCAAAACATTTCCAGCTGTATTTTAAGTTTCTGAAGAGAGTTGTAAGATTTATAATCTTTCATAAATGCTGCCCATATCTCATAATATTAGATGAACACGGCACCGAGTACTTTAAGGAACAATTTGCCAATGCAGTTTGCCACATGAAAATAATGAAGTCCTTTCCAAAACCTGGCCAGATCCAGTAGGAAAAGATGAGATGATTGTTCTGTCTTTTCCATCTGGGAGACATTTTGGATTTCAGTTATAACTATGAAGTATACTTATTTTCCCCCCTTGGAAACCAAGAAACCTGCATTTTATAGCAAGGTATGTACTGCAAAGAGAAAGTTGGTTAAACAGGAATCTTGAAATGAAAACCAGAATGTCATCAGATTCAAGAACATAATTATGGAGGAAAACAAAAATCAATGCAGAATTTCAACATAAATGAAAGGCAATGCTTCTGGTCCTATTATTCCTAATGCCTCTCTTAAGAGGAAAGCATGGAAAAATAAATGCTGTTTTACCTCCAAAGTCCTGAACGGCTATTTTAATACCAGTTAGCACAGTGACCCCTGTATGGGAGCACATGTGGCCCTTCTATGCTATGTCATTTCATGTATTTTCCCCAAAACTTAATATACTACTACATATGTATGTTAAAACCAGACACAGACTTTCTAATACTTCATTGGCCATCTTTCTTCTCAAGAAGCAGGGTATGTTCCCTCCAGACTGACTGGAGAGTCTGAGCTCCTGGGTTCCATTCAGTAACTGCCAGCCATTGACCCTAAGCAAACCCTTTGATGCCTGAGTCAGTTTTTCTCTTACACAATCACTTAAAACTGGGTAGGAAAAAGGTAAAGTTTTAGTTTTCATAATTCCAAAGAGATTAGAAATAAAAGGGGAAAAAACTTCATATGATAGTGAAAAATTGGACAAATATGTGTGGAGAAAGTCGATGATGTATTTTTAAAATATACTTTTTTAGCTTTCCCTCAAAAAAGAAAAAAATCCTAACTCATTAGTCCTCTATTTTCACTCTGAACTGGCCCTTGCAAACACCAGTAGCACAGGTAGCCACAGTACTGATTAGTGTCCAAACCCCCTGCTACATTTTAAAATCCATGGGGTCAACATTTATGTTAGTTTTATTCACCACCTGGTAGAATTCTGGCATATAGTCAATGTTTAATATCTACTATGTCCACCATTTTACAGTGAATAGAATAATGGATAGTAACACATTTTTTTATTCCTCACATTATAAATAAAAGGCCAGTGATGATAATCATAACTTTGAGTTGTGTGGTTATCTGCATATTCTAACTTTTAAGAGTCTGTAACCATTCTACAAATACAAATAAAGCAGTTGATTCAGTCAATAACCAAAAAGTCATATTCTTGGTTGTTGTTTTTTTTTTTTTTTTTTCTTCTTCAGTATGTATTACAGCATAGATGTGTTCCTGAAAAGATTTTTTATTGTTGTTGTTTGGTTTGGTTTGGTTTGTTTTTTTACTGGATCACAGATTTCTCCTTTCAGTTAGTTAAAAAGATACTTTGCCAAGTTGTTAAAATGTTTATGTTTAAATCATTAGATAAGCTTAGAGAAAGGAAATTGGATGGGCTGTTCTATCTTGTATCAGTTAACCAGTCTTTGCTTTATTACAAATTCATGGGTCTTAAGTCATTGATGATACTGTTCACATAAAATAAATGTACATATTTAATCCAAAGGTACATGAACTGAACTGAATAATAAAGTAGGATGACAAACAGCATACTTTCTATGAAGGCAAAAGAGATTTGTATGCCAGACATTCATTATTACTTCTTTTTATAAAATACCTTTATCATAATATTGAAGGGAAAAAAACAGAGAAGTCACTTGATGAAACAGGAAGCTTGCTGATGTGGCAGATAATGATATTAAGTGTTCCAACAGTTCCTTGATAAGTGGTTCAAAGAACTTTTGTCCCCATATTTTCAGGGCAAAAGCCAATTTACCAGGAATAAAACTACCTGAATAATACATCATTGAGCTGACATTTTTGAAAAGGGATAAAAGGAGGAAACAAGGAGACAGTAACTTCCTTTTGCAAATTAAAGCTCTGTATAAGAGGAAAGTAACTCAATTATATTGATAACATAATAACAAAAAATAGCTAACATGATTTTTTTCTTCATTTTTTTAAAGGGAAAAATCAAGATTATTTTACTCAAAGGAATAATGTTTGAAATAATTCTGCAAAGTTCACAACCTGACAGACACAAGAAATTTTATTATGATTACATGGGACAAGCCCAATGTGGTGATGCCTACCTGTAATCCCAGCAGCTAGGGAGGCTGGGGTAGGAGGATCTTGAGTTCAAAGTCAGCCTCAGAAACTTAGTGAGGTCCTAAGCAACTCAGTGAGACCCTGTCTCTAAATAAAATATAAAAAGGGGCTTGGGTTGTGGTTCAGTGGTAGAGTGCCTCTGGGTTCTATATGCAGCCCAAAATAATAATAATAATAATAACAATAATAATATGGGACAATATTCTTCCGAATGGACACTTAAGGAGAAAAGTTTAAAATATAGATAATTTTAACCAAGAATATTAAAGAGACTGTTACAGAAGCCCACCATGAAATCTACTATTCCTTACTATGATTATTTGGGAAATGAGAGAAAAAAAAAAAAGATGAGAGGCACATCCACTGGCTATGTCCATTTTTTAAAAAGGAACTGAGAGCATAATGATGCAGAGATGTGTACCATGTGCTCATGATTCCTCCCATTTCATCATGCAACTCATTTTATCTTTAAGAGAGATTCAAATCGACTCCTTATGATTCAAAAATCTCTATGCTAAATCCAAAGAGTATGAAAAAGAGCAAGTTTCTGCATAATGTCCCATCCATATGTCTTAACCCTGCATGGTATCAAACCTATGTAATCTTATACATCAAATGCCTTCCAGATGTGACAAATTTTTAAGAGAGACCAACTTCAAACTTTTTACTGCATACTCATCTTCCATGCTCCCATAAAGATTATTTTCATTGCACGTAACATTACTTGTGGCTAATGTTCAATTTTTCCAAATTGAACATTCAAAAACTGATATGGCTTAATCAAAAAATAAACTATGCTGCACGTCCATCCTTCAACAAAATCACAAAAAGAACCCAAGAAACCACATCATTATTTCCAAGTTGTAGACAGTACTTAATTACAAGGGCAGTTGGACTTTTCCCTGGCTGCTCTTAGTACCTCTAAAAGATGGAAAAGAGGATGAGGAGATCCTCCATAATTCTTTGTCAGAGTTAGCTGCCACAGAAACAATTTGAACCTATCAACTGTTGGTCTGGATTTTAAATATTGGTTCTAAACAGAGAAAATCAGATTCTTGACATTTAAGCATATTAAAGTCTGAAAATTAACCAAGATCATTCAAATATTTTCAAAAGGATCAAATAATCATGCTATAATGAAAAGATGAAAAGCCATGAACTAAATTTTCAGGTAGAATAAAAAAAAAAAATCAGTAACACAACATCGGTAGGAAGCACTGGTATGATAAGACTATGGATGATACCATGCATACTGAATCCTCTCCTCAAAAGAATGCTTTCCCTCTAGTGCATCTCAGAATGAGAATTTCTATGGAATGGCAACTTGTCCTCAGATCCATCTCTCACTCCTTCCTATAGAATACCTTGCTCAGTCCTATTAACAACTGACTTCAGAACAGGTCCAACCGATGGGAGTGTGGAAATTTGAATAAAGGATAAGGAAAGGTATTTCTTCTCTCCTCTCTGCTTTAACAGGCGTCTTCTAACTGTCACTAGTTCTCCACTGGACAAGATCCTCCCTGTGAAGTCCCCACTCCCTTTGGGCAGCTCCAGTTCCAGGGCTCCAGTAATACCACCTGTTCTTTTGACCCTTACAGGTGTATAGTGGTGGACTCCTGTGGATGCTGCTGGCTGGGTTGCCACACTGTTCATTTGGCTCTTGGGTTCTTCAAAGATCATTGCAACTGTCCCTTTCCATAGAAAATTCCTTCTATTGAACTATGTGGCAGAAGTTCTTTTTTTTTTTTAATTCCAATAGATATGTTTTTTGAAGTTTGATGTATTTAGCACTCCAAAATAAAAGTCAGGTAATAGAGTTAAATAATATTAGACAGATTAAATATAATAACATTTAGAATATTAACAAGTTTCAAATATTTATGATCCTCCTTTAAAAGGTAAGATAGCACTGCCACCATTCAGCATGGAATCTTTTATCCCAAAGCACAATATTGTGACATAAAGATAAAAATGTTTTTCTAAAAATTAGATTTTCAAGGCCAAGCTCAAAATATCATCTTCCAGGAGATCTTCTGATAAGCCCAATAATACCCATTCTGAGATACCATTTCTTCTTTGGATCACCTCATCTTCTCTTTGTCCAAGTTTTAACAAGTGCATATACCCGAGTTTTCCTGTCTGTGTATTTTCCCTACCCAAATGATATATGCTCCTTAACTGGAGCAAGTATGAGTTTGATTGATTTACGGAATGTTATGTGTTTACTCATATCTCATGACACCAAAAAAACTTTAAAATGCTTATCAATTGTCTGAGTAGCTGTTTCATGTGGAGATACCCAAGTGGTTATCTTAAATATACACCAAAATACATCATGTAAGAACAATGCCAATATCAAGGGAGAAATCACCATTTTCTCTAAGAACTAGTTCACAAAACCTCGCTTGACAGCCAGCAGTTTCCCATAAGAAAACTTAAAAGAATAGACAAAAACATTTTCTTCTACCAGATTTGTATAATCGCCGATGTTTTACTAGAATACAAATTAAAACTAACATACAAATATTTGTGTTTACATGTAGAAGGAAGTATACAAATTCACTCTATGTAAAATTTACCATCACAAATGCAAATAGTACCCATGCACTCAATGTTTTAAACTGTGCTAAATAACAGCCCTGCTAGAGGGAAGTGACCTAAGAGAAAACATGGCCCATTAATTCACATGTTGCCAACTTTTTCTGACAGAACTCTTAGTAGGATGTTGTTGGAGTTTGGTGTGCATGCTCAGCCATTACACCGCACTGTGCTCCTATGTCCCTATAGTTTTTCTCTCTCAATTATTTTGATTTCCCCCCCAATTTTATCAGTCATATATGAAACAGTATCATTTTGATTTGTAATAGTTATCACCAAACATCATGTGGCAATTGCATCAAACTGAAAATCGGTGTCTATTAAATTTCATAAACCTGATTCTGAACTCTAATCAACCTCCATCACATACAGCAAAATTTGCACATTTAATTCAATAAATATTTACTGAAAAAAGAAAATGGAGTAGAATCCAAGTAGGCATAAAGTAAGTCTAGCAATAGCTTATACTTCTTGTGTTTTCTGCTTCCTTTTTTTTCCCAATGAGAAAATTACAGTGTGACATAAACTAAGAGAAAACCTCCAAAATATGAAAATAGATACACTGCAAAGACATTAAAAACCATAGGAATAATACTGAGACCACAAGATGGAAACAGCCCTGGACTTTCTCTGGTAGTGGGGGTGGGGCAAAAGCCAAAAAGCCAGGAAGAAAAGGGAATCTCCATTTTAATCACGTTTTTTTTAATTACACACTTAATATTTGAAACTTAAACCTTCAATGAAAAAGATGATAAGAAGAAAGGAAAGATTATCCCAGTTTTTCCAATGTACTCTACATGTGTATGGTGTGATTTCAGGACCATGCCACAGAAACGTATGCTGTAGTTCAAACAGAAACAAGACAAGAGAGATCTAATTGTTTATACCATGCAGATAACTGACACTATGACACTTGTCACTGGGCCAGAAATAGGTTTAAAGAAGAATCTTAGAAATGGGTTAATAGAGCAAAGAAGAGCAATCTCCACCTTCAGACAACGTATTAGAGGATTTTGTTAAAAGCCAATTAACACAAAATCTCCATCCACTTACATATGTCATAGCAGATAGAACTGGAGAACAGTGAGATTAAAGATTTTATATGCAAGTTATTTTTTCATATTAAGGTGCACTGTTACCTTCCCACATACCACTTGTAAGATTAAATGTCAGTACCACCCTGGCCTGGAAGGACACCTCATTCTCAGAGACCTGCTCAAGTGGGGACATGTTGGCCGAGAAAGCCATGAGGCACCAGGGAAGGTGACGGCATCTCTCTCTCTGCTCAAGAAATGGACTAAACCCATTAATTTCCTTCATAAGACCAATCCCTGCTGAAAGGGGTTAAGGACTTTTGGTATAACTGACCAAGGCAGAATTAAACCAATAAAGACAGCAAAACTTGCTTCCCATCATCAACCTGCAAAGCTCTGGCCCTGCCTGCAAGGGACACAGCTCCTTGCCCTCCTGCCACACTCTTAAGGAATGGTGCTTGTCCTTTTTCATCTTGTTAACAAAATATACCATTTCTTAGCAAATTCTTTGTCTAAAGAATAATGAAGTAAAGCCAGGACATGAACCTTGCAAATTTTGCAAGGACACAAAACAGAGAATCTCAAAGAAAAGGATAATTTGTTCTTTACCTGAAAGTCTAAACTACTATAACCACACTTTTATTGTATTGTTTCATTTTCATTTATTTAGGTTTGTTTAGTCAATGACAATATAAATGGCTGCTATGCAGTCAGGTTGCCAGACCCAACATGAATACAAAAACTCCATCACCCCAATCCGGATCCCAAAGCCAAAGCTTCCTCCTCCCACTAGGCTCCCATTCAAAGCCATCAGTGTGTTTCTAAAGTGACAACACTGCTCAAGCTTTCTTTCACTGAGCAGGAATCTGCTGTTGCAGTATGGATATGTATGCCACTCCGTGAAACCAAAATACAATAGACACACAAAAGAGAGAAAAAGAATCTCGTGAGGGCATTTGGAAGGAAAGGGGGGTAGGTAGCTTAAGAAAATGGATTTAAAACTTTCCTTTGCAAAAAAAAAAAAAAAAAACAGATTCACAGTAACAAAATAAGAACTGAAAGTTCTCTGTGAACATCATCCAGTAATTATAAAAACGGAATAAATACCTGATAGAATCCAATAGCCAGGTAGAGTATGGCACTCACCCCTTAGTCCTTTTCCCAGGACTAACAAGAATTCTGAAATGAAAGGTGTTGTTTTGCTATGTTGTTTTGCAAACATGTTCACACATGTTGAACTTTTATTTTCTGTTCACCTGATTACCTGGGTTGGTTTTCAGCTGAACAATCATTAAGCATTAAGAGGTGCAATGGTGCCAAAAGTCTCAAGGCCATCACCCCTCCCATGAGACACCCAGAGAGGAGCTATGATGGCTTCATTCACCTGGGACAGAGTAAAGAAACAGAGACTCACTCTAGCACTTGGACAATCACAGTTTTAAAACAACATGTATTTATACTTTGCCTAAATTCTCATTTATTTCCACTAAAAGGTAAAGTCTGATAAAATGAGAGGCAATTCTTATCTTTCAGTTCCTACTTTGTAGAAGGGGGCTCCTGTTCCAAGGAGGGAATGCTGCCATGCCCAGCTCTCCCTGACCACTGGACACTTGAGCCAACAGCCCTATACCAAAATATGTCACCTTGAACCACAAAACAAACAATATTAAGAACATCGAGTTAATTGTGTCTGTTCCCCAGAGAATGTGTCCTCCAAGGCTCCTCGAAATCAGGTTGGAAAATGAGAAGCAATTTTACTCCCAATTTTCCAATTTCCACTAAAAATAAAAAAAGCAAAGCCCTAAATTCATCATACTCATCTCAGAACTGAGGTTTTAAGTAAAACCTTAGGGGGAAAAAAGAAAAAAAAAAAAAAATCAGACTACTCAGACTAAGTTTTTTGCAGTTCTAGTGGAGTAACTTGGAGCTTTGGATTTGTAGGCACCCTCAAGAAATTTTTCAAAATTCAGAATTGTAAGTGTAGTTTTTCATTAGTCCTTATTAATGATGAAGACAACTGGTTGTTTGGGTCTTACACAATCAGAAATGTGTAAAATCAATTTCCTAATATTGGGACAACTAGATAACAATAATGAGTCTCTTTGTTACCTTCCATTTGAACTAAATGATAAAGATAGCAACAATACCTTCACGATTTTCAAAGCACTTTCACTCACATTATTCTGCAAACCCAAAAGAGGCTGAGCTTTATTCTGATCCTTCACAATGGCCAGGAAAGAATGCAGCTTGATAACTTGCAGAGTAACAGGAAACCTTGATTTTTTTCCTTGCAGTTCTCTTACTAACTTTCTCTGTGACCTCAGGGATGTCACTTAACCTTGCTCTGCCTCACTCCTCTATCTCAAATAAGCTACAATAAAACTTTTTTTTAAAATTTATTCCAGTCCCCTGGGGTATTAGAACAATGAATCTGATAGGAAGTCTCTAACGCACTTTGATCTCTATAGGGAAAGTTGCCATAAAAATAAAGATATTGTTGTTATTATTCTAATTGAGTTATTTGCAAATGATTGTCTTGATGGAGCCCAGCCCTGAGATACAGAAAAGAAAATTCTGCCAGTCCTCTGGGGTACAATTGCCTCATGGCAATTATACCCATAACCACATTTCCTTATTACTGTTATAAAAGACTACAGTTCAAGGGGAGGCAGAAAGGGAGTCTAAGAAAAAAATATGCTGTTTCTTTTCAATGGAAGATGCTGAAGTTGCAAATTTGGAACCCAAGGCTATAGGTAAACTTTGACAGAACATGTGTTCCAAATTAGTGTAGTGTTTGCTAGTCATGTCAGAAAGTCAGAGGTATCTGCAAGGCTGCAGTTTTCAGCAAATTTTGGAAATAAATTAGGAAAAAATGGCAAAATCACAAAGGTAACCTGGGCCCAACATTACAAAACAATGACAAAAAAGGTTCATGGCTATCACAAGGCACAAAAAGCACACAGGAGAATTAAGCTGAGTTTAGGAAAATGTTCTATGGACAATTTTTCACAAAAAGCCAAAAAAGAATATCAGGGCTGTGTTGGACTTTCCTTGAATCTTCAAGTAGAACATACAGTCCCTTCTATTAACTATCAACAGCCATGGGAACTAGTAGGTGGCTCAGCATTTTTAAGAGTTCCATATTCCTCAAATGGAATTTTTTTCAGTGTAGCAATAAAATTGTTTTGCATTATAACATTTTAGAGAGGGTGGCAGTACAGTCCAGTGATGGAGCACTTGCCTATCATGCTCAAGGCCCTGGGTTCAATACCCCCTGTACTGCAAACGGAAAAAAAAAAAAAATAGAGACACAGAACTTCCCATTCAAAATAGACATTCCCAAGCCTATCACACTGCACATCTCCAAGAAGCATCATATGTAATGTGGTCTACAGGGAGAGGCCTTCTAGATTTGTTTAGTATACAACTTGTGCTGGCTCTGTGTGTCATGGAAAACATCCTATAGAAAATCTTAAAATTTAAGGTTTAAAACAAGGACAATTATTTGTATAAAATTTCTTATATTGTTTAGTTTTAAAAAAATTCAATCTTCTGAAAAGAGTTTGAAGTTGGTAGTGGTGTACATACAATCTAAAGATTCAAATCACTGGGTGCAGTGGCACACAACTCTAATCCCAGCAGCTTGAGAGGCTGAGGCAGGAGGATTGCAAGTTCAAAGCCAGCCTCAGCAAAAGCAAGGTGCTAAGCCACTCAGTGAGACCCTGTCTCTAAATAAAATACAAAATAGGGCTGGAGATGAGGTTCAGTGGTTGAGTGCCCCTGAGTTCAATTTCAGGTACCCAACCCCTCCAAAAAAAAAAGATTCAAATTAAATATGAAGCATCCAAAAAGATCAATTAAAGCATGTGAGACAATGTGCTGTATTGTGACAATAAACACTACTTGCCTACTCTCATTTTCTAAATAGTAACACATTTAGTCCACAAATTTTAGTAAGCATCAGAATCATTTGAGATGTTTATTAACAATTCACTCCCAATAACTAATTTGTACAGCAATGCCAGGGCCAAGAAAGTGGCATTTCTAGCAAGCACTCCAGGTAACTCCTGCACCTTGTTCTCAGACCAAGTACAAGGGACTTGGCTGCTGATGCTTGCTCGCCAACTTTAAACTGGAACACAAAAAGTACTCTGCAACTCTAAGAGTCCTAAAAACAAATAAACAAGCAAAAATGCAGTCTTGCAGCCAAAAGGAATCTCCACTTTTCTCTCTCTCCCTGCCATGGGATGCACCAGGAGTCGGTTTTGGCCAAAGTCACATATGTATAGTGAATCCTAAAAAGCAACTAAATCCAAATCCACATTGAACGATTCTGAACTCTATCACACTTCACAGAGCTTTAAATAGAATTCTACTAGAAACATCATACCCTGACTGGCCAAGGGATTCTTTGGGTTCCGTTGCTTTATCCAAGTGATCCGAAGTGACCCTAGGTTCCACTCTGCATGTTCAGTTGTACAGTTTTCTCCAAGTCGAACACAGAAGGATTAAAAAGAAAACACAAATATTGGCATAGGTGACTTGAGGTTACTTGACCTTTCCGAAGGAAGATTTTTGGCAACCATATCCTGGCAGCTCCCTGGAAGGCGAGGCCAGGACACAAAGAGGAAGACAGGAAGCAGGGAGCTGGCCATGTGTCCTTGGCAGGCAGCAGTGCAGCAGGGTGAACCACCTCATCCCTGCCAAACCAGAAACAGTGGGGAAAGCCCAGCTAATTGGCAAGTCACAGCCGGCTACAGTGTACATCCTCTGCCTTAAATGCCTGATAAAGTTAAATGGTATGCCAGACGTTAATCTACTTAAACAAGATCCTCCTTTACTTTTGGAAACTTAATTTGCTCCTGTGTGTGTTTCCTTAAGGAAGTGGTAAGGCAGTATCTTAGGATGGAAAGGGCTGGAAAGATTTATTTAAAAAAAAAAAGCAAAAGATGTACTGGAGTCTCATTGAGCCTATACACAATTTGCTTTCTGAAAGGGCTAGCTATATGTTTGTGCTTCTGATTTTAACTCACAAACCTTCCACTTGCTCATTTATTTCCATTCAAAGGAAACTCCGAAGTCAACATTGCATACTGAATATGAACTTCAGTCCATTTGGAGGCTTTAGGCATTAAAAAAAAAAAAAAAAAAAAAAAAAAACACACAAAACCCTTTAAGATACTCAATCAAGGAGGCTACAGAGCTGCAGCCAGTTTCCAGTCAGCTATTGTTTTTACTTACACATTAGTTGGCTCAATCAGATTTGCTAATGTAATTCTGTATGAACTAGCATAATCTCTCCACTTTCTGAGTCTTTTACTGCTAAAATGGGGAATCAGACAGAGAGAAGGGGAGCAGAGGGGACTGTGCAAATAAATTGCTCCTCACTGCTGCTGCTAACAGGGCGAATCCAGGGACCTGGGCCTGGAGCATAATTTTCTCCCTAGGGGTATGTCTGAAGGCTTGGTAAGAGCAATTAAAGGGGTGTGCTCAGTGGTTGGGCACATTTCCTTTTATTTTCTATGAAATTGTTTGTGCCATCTCAAAAACTCACCAAAATTTCAAAGTAGCTTCTGCTGCTTTAAATTTAGCAGCCAAAGATAAAATTAGATGGAAAAAATGCAAATTTCCTCCACAGAATTGGGAGAAGACAGAGATTACAAATAAACACAATCCATCGTTTCTGCCAGAAATTTCTTAAGGCCCACAGACTATTATTCATCCTTTAAGAAACCCAAGACCCCAGCATGGCTGAATCTGTTCAGGTGAAGATATACGGAGAAGTAAAACACAAGGGTAAGACTCAAATGCTTTCTGATCTCCATCTAAACTGAAAAAATAATGATTCATAAACCCAACACAAAGCTCAGGGCCAGTAAGTCTAGATTGTCTTAACTTCAAAATCACTATTTCTGTTTTTATTTTTATTTTGGTGGTAATGGGAGCACTTTACCACTGAGCCATATCTCCAAGCCCTTGTGATTTCCTGAGATAGGGTCTCACTAAGCTACTGAGGCTGACCTTGAATTTGGAGATCCTCCTGTCTTGGTCTCCCAAAGTGCTGGTCTCCTCTCCATCTCAACAGCCACTGGGTCTCTTTGGTGCTTCTTACCTGATAATTGCCTCAGCCTCCTGAAGCCATCAGGATTCATTTTTCACACTGTAATTAGGCTCCATCTTCTGCACAGCCAAGCTACTGTGGTAGCTTTCTGTTGCCTGGAATAATCTACAACTAGTAAGTATAGCCTTCCAGCTTCTTCAGACAAACCCTCACCTTTATCCATCTCACATCTACACCCAACTTCCCAACACCTAAACTTATAGCATTCTTCAAATTCCTGGAATATGCCATGCAATTATACCTACACCTTCACTCATATGGTTTTCATTCCTCAAACATCTCATCTTTGATGCTAGACAAACTCCTAATTCATCTTTCAAAGTCCTTGAGTTTTGTTTATCTATTACATTATTCCTGGACCTTACTTATCCTCTACCTAAGAAGGCCATCCCTTGGGGCCCACATCACTTCACTCCTTTCTCCAATATAAGACGTTAACATTGCATTATGGTTGGTGGTCTACACATTGTTTCCTTCCAAGACTGTGATCTCCTGTATCTTAATTTCCCTTGCATAATTTTGGGAATCTACTTAAAATGCATAAAGGATGCTATCATGCATATAGTATTCATATATAAACTGAGCTGAAGAGCATTAATTCCTCAAAGAAAGGCAAAACAATCTAAAAGAAAGGGTTGTAATGAGCTACCAGCTTTTATGGATAATCAATGCACAATACACTGATTCTGGGTCTGGGTTTAGCTCAGTGGTGGAGCGCTTGCTGTGTGAGGCCCTGCTTCCAACCCCAGCACCACCAAACAAAAATTCTGATTCTGATTTAGGACACTTACTTATTTAATTTAGAAAAAAGATTAAATACCAACAATGTGCCTTCCCTGTATCATCCTGGGAACTTACTCTGCAATAGTGAACAGAGCACGTTCTGAGTGTTTTGATCCTATCTTCATGAGCTCACAGTTCAACTGGTCCTGAGCTGACATTCATTCACTTGTTAACAGTTAAAATGGGCTCTGTTTAAAATTTACAAATAAGTAGAATCCACCATCTAATACAGTTTTAAAATAAATTATCATGTTTACACACAGACGCAAAAATGTAGTGGTGGAACATTCAAACTTTTCTGTTTGTTTAATGTTTATTTTTACTAACACATCTAAGAGGATAAAAGCTACAGGGTACAATTGCATTGTTTGAAAGTGAGACCAGAAATGAGGGAAGGCGATACCACGGTGAGCAACTACAGCATCATCAAATATGAGATGATGAAATATTGAGAACACAGGTTTAAAATTCTGTCCTCTATCACTGCTCAGTTAAGAGGAATATATTGAATAGTCTGGGAGCTTGAGAATTGAATATTCTTTCAGGTTGAAAATTAACATGTGGTCACAGCCCATTTTAGAGCTGTGATGGAGCCAGGCTCAATGTCCTGAGAAACATCATAAGAAATGGTTTTCTATTACTGAGTCCATCATCAGGACAAAGAAGGGCTAAATTTTAAAAGCCATAACCAAAGTAATCTCTCAAGATAGAAAGATATGAAATTAGGAGTTGAAAATCTTTCTTTTAAAAAAAAAAATCATCCATATGTATGGAATTTACATGGTTTTTCTAATTTATCTGAGGAATGCATAAGCAAACCTATGCAAAGAGATATCATAGATCATGATGTCATATTCCTTGTGAAAAAAATTCCTTTTAACCATATCAATTAGCACCAAATTTAGCCTTAAAACTCCATGACCTCCACCGTTTTTTAGGTTAGCTAAAAAGAATCTATTGACTAGCTTTGTGAGCAGAACAGTTGAATGCTACTTTAGATAGAAAATTATTTCTTTCACTCCATAAGAATAATTATCACGGCGTTCACACAATTATTATAATTATATCTGTAAGAACTGTTATTGGGAATTTATCTCTGAAATAGTCTCATGCATTGCAGGGGACATTTATCTTTTTTAATGATCACCAACACAAGTGTCTTTTTGTAGCTACATAAGTGATTTTACCTCTTTCTATTAATATCCTCTAGCAAGCTTTAGAAGCCAAAGGAGGCAGCCCCCACATTTTCCCCCAAAGCAATTGTTTCAGTAAAGCCAGGCCTGTGGCATTTTCTGAGACAGAAAGTTACGCTTCCCCTTCACTGGCAACGTAACATTCACAACGTGATTTCCTAAACGGATGGAAAACCCCCCAAAAAAGCCCCTCCAATCTGTGTTTCATAAGCTGTACTCTAAGAGAAGTAGCAATAAAGTTTATTACAGACCTAAAGTATCTGCATAAACCCGGTTAATTGAAAAGTGGGTGGAGAGGGCTGCCAAATTAAATGTTTACATTAGCACAGCTGTATTGTAAAAACATTCTGCCCCCTGTGCTTTGTAATTATAAGATATTTCTGGACTGTGTATCTCTACAAAGTTTATCTCCACTGCCAAGAGTGTCTTGGCACGGAGCGGCTGCAGTTTTTGGCAGCCAGGAGCTCTGCGCGGGCAGGATCTAAAATGGCTGCCAAGCGGCCTCCTGAAATGTCGCCGGCCTGGGCCTGGGCCTGGGCCTGGGCCTGGGCAAGGCCAGCCTCTGCCCAGCGCCCAAGTCTGTCTCAGGGAAGCCAGAAAGTGCACTTCCCACACAAGAACCAGTTCCTACCACAATTTTTTTTTTTTTTTAACTGTTAAGAAAAATAACTACAAGTATTATGGAACACTACAAGTCAGAAAATGGCATCAAAGAGTGGGCCAGCAACTCTACTCACCTGGCCATTTCAGTCACACATATGCCCACTGTGCTTCCTGTTAATGAAAGAAATCCAACTCACTGTGTGTAAAAAGGTAAAATTTAAAACTTTGGACCCTACTAAAACACACTGACCATAGAAAAGCATGAGCACAGCCAACTCTCCCCTTGTGAGGGCATCATTCGACCTGGGCCCCCGGTTTCTATCAAAGCATATGTATATGCAAAATGAAAGCAAGGAAAGAAAAAGATTAATTTGCTTCTCTCTCATTATAAAAGGCTATGCTTCTTTTACATCATTAAAATAACATTAACAAAGCAGACTCTTTTTCTACCCTTCTATGGTGAACACCTCAAAATTTGAGGAATTAATTATGTTCATGGCACAAAACCCAGCTAATTGAGAACACTGAGATCAAATCCATAGTCTCTGCAAGACACAAGGGCTGATTGAAAGGGTGACAGAAAGGAGGGGAGGGAGGGAGGAGGAAGAAGATAAAGAAGGAAGGAAGGGAGGGAGGATGGGCAAGAAGTTAGGAATGAGGGAGGAAGGGAGAGAGGCAAAAAGAAAGGAGAGGGAGGGACCGTATGAAACTGAAGATATAGTGACCTGTTCATAGTAGAATATAAAACACACACACACACACACACACACACACACACAACTACAAAGGAAAAGTACTTCATAAGTACACCTCACTCTCACAAGATATATATTGCCTTTGTCCTTTTATTCTTTATTAAAATTATATCCCTGCTAAATGTTGAATTCACAATAGTCAAATATTGCATATCGAGGTAGCTGGATTTTTCTTTTTTAGGGTTCCACAAGTTTAAGAGAGATACATTAGGCCTGGTACAGTAGGTCTCACATAATCATTATTGGCAGTCATTACTGTTCAGTAGCTCTAAGAGCCAACTGAACCCAACCTTCTTGCTTCTGTTGAGAAATAATTCAGAGGTGAAGGATGAATTCCATAAAGATGACACCTTCTGGTAGCATTTATTATGTATGCAATGCTTATACATTAAATGCTAAGTCTTTTTAGCTTTTATTATATGCCACATACTCACACAACCATACTAAAAATTTTTACTTCATTTTTTAAGTCTCCACCATAATGGAAGCAAGGTGTTTTATTCTACTTTGTTTTGGTACCAGGGTCTGAAACTTATCACTAAAACACAGCCCAGCCCTTTTTTACTATTTATTGAGACACAGCCTCAATAAGTTGCTGAGGGTCTCACTGAGTGGCTGGCTGAGGCTGGCTTTGAACTTGAGATCCTTCTGCCTCAGCCTTCTGAGCTACTGGGATTACAGGCGTGTGCTACTGCGCAGGGCGGGAAGCAAGTTTAATGTCTCTTTAATGGTATATTTTGACTACTGTCTATTCTTCAATATTCACCTGAAAACATGGATACATACACATATACTTTCCCTATATATTTCTACAGCAGAATAATTTCTCACCTTTATTTTGTGATTCTACATAAAAGACATTTAAAATTTTTTAGTCTTTTTTAAAATTAATTATCAGAATAGCCAAAGTCATACAGTTGTTTAACGACAGGTCCACTTAACAGACTGGTAAACCAAAGTTGTTGTGTTCAAAATATCTCTCTAGGGGCCGGGGTTGTGGCTCAGTGGTAGAACTCTTGCCTAGCATGTGTGAGGCACTGGGTTCGATTCTCAGCACCACAAATAAATAAACAAAAATAAAGGTCTATCAACATCTAAGAGATTTTAAAAAAAATCTCTAGTTTCACTAGTAATTTTTTTAATACTCTTAAAACTTGAGCTACTTTTATATACTTTTATGGGAATTTATGGTCCAATTCTGCAAATTTGTTACCTTTTCTTCCTTGAGAGTTTCCACATTTTAAAATGATAAAAACGATAATCTGCTCAACAGAGGAATTCAATAAATGTTCACTGATCACCTACTACATGCAAAGAAACCCTGTGCCATCACATATGGAGCTGTGAGACTAAGACATCATCACTTACACAAACACACACCACAAACAAAATAAATAAATAAAAGGCAGTTTCAGATTCTGCCTGCCCCTTGTGGAAGTTCATTTCCATGCCTGTTGCCAAGTGGGTATACTCTGTATCCCTGACAAGAGTACAAGTTTCTGGAAGTCATGCAGTTTATTGACTCTAGATAGTGCAATGCATATAGAATTGATATCTACACCTGAAAGGATGCCAGGGAGGACCAACAGCAGCTTTATAAAGTCTCGGTGCTCCACAAAGTGTGGACCTGACACATTAGCTTACCCTCCTCTTTGTCAGCCAGGAGCTTATGGGTGAACAGCAATGGCAGCAAGGCTAGCAGTCCCTGAGCATTTGCCCACATGCCCAGCCCAGCTGTCTTGATACTATCTGTAGATCTTGTCCTCACAGTGATTCTATGGGGTGGGATTATGATTATTCTCATTCTAAGATGCCAGATGATGCTCAACTCATACCTGAAAAAACAATAACAACAACAACAAAAATAGGAACTAAACCCAAATCAGCCTGCTCCAGAGCCTACTTTAAATTACGGTCTTCCCCAGTTACAGGTGTCACCAACTAGATCAAAGAAAAAAGTCAATGTACGTAGTCCAGGTAGGGGTTTTACCTCTCCAATTCCAGAGCTCTTTGGTTAATTTCCTTAAGTTTTGACCCACTGCTTCCCAATTTTGCTGAAAGAAGCCTCCCTGGAGTGGAGGCTGCTAACTGGAAGTTATGCTGTGGTTTGGTAATATGCACAAACCAGGAGAAGGATGAGACCAGAAAACCCCTTCTGCCCACAGCATGCCACAAGCTGAGAACTGTTAGTGTGCTCCACGTCAGGCAAAGGTCCAGCGTAGCACAAGCCACTCAGCACATGATCACACATGAGCACCAGACACCCTCCTCAAAGCTGCTGCCTGGTTACTCCCCACAAACCCCCTAATTTCCCACCAAAGTACAGAAACTTCACCACAAGATTGAGTACTTTCCCCTCATCTCAGCCACATTTCACAAGTGACGATCTAATTTCTCCCATGTGCCGTTTTTCTAGGAGAATATTATTACAGTCTCTGCTATAATTAACTGGGAATCAGGGTCTGACCTTTTTTTTTCTACCAAGGCAACATGGCTAGGAGAAGAGCCACTTTGCATGGCCCCCTGAAAGATCTACCGACACCATTTTCACCACTGCCTTCGATACTGGTAAATGAGAATCAAAGAAGTACAAGGTCAAAATATTCCCTTGCTTCAATCTAGACGATGAGTTACAATGCTTCAGAACTATCAATGCACAAGATTCAAGTTCTCAGCCTGATAACTCCCCTTGAAAAGACAGCAAGCTGCAGACAAGGATCAGAATCTAAGGAGGAAGATTTCTTCCCATTCCCTAAAGAGCTCTATCCCCCTAAAAGTCACTTAAAAATCATTCTTCAATTTTATCCTCATATTTGTAATCTGATTTTAGTGACCTCCAGGTAGGCTATTTTTTAAAGCTCAAGGCAAGTTCTCACTCATCTGCCCAACAGATAGCTGGTGGTAGAGCCCGAGGGGTCCATCCACAGGTGTTCAATTTGATAGCTACTCAGACTTTCATTTCTGTCAGCCTCTATTTCAACGCCAAGCTTAAAATGTCCAAAAAAAGAAAGAAATGACACTTATTTCCAAGTGTGTTAATTCAAGAAAATTGGGTTATTCTCATTTCTACTGGAGGCAAAACCACAGATGACTTTATGTCTCAGAAATGTTAGTGTGAATTAAGATCAAATTAATAAAAGCAGACATAGCTTAAGTTTTTATTTTACTACTTTAGAAGTGTAATATATTCATTATCTTGGTATTTTTATTTGCCACAGTTTTTTTTGGAAGTTCATGGAAGAGTATAAAATTACCCCACTCAAATGATCATAATGTAAAATCATTTTGCCAAGAAATGCCCTGAAAGTTTTCCTCATCTTTACATACTTGGGGTTATTTGACAAACTGAAGACCATCCAACAATGTTTTGAAAGTGTGAAGGTGCAAAATATTCTTAATGGGGGGACAAAGTACAAATACCAAAAGATGAAAAATATTCATCTTTTCTGAAAAAGCTACAGCCTTAAATTCACCTTGACCCACTTATTCATATCGTCTGTTTTAAAATTTAGTTTACAACATGAAATGTCTTCTGCCCTCATCCCTTCCTCGTTAACACTGCACCCTTAAGGAGAAAAGGTCAGAGGTGAAAGGACAAAAAAATCATGCAAAGATACAAACGAAATATGTTCTGATAACTAGCCTGTTGGATAGACAGGTGAAATATGTTTTGGTGCTGAGTATCACTATTAATCCAGTATCACTTTCCCATGTGAAAGTTATCTCAACTAACCAGCAAAATTATGTTACCTCTATTTTATGAATAATCAAAACATCATAGCCCAGCTTTTAAACACATAAAAATGAAAAAATACTGTAGATGATAACTAGATTTTTGCCATTAAGGATTTTAAAATTTCAATTTTACCACCTGTTTATGTCCTTTTCATCATTAAATAGTTATCAAATACGAACTATTTCTTTACACAAAGCTGTTTTATGGCACTGCTGATAACTTCAGGTTTTAGAAGGAGGAAGACCACAACCGATCAGCAAATGCAAGGAGGAGCACTGACAAAGACTCAACATTTATTAGAAGGCAATTGTGAGAGAATGTGGCTTTAATTGTGCATACATATTTTTATTCATTAAGATGAATAACCAATAAAATCCCACACTATGGTGTCGCAGCCTCATAACACATTAATAAAGTTTCTTAAAGGTTTTGGCAGGGGGCCAGCACAGTCCATTAACTCTTTGCAAGTTGTAAAAAGAAGTAAAGTCATTTCAGTCTGTTTTGTGGTTATGAATGAAACAGCAGGCAGCCTGTATGGAAACGTCACTTTGGATATGGTATTGGTAATGGATGCTTTGCTGCTCAATCAGAACAGTGTGGGGAGAAGTGAATGCATCCTACCACAACCCACGCTGCAAGGCGGATGCACTGCAAAGCTCATTTACTTAAAAGAGGAGGAAAAAGAGCAGAGGATTCCAAGTTCAGAAGATCTGTTTATTTTGCTAATAGGCTGTCACACTGCATCTGGGTAAACTTGCCCACTGTGAAACCCAAAATTATACAATACATTTTAAGTGACTAAGACGACTTTTCTCTGATTATTCCTTTTTCCTAATAAAAGCAACCTGGTTGCTTAGGCATCTACTTGGTGAAGTCTAGACTGTAAGTTAGGAAAATGCCTTTACTTAAACATAAGAAACAAAATTCTACCTTTTTCAATTTTGGTTGAACACACTTGAATCAAGTCATATAAATAACTACAATTGGTAACTGCGAGTTTGTCTCTGACTTTGCCTAACAATGTGAATTGAAGTGCTATGCTTCTCCCCAAAGCTTTACAATGCCATCTGTTCTCATTTTTCATGACACTACAAACATTTTCCTTTGGAAAAAGGATTCAATATTTTGCTTCCTTTTCAGAACGAAAACTAGAAAACTTGAATGAAACGAAATATGTAGAGGCATCCAGAATGTGCAAGTAGTAAATACAGAGGACATTTAAGATATCTTAATGTTTAAGATCTCTACCCTTTCATCTGTTCCACTGGTATAACAAAGGTTCTCATTTTTTTTTTTTTTTTTTTTTTTTTTTTTTGCGGTGCTGGGGATCAAACCCAGGGCCTTGTGCTTGCGAGGCGAGCACTCTACCAACTGAGCTATCTCCCCAGCCCAGGTTCTCATTTTAAAAGCCAAGATTTTACAAAAAATAATTTAAATTTTTTTTAATATTGAAAAAAACAATTGAGAGATTAAAACCCTTCAGTGCGAGAATACCAAACATTCAGAATGCCTTACAAATTATTCTTGGCATTTCAGTTATGAAGAAAATACTTCAGAATATAAACACACATACACATATGTGCATGCAGTCACACACACACGCACACACACAAAATGAGACTCCTTTAATCCGCAACTAAATATGAATAGCATCATTAGTCAGTTACTTCTGGTTGTTAAAACCACAAATTGGCTGTAATGATCTATCACTTCATATGAGGCCAAAAAAATAAAATTTCAAGCAAAAGAGATAATTACAATAAGTATAATAGAAAACATCATTCATTATTTTAATTTTGTTTTGTTGAAATTTTTGCAAGGAAAAAACATGAAGAATATTTTTAACTTTCAAATGTAAGTGGTTTTGACAGAGTCCTAAAAAAAACCTTCCCATTTCAAATTTCATTTGAGTCAGTCTTCATATGTATCAAAATAGTTGTGTCCCTCATATACTGCAGATTTTCTGGGAATTTATTCACCTTTGACTAAGTAAAACTATAGAAGAACCTATTTCAGAGGTTAAAACTGTATTGAAATTTGCATCTGTATGTACATACCATTTTGCCCCTGTTTGGATGATAACCAGATACAAAATCCAACAACAGATCGCTGAAAATTTTAGATTATTACAGAATATATTTCTAACATGTTAAAAATCACTAGAACCTGGAAAGACTATAAAATTATAGTCTTCCAATTTTAAAACAAGATTGCTCTTAGTTTTATGTCCCACAACATTGTATACAAAAATAATTTTTCTGTGCGTTTAACAGTAATAGTACCTGTGCAGTGGTGGCATGAATACTGTGTTTAAAGAAAAGGAAATATGCACTTCACAAAGATCTTCACCCTCAAGAAAGAACTTATATTTAAGAGATTAAAGAATTTAAAGAATGATATCTCAACTAACCAGAATATCCACTTTAAAAACAACATACCACTAGGCTTTAATAGTAACTGGACTCTAATCAATAGGACCTTAGTGCTTATTCAAATAAATACCATTTACTGAACAATAAGAGCCACCTTCAGAGGTAACTGGGCATTCCTTAAAAATGAACCATTCTAACACCAAAAAAGGCACAAATTATAAATCCCTAAAAGAGCCTCATCTATGCCTATAAGGAACATCTATGACCTGCTTAAATAAGCAAACCAAAGACTCATATTAACAACCAGTGTATTTATCTCTCAATTATGAAAACAAAACTATTCCAATTCCCTTTCAGGTCTGATGAGTCACATAAACCACTCATTGATTTAATTTGACTTAGAAATTACTCAGACACTTTCATTGCTATTATGAAAGGTTATATAAATGATTATACTCTCCTTTAATTCTTAAATTGAATCATCTCTCAAAGGACAAAATTAAAAACACAATGTACCACCTCACAATGTTAAGTATCCCTGCTAAAATAGAACTTAAGGTTAAAGGGCAACTAACTAGATAAGATTCAATCCAAAACAGGACTGGGGATCTCAAATTAAAATTTTCCATATTGTTCAGATGGGTATCCCACCAAGTATTAAGTAAATAACTTAGAAAACCATCTCAGAAGTTTTGTAATGCTTCTGAACAAAAACACATTTTTACAAGTCTCTACTTAAACAATATTTCACATAATGCATATTTAATAACAGTTCACTAGATGACTGGACTTAAATTTAAATTATATTATTAAAAATAAAGTCATACTTATAATGCTTTACAACTTATAAAACACTTTCACGTAAGTCATCTTATCCTAACAATCATGTTAGGTTGGTATTATTATCCCCATTTCATAGACAAGAAATTGAGGCACAAAGAGATTGAGTGTTTTGCCCAAGGTCATAGTTCTAGTAAACTCACTGCTTAGAGAATAATTAGCTTAAGTTAAGATGACAGCTACTTCCTTCTTCCCCATTCCAGTCTTGGGGACACACACAATAGGCATCACATATGAAATATGATACAAACAAAAATTATATATCTCTTCCATGCTTTCCATTATTTGCTTATTTGCATTTGTACTCACGTAAGCAATGTTTTTGAAGGGTAATATAGCATATAATTACATCTTCCTTTAAAAAATGCTATGAGAATCCTCTCACTGCCTGGGAAGTTTCCACAGCAGAAAAACGGGTCACAGTCTGGAGACTGGTGTCTTAATTATCATCCACCACTAAGTTGATCTTTAAGAAGTTACTTATTCACTCAGGCCCTCAGGTTCTTTCCTCATTAGTCAAATAAGGGATTTATAATAGTCCTGTTTCCCATCCATTCTCCGCAGCAGGGGTTCAGAAGCCTTAACAAGCATTAAGAATCACCTGGAGAGCTTGTTCTAACAGCTTTGGCCGATCCTCAGTGCTCTGAACAGGGCAGGCCAGGGCCCATGGATCTGCATTCTGAGAGGCTAACGGGGGATGCCCACGCGGCTGGTCCAGGGACCACACTCTGAGGACCCCAGGAACACCTACACGTAGAAAACAGCTCAGCAAATGTAAATCTGACCATGCATCTAGGCCCATTTCTCAGGATCCCTTTCAGGGTCACCTGTAAGTTTTTCTTCCCTCCCGCTGTGCTCTGGTAAGAAAGTATGGTTTCCACTGGGTATGGTGGTGCACGCCTGTGATCCCAGAGGCTCAGAAGGTTGAGGCAGGAGGATCACAATTTCAAAGTCGGCTTCCTTGCTGCTTAGCAAGTGCCTGTCTCAAAATTTTAAAATTAAAAATTAAAATTGTTGGGTATGTGGGTCAGTGGTTAACTGTCCCTGGGTCCAATCCCTGGTGTCAAGAAAGTGGGGTTCCCTTTGTTCTAACACTTTAAGGGGTTGTAAGCATGTGCTGACTTGTCTCTGTTCTCCACGCACTGGAAGTGGTGAGTACATGTGCCTCTTGGTCATATGCTTCCACATTCAAGGGTGAAAAACTCCCTCATCTCGCCTCATCTCTTTTTATCGAATGGCCTGATGCCACTGTCAGTCTATGCATCAATCCTCCAGCTGCATTTCAAATGTTTCTAACAGAGACTTCCTCTACCCTTTCATGTTACTCCCCAGTCCACCTCCCTCCAGTAGGCCACAGCCTAGCCCACCACCATGCCCCCTTCCTTACGAAGCAGTGAAGATAAGGTAGACCCAAAGAGAGAACATGCACTTATTTGAACACATCCCTGCAAAAGACACTACCTTCCTCTTCTCCACCAAGCTGCTCCACTCCCCACAGGTCCTCAATGTACTCAGGACCTCAAGACACACTGCTGCCTCCCCAGCTGAGGACCTGGGCAGTTGCACAGGCCCCCACTCAGCAAGGTCCAGTACATGACTTGATGCTCTGCTGCCACTATCTTGGAATTTTGAACCAGAGGCCCCACACATTATGCAAGCAGTTGTGAAGGCATGTCAAGGAGCTGGAAGCAATTCAGCACCTGGGCAGGCACACATCACCATTTGCCATTCTGCAGGCCAGGATCCCAGCGCCCTAGCATAAAATCCCTCATGGAAATGACACTGAAGTTTTCCTCTAAGAATTTGCTGTACCTCTTTCTTTCAGATGAAGAAAATATTCATGATTACATCTTTGTATACTGACTACCAGGAAACTTTCACTCATATTATGCTTGTTATTCTAGCCAGTAACATTTTTGAACTTTATAATTTGTACTCTTTTCCATTTTTCGATTCCCCACTTCTATTTCTTTGATCCTAACTTCTTTTACATTTGAAATGTATCCTTATTTTACTGGATACGAATGTCCTATTGAGAGCTACTTATTCTTACAATGCAGTACACACCAGAAGAACTATATTGTAAAGATAGTCATCCTACACAATTTGAACTTAAAAAAATTTTTTTTCATATATACACTACTCATATCTATGCATATATTCCCATTAAGGAAATGTGGAAACAAGGGGCTAGTGATTTCCTTAAGTGGTAGCACACTGCCTAGCATATGCCAAGGTCCTGAGTTCAATCCCCAGCACTGAAGGAAAAAAGGAAGAAAAGAAGGAAATGTGAAAACAAACTAAATATAGGGTTAGGAGCAAAGCCATAGAAGGAACAAGGGGAAGGAGGAGATTTACTTTTCCTTTTTACCTGTATGTATATAATATTTAGTTATTTTCTGTAAATCTGTTACTTTTGATTTTTCAAAGTAAATAACTGGGCAAACATAATCTTACATCAAGCTCATTAATTGGGTGCTTAGCAGAGCAAGAAATAGAAAAATAACGACTAAAGCAGCCTTAATCTCCAAAGACATCAACTTTCACATCGGTTTCTCATAGACTGGCTAGCATATTTTTAAGAGAAAAAAAAAAAAAAAGAATGTGCATAAATACTTAGAACAAAGAGCTTTAAAAATGTAATCTCTGGTATCCATTTAATGGTGTTAAAAAATAGAAGTGATAAACTTAAACATCTGTGTATATGGATTGAAGATTATTTTAAGGATAAATTACTGATTAAGATTAATAAATAAAGAAGGATTTGATTGTATGTGTGGGTATTGCAGGGGATGTCAGAAAGCAAATGCATAAAAAGTTATTTTGTCCTGGACTGAGGTTGTAGCTCAGTGGTATCATGCATCTGGCTTTGATCCAGCACCACAAAGAAGGAGGAAGAAGAGGGGGAGGAGGAGGAGGAGAAGGAGGAGGAGGAGGAAGAAAAAAAAGAGGCTATAAGAAAAATAAAACTATTACTTTAAAAATTAACAGATCATTTACAACAATTATTCTCAAGAGGTCTGACAAAGATGCACCATTTGTTAACCAATTTTTTCTGGAAGATGTACTGAGAATAAATTTCATGTCCATAACACATACAACTTCCTATGTAATACTACATTTTATCACAAAAGGTAAAACTTACTATTGTTATTCAAACAAATTTTAATAAATTTTCAACCAACTTGTCCATTCATTTGTTTTGTAACTTGAATAAATGACCTAACATTTCAGAGTTTCTTTCATAATGATGTAAAAGGCAAAGACTAATTTCTCCAAAGCAGGACTAAACTGAAATTCTTAAAATTCTTTATGTATATTCCTAGCACAGGACCATTTGCATATGGTAGGTTTGCAATAAGGAATAACTATTATCATTCACTCTTAGTATTAATGGTAGAGCTGGTACATTTTCAATTCTGGACACAACAGAATTCAAACTTAGTAGAAGAAAAAAAGTTGTAATATTAAGAAATAACACAGCGCTGGGACATAGCTCAGTGGCAAAGTGTTTGCCTCGCATGGGTGAAGGCCAGAGTTCAATCTCCAGTTCCAAAATAGAAAAGACCAAAAAGACCCAACCAGAAAAAAAAAAAGAAAGAAAGAACACAGACCTTGTTATGTTATGTTAGAAAAGATAGGGTAACGATGACTACCTGACAAATTAATTGCTACTAATCATTTCTTTTTGCACTTTAAATAAATTTATATGAATCATAAAGTACCTAAATAATTTTAAATTAATAGTCACTCACAAAAAAATAAAAATCAATAGGCAAGCTGAGCTTATTCCACAAGGCAGATATGCACTAACCTGGGACAACCTATTAGTTTATGAAGTTACTTTGCTAAGTCCATAAAGTCCCTCGGAGTACACAGTAGAAACTGAAGAAGCTCAGGTTTGAGAAAGGCCAGCGTAGGATACAAGTGGGCCCTGCCAAGGTTGGTCCATATATCCACAGATAAGAATGAGAGTTATTCTGTGTTTGTGTTTGTGTGTGTGTGTGTGTGTGTGTGTGTGTGTGTGTGTGTGTGTAAAGAAAGCACCGCAGAGTGAACCTCCGAAGAGACATACTGCATGCTCCAAAGAGTTCACGTCACTATGGTCACAAAGCCAGTCAGGCCTACATAACAGCCACTTCAGTTCCATCATCCTCATGTGACACTCAGGGCTATGTTGAATTTGCCAAAATTGCTTTCACAGTCATGCTAAAAGAAAGGAAAACAAGCATACTTTTCCAGTAAAATCTGCATCAGACAGACCCACAAATAAAAGCCATTTCATGCAGAATACTCTGGGCTATGTATAGCCACACTGAAAACTGGACTAGCTAGCCCTGTCCATCTTCTTAAATAAGCATTATTAAATTATAAATATTGTGTGGACAGAGACTCTTAAGCAGAACTTAATGAAATAAAGTGGAAGATGTGTAAAATTGCTAATACTTGAATTCATAAGCATGTATAAGTGCAAAAGTCACATTCTTTGTATGAAGTTGACCATGTTGATCAATCTGATAATGCTCAAAGGAAGATGAGTACTAATTTCCAAATATCCCAGGTAATAACTTTTTCCCAGGTTACATTTTTTATACGTGCTATATTCAAATCTCACTAATTTCTATTTAAAACAGATAGAATCTAAACCCTACTCCAAGAATTCAAATAATCCAGTCGACAAATGGGCTAAGGAAATGAATAGACACTTCACAGAAGATCTACAAGCAATCAACAAACATATGGAAAAATGTTCAACATCTCTAGTAATAAGAGAAATGCAAATCAAAACCACCCTAAGATTCCATCTCACCCCAATTAGAATGGCGATTATCAAGAATACGAGCAACAACAGGTGTTGGCAAGGATGTGGGGAGAAAAGTACACTCATACATTGCTGGTGGGGCTGCAAATTAGTGCAGCCACTCTGGAAAGCAGTGTGGAGATTCCTTAGAAAACTTGGAATGGACCCTCCATTTGACCCAGCTATCCCACTCCTTGGCCTATACCCAAAGGACTTAAAATCAGCATACTACAGAGATACAGCCACATCAATGTTCATAGCTGCTCAATTCACAATAGCCAGACTGTGGAACCAACCTAGATGCCCTTCAATTGATGAGTGGATAAAGAAACTGTGGTATATATATACAATGGAATATTACTCAGCCATAAAGAATGATAAAATTATGGCATTTGCAGGCAAATGGATGAAATTGGAGAATATCATGCTAAGTGAGATAAGCCAATCTCAAAAAGCCAAAGGACGAATGATATCGCTAATAAGTGGAGGATGACACATAATGGGGGGGAGGGAAGGGTTAGTGTTAGGGTTAGAGTTAGGGTTAGGGAGGGGGGCAAGTATGGAGGAAGGAAGTACTGTATAGAGGGTAAAGAGGGGTGGGAGGGGTGGGGGGAAGGGAAAAAATAGCAGAATGAATCAAACAACATTACCCTATGTAAATTTATGATTACACAAATGGTATGCCTTTACGCCATGTACAGACAGAGAAACAACATATATCCCATTTGTTTACAATAAAAAAATAAATAAGTAAAACAGATAGAATCTAAATTAGATTGTTTTACAAATTATTTTGGGCATGAGCAATCAAAAGATAAGATGCAAAATCATCTAATTATTTAATAATGCTAGAAGACCAAAAAAAAAAAAAAAAGATGCAAATTCTACATTTATAAGATGCTGGAAAACTCATCAAACCCTGTTCTGAAGGGTCCTATTACTAATTATCGCATTTAAGATATGACTTCACTGTATTGATATTTCTTATCTATTTGTTTAGACTCGGTTTCATTTCCCAAAAGATTTCAGAACACTCACAAAAATATACACATCACTGAGACTAAAAAGAAAACTAGGAGAGTTGATCTGGCTGAAGAGAAGATGAAGGTAAGAAAATACATATGAATAGAGTCAAGGCGCCAAAAACTGCATGTCCTGATACTTTGCCAGCAAGCTGTATTTTCTGCCCCATGGCCAGTTTCTTCAGAGCTGCTGAGAGTTCTGGCCTCCCTCGGTGGCCTAACAGCACTTTTAAGAAGGCAGGACTGCTCCACCCAACAAGGGAGGAAGAAGAATGAGGTGCGAGCTACCAGCAGCCGCGTTTGGAAGACACAGGCTCTCCCAAAGGCAAAACACTGAAGGAAAAGGCCTGTTATCAGGAACGTAGGGACAAACACCACCACCATACTGAAGCCAAACATTAAATAAAATGATAACATGTTTTAAAAGCTTAAGATTGTTTTGTTTCTCTGATCCTTACAAGAATCTGATTCCAAATAACCCCCAAACCTTGCCTCTGTTTGCAGTGTTTTCCTAATAATCTAAGTGTTTGTCCTCAAAGTAGCATCGAATAAAAACCCAGATTCCACCTACTGACCCCTTAATGGGCTCATATTATGGAACTCCAAGCTGGGATCCCCTGGCCTCCTGAGAGCCAATGACTACCAATGTCACTCAATCACAGAGTTTATATATATATATATATATATATATATATATATATATATATATAAATATATAATTATATATATTTTTATATATATTTATGTAAATATAAATCGTGATATTTGGTTTATTGGGGATTTTACTAAGAGTCAAAGGAGGCTATCATTACTGCCCAAATCTGTCAGTTTTGATATGTGAAAATTGCTGTTCCCCTCAAACTCAAAAAGGAAATGCGTTTTTTTAAGTGCACAGGCCTTGATGGCAGCTAATACCTAGATTTCTGTTAGCTTTCCATCTTGCAAGTCCAGGTAATTTTATTTATTTATTTATCCCTTCCAACTCTTACCACCATCATCCGAAGACAAGTGCCTGAGTTTTACTCTTGCTCTTGGAGGAGCCATAGAGTGATTTCCAAAGAAACACTTCCAGCCCTTTACAGAACCTAAAACGAATTGACTCTTACTGGCTTAACTAGATACCATGGAATAACTGCTCATTCTCCCACTACACAAACATTTCCTAAGTGCTAGTTCTTCACTAAAATGTGGCTAATAAAACTCATGTAGATCACCTAATTTAGTGGAAAATTCTGATGACTTTCGCCCTTTTTCTCTCCTAAAATGTTGCATCCTATGGAGTTTGGCGCAATTTCTGACTACTCCCTATCTGCTATGCATGGTTTCTTTTTTAATTCAACAAAAAGAAAAATCTAAGATGTAGCTAAATAATGATAGCTTGGAAATTATTTATTATTCAAATAGATATTGCCATAGTATCTTCAGAAAAGGTTTAATAAACTTGTTTAAAAAAAAAAAAAGAAGAAGTCTGAGTTGAAGAGATTTTTCCAAATAAGATGTAATTTAGGGTTATAAGCTATGCACCTAAAATTAAACCAACTAACTATTTTGGTTTGCAGACTCATTTACTCGAAAATGGAAACAATTCTACATTTGTTGCAAGAGGACTTATTTGAGCCAGGATTTTCTTCATTCACAGGTTATTCCTGCCTTATATGTATTTTGTGGAGGAGGTATTTTTGCTGGGGTTTGTTTTGTTTCTTTTACTAAATGGGGCGTAAGGTTAGAGATAAATGTAACTGCCTACAAGCACTCCAGGGCAGAGTTCAGAAAGAAAGCCTGAGTAAATAACACTACATTTGACAGAATTTCAGAAATTAGGAGTTCTTGGGATGCCAACGAAACAGCATATTTTCTACAGTGGAATGAAAGCTATGATGTGTAAAGCAAATATATCAAGATCCTCCTGAAAGCCAGTATTTTGATTCATTTCATCAAAATCTATGCTGTGACTCCCCTCCCACACCACTGAACCTAGGGGCGCTTAACCACTGAGCCTCATCCCCAGCCCTTTTTAAATATTTTATCTAGAAACAGGGTCTTGCTGAGTTGTTCAGTGCCTTGCTAAGTTGCTGAAGCTGGCTTTAGAACTTGCCATCCTCCTGCCTCAGCCTCCTCGGTCTCTGGAATGACAGGTCTATGCCCACCATTCTTTAAGGCTGAGATTCCAGGCCTGGGAGATGGAAGAACTACCCTGTGAGAGGAGGGAACTGCACCAAAACGCTTCTCCATCTCCAGGCTCAGGTGAGCCTGGAGCAGCAGGCCCTTTTCCCTGGGTAACCTGGGCTTTCTATACCTCCTCCACCTTGAGCCAAGCCATCATCTCCCAAGAAGCACCTGAGGTCTGATGGGTCCTCTACCTCCTTTCAGGCAGAAGAAGGCAAAATCAGGAAACAAGAGCCCCTAAATTCTCTCCAGCAAGGATTACCAGACATCTGTTCTAAATTTTTGTCATTATTGATAACAATGACGATGTATCCAACATAAAGTCTTAAGAGAACACAGCTCTTTCCTATTAGCCCAGGCATCCTAAACAAGGCAAAGGCACCTCTCTAACATTGTCTTAAAGTCCATGTTTTGGTTCACAGGCTCCGAGAAAGATGCTTTGAATGTGGTTTATAAGACTATTTCACTAAGAGAAAGACATCCATGTCCTCAGTATCATTAAGTGGGGCACCCTTCCTGCAAGCCCACCTTGTACCACACATCAGCTCTGAGGAAACCAGTAACCCTGCCTGAAAGCCCTGGGTTCCTTCCACTGTCTCCCTGGAGGCTGGACTCTCAGTCTCCTCGACAGTGGGCCACAGCCAGCGGCTCTCACATCGCCTCATGCCCTTCACTCCGAGCCTTCGTCCTCCCAATGCTTCTTCCTTCCTGCCTTCTCACAGCTCTTTACTCTTCCCTCAGGATCCCCCATTTCCTTTTCAGAAAACCCCCTTCACAAAGTGAAACTTCCTCCCTTCTTTCCCTTTTAATCCCTGGAAATCAACAGTCCAGATAAGCTTCCATCACCCAGAGCTTCTGCTCTTTGTGCAGCAAAATTCACCTCCCCACACACACTACCCCATCTTCCTGTCCTGCTCACCCCTTCCCAAGAGGTTTCATCCTGTCTGCAAGATCATCTACTCCCCAACCCAAGTCTGTGAGCTTCTCTAAGGCTTCAGTCCCCAACGAGTTACTAACTTGGGTACACCCATGTCATGCCAAAGGTTGATACGACAAGCGCTCCTGCCCTTCTGACCCCAAGCTTCTGGTGGATATTCTCACACTTCACTTGGAATTAAGAATCCTCTTCCTTGCAACTTGGCCACTGTCCTGAATCTCAAAGCAAAAGACTTCTGGTTTGAAAGCCTGACTCCTCTAGGTAAATTCTGAATTCTGATCTCTCCTATTTCTTAATAACATTACACAATTATTAATACACAGTACTGATCATGTGCCAGATACGAAGCTAAACCTGCTTTATCTCACTCAGGACTCACAACAGTCCTATAAGGTAGGAATGCATTAGGTGGAATCACATTAAGATTTCCAATATTCAACTGGTTTTGACCTATAAAACTTATTATGTATTTCTATGGGCACAATTATTAGCCCCATTTTACGGTTGGAAAAACTGAGGCGCATGAGACGAAACATCTTCCTGAAAAATCACAGAGCTCAAATATACAAGTTCCCAAAGCTCTACGCTACATAGCACTGCTTTTCATCCTTCTCAGCTTTTTATAGAGTTGGTCCTGCCTACAGACCTCTGGCAATTCCCATTTTCTCTCCATTACTTCCATTAACAGTCCAGCTAAGATCAGCTTTCTCTCATGACATTTTCCTGGCAAATTCCAAGTCATGCTGACTCCAGCCACCCTTGGAATCCATGATATAATTGGGCAAGCCTCATTTCTTATGCCCTTTGTGCCCTCTAATCATTCTTTACCAGTGAGATGTCTCTTCTCAAATAAACTGCATACTTGGCAAAGCTAAGAAACTCCTGTAGGTGTGTCACTTCCCCTTTCTGAGCTATCATTTTCTCACTTATAAAATGATGGTGTCAGATAGGTCCAGCAGCCTTCAATTTATTTTTATACCAATAATAAAAATGGAAATAATACATTAAATTTAAAAATAAGATTCTTGTATATAAATAAAGTGTACCCTGTTTAAGAGAGGAAAGCATGAAGAACATGTCAGCTTTGCATTCCCTGTTCATTCATTCACTACCTTTCCTTCCAAAAAGCATGAGGGAATCGAATCTTGACAAATAAGAAGGTAAGCAATCAAGTTCTCTTCTATGATCTTTGGGTCTCCATTTCTAGTACATCAGTGCTCTCAGACATTTTATAATTCAAAGATTTTCTCCCTTGTCAACGTTTTCCAGTCCCTCAGTTTTCCAAAGTACTTTCTAAAACACTGCTTGGAATAAGTAACTCTCTTCCTCAGATACGTACAGCAGCCCCCTATTATCTTTATGGAAGGCAGAATTCTAAGGGGTTCCTGTGAGTTCCTGGGCCCCTGGACTACAAGTCCTACATAGTCTCCAGGACTGGCAATGTGATAAATTTTACTCCCATGATTAGATTATATGGCATGCTTGGCCTTAAAATAGGGACCCAATCCAGGTGGGCCTATTCTAATCATTTGAGTAACGAGCAGAGTTTCTTCTGGCTGGTCTCAGAAGATTAAGCCAGGGAGAATTAAAGCGTGATTAAGAATTGATAGGCCCTCACTGACTTGAAGATGGTAAGGAATTCAGGCAGTTCCTAAAGGCAGTAAGCCAGCAAAGAAACAGGAATACCAATCCTGAATCCAACACAGAGACAAAATCTACAAGAAGAACAGCTTGAAATCAGATTTTTCAGACATAGTTCAGTGGTAGAACACTTGCCTAGTATGTGAGGCTGTGGGTTCAATTCCCAGTACTGCAAAAAGAGAAAACTGAGAATAGATTTTCTTTTCCCTAGCCTCCAGATGAGAACCCACCCAGGTGACATTTAGATTTTAGTCCTGTAATAGTGCAGAAAAGGCAGCCATACTATACAGGACTTGTGGCAGAAAGAAGTACAAGCTAATAAATAGGTGCTGTTTTAAGTTGCTAAGTTTGTGGTATTTTGTTACCCAGCGTAAGACATTCAAAGTCTTCAACATTTTCCCCAATTCAAGGCTCAGCCACTGGATACTAATTTATGTACTTCAAGTACCTGGTGAGTGGGAGCTTGGTGCTTTGCCCTCTGTGCTTCCCCAGATGGGTTTGTTCTTTTTATTCACCGAGTTTAGGAACCCTGGTTCTTTGCAGGTCAGTTCAAATGCCATTTCTTTCCTGCTCGTCCGGATTAACATGGATTCATTCTCCCTTCTACTGCTGCTGCAGAATGTTACCTTCTTCTCTTATCTAGCAAGTTATGCAGCTAAACAGAAGTTCAAAGATGACAGGCGACAGAGTAGGAACTTCATGATAAAGGTATTAGCCCATGAGGAGGGAAGTCAGGCTGCATGGGGAAGCAAAGTGAGCAGCAGAGGCAACTTCTGATTGCCCCTGTTCACTGTGCAGATGTACTTTCCTAGCACTTGCTAGTGAAAAGTGATATTGATAAGTGACTACATAAGACTTCAATTCAGACTTAATGATGGTAATTAATTCCTACAATGCAGTTTTTGTGAACTGTCACCTATTTCCAACAATTTAAACAAGTCCAATTCCATTTCCAATCTGAAACAAATTTAAATAGAACATTATTTTGAAATTAGCATTCCAGAAATTTTTTATGTTAGAGTATTTTGCCTATGTGATGACTACCTGTGTGAGTAATAATTTAATAATCACACCAACTTCTTTTATTCCTTTAATTCTTTCCTTTTTGTGCAATTCAATAGAAGGGATCAATGAAAAGCTAAAATGTTGAGAAATCATGTTTTCCCTCAATGTTTAAAAAAGCAAGAAGAGAAAAAGGGGAAGATGTGTAAAATGAAACTGGTTACAGGCCAATCTAATTTCAAAGAAATGCAAAAGCAGAAAAATCTTATCGGCTCTAGTTCAATTCCTCTAAATCGCCTAAATCTGAATCTAATAAGGAAATGGAAGGCCCTGTGAGCCACAGGAGAAGTGCCATGCTAGGAATCCACCTGGCTGCTCAAGGGCTCTGGCCTACTTTCCTTCTGGACACCTGCAGTCCATCAACCACACCACTATACTCCAGCCATCCAAGAGGACACTGCAAACGTGTTCTCAGATTTCGTCTCTCAGGCTTCTACTTACCCCTAACGTAACCTAAAACAGCATTAAAAGAAATAAACTCACATGGAGATAAAATAGAAAGAAAAATATCCCTCCATCCTAGTATATATACCTGAACAATTAACCACTTTTAAGATACTTCTGAACAATCCAGAAGGTCACATACAAACAGGCATAGGTAGAAAGCAAGTTCTAGGCTGCCCATGGAACCATACCATTATTTACTAAGGTCTCTGTTTATTAACATTGCTTTATGCTTTGGTCTCTATATCATTGCTCTATTTAAAAGTCTTATCTCCCTAATAACAGAAGACTGCTATGATCTCACTCCTAAAAGCAAATAGTTAAGAACCAAAGAATATATCTGAATTGAAGGCATCCTAGTGGGGGAGGGGGGTAAGATGTATTTTATCACAGTTTAATGTTCTGCCCCGTCTTGGTCTTTCTCATAATTATATATTTTCATTGTCAAATTATCTTTACCACTAAAATAGGTAGACAGTATCTTTCTTTAGAGAATGTTAAGTGCTTTTTCAATTTCATAAATTTTCCTTTTAAAGCATTTTTTTTAACCTTTTTTAAATGAGAGTACTTGAAATCTACTCTCTTAGCAAATTTTCAGTATGCATTATGGTATTATTAACCACAGCCCTCATGTTGCATATTAACTCTCCAGGCGGATTCATCCTGCATAATAACTACAGGTCTGTACCTTCTGATCCCTTCTCCCTAGTCCTCATTACTGGTAACCAAGTTCTCCTTATTTCTATACATTTGACTTTTTAAAAATTCCACATATAAATTAGAGTAGATAACACTTTTTTGAAGATGAACTATAGTCTCATGTTCGGAATGTATTTGATTTGGACACCCAAGATTCCTTTTATCTAAAGGATGCTATGAAATAAATAAATAAATAAATAAATAAATAAACAAACAAATAAATAAGCCATGCTTAAGAGGCCCGTAATTGACAAGTGTAGTGGTGCATGCCTGTAATCCCAGCAGTTTGAAAGGCTGAGGCAGGAGGACTGCAAGTTCAAAGCCAACCTCAACCACTTAGCGAGGCCCTATCTCTAAATAAAATATGAAAAAAGGGCTGGGGCTGGGGCCCAGCGGTTAAGCATTCCTAGGTTCAATCCCTAGTACCCAAAATAAAAAAGGCTGGTGATTATTTAGTACTAGGTTCATCCTTATACTATGTTTGTCCTCAAAAACAAGACAGGTTATACTATATTTGAAAGCAATGATTGAACATGGGTTAGAACAAAGTGATAGACTGTGTCTGGGGTTTTGTGAGTTAACAGTGTCTTCAGATTATGAGGAAATTTCATTTTATGAAAACAACATGAAAAGACCTTCATTGCTCATAATATTAAAGCCTGATACAAAAATAATAATACATTTTCCAGCTGTAGTAGGTAGGAATGGTATGTAAGGGTAGATTCAGCTCTATTAAAGTGTCAGGATTCACTCTCAACTTTGCTGGAAGTCTGCATGAGAAAAGCCAAAAAATATTCAGAAGTAGGTTCAGGTCAATACGCTTGTCTCTAATGAATTTTTATTTTTATGCTAACAGTACATAATATTTGGTAATTCTGTTATTTCCTTTTGAATGAATTTAAGTTCAATAAAATCATTAAAATATGATTTAAATCATTGATCAGATAACATTTTTAACACTAATTCAGAAGATTCAACTATTATAAACTTAAATTACCTATCTTTGATCAATAGCTTTAACAAAATAATTATTTGAAGAGTTATGCACTAAACATTTTTTAAAGTGTATCTGAAATCATTTAATGATAACCATTTGGCTTTGTAACAAAAGCTGAAAATATTAATTCACTGACAGATGACTCATCTCCCTTTTAATAAGCTAAACAATTTTTGGAGAAAATCTGTTGGCTAAAATATAGTAAGCAGAACCACTATCAAAGAAAGCAACAAATGTACAATAAGCCCTTCCATTTCTAAAGGAACACTTAACACAACCCTTATTAATATATGCATATATTTTAAAAATTATTCCAGATAATTGCTAATCACATTTTTTAAAATAAATATTAGGTTAATACATCAACTAAAACTTAGAAATGAACAGTTAGAGAATTCTAACCTTGCCATGGATTAAAAGTTAAAAACAACTTTTTTCTTGTTAAGATTTCAAATGGTTTTCCAATTTATCATAAACCCAAGTTGGGGGGAGCATTGAGAAATTCTTCTTGAACATGCAAGAAAACTACAACCAATGTTAAAATCCAATTTATTAGTTCAAAGATTTCTGTCACCTACCATTGTCTACTTGAATTCCTAGTTCACTGGTGAGGCTATATTTAGACTATGATATCCTTGAGAATAGAGCTTGGTTTTTGTTCCTAAAGGTTGGTACGTGGCATACAATTTCACTAGGTCCTCAAAAACTGGTGAAGAGCAAAGAACTGACAAAATTTTTAAAAATCAACAAATAAATAGAAAATACTGTTCTTGAATATCTCTGTGTAGATATGAACTGTAACTTGTACTATGGAGTAAAGCAAAACTGCTTCAGATTTTCATGAACTGAATTTTCCCCTGAAACCTAAGTAATATGAATGCTGGCATGAAAACTAATAGTACTGTAATCATTTTTAATATCAATTTCCACCAATGTTGTATAATTGTGGATGATGATAACCCCCCATTTGTAGATGTCAATGATAAGCAAGCATTTTGCAAGTAGTTTTGCAAAGGTTGGCTTTAATTCTCAATACAAACCATCAAGGTAGACACTATTACCAACCCCATCTTACAGATGAGCAAAGAGAGGCCCAAGAGATTAAGTAATTTGCCCAAGTTAACACAGCTATTGATCTCTCCTGTGCCCCTGAAGTCTGAACTTCACACACTGCACTGCACTGTTAGATTTTGAAGTTATGCCTTTCAATGGCATTCATTAAATTAATTTTACATAATTTCTTTTCACAAATACCCTTAAACATAATACTTTTTAAATATTAAAAATTTTATTTTTAACTCAATAAGAACAATTTATTTACTCTCCCTTTAATCAGATGACTCATCCAATTTCGTTTTCTCTTTTTTAAATATGTATAGTAACAAGAGAAATGAATCTAAGGACACTGTTGAAGCTAACTTTAAAAATAATTATATAGGAAGAGAAACACATACATCAAAGACTTTAGAATCTCGAAATGAACTTTATGATTCTTAATTCCCATATCTGAACCACATAATGTTCCGCCTAAACCCACATACAAAAGCCACACTCAATTTTCGTGGCCAAAACAGTAAACATTTAATTGTTCACTTAATTTCCTTGAAATATATTAATTACATATAAATTCAAATTGCTTGCAAATTAAAGTATGATTGGTTTTGAAAATATTCTAGTGAAAAAGCCTCCTTTGGGGCCAAACTTTATACTATATAACAAAATATTCTTATAGTTTGGCTCTTTCAGACCATGTGGGGTCTCTATTATATTTTAGTTTTATTAGAATTCACTACTAATATGATTTCTCTTTCACATGAACCCACACCAAAAACCAGTTTAATGCCTGGTATCTCAAAAGAAAATGAGGACGTATCAGAAGATCTTATGTATTCAGAATATTAAAAATTCTTTATCTCTTTCATTTCTTTTAAATCTTTCTTTTGGTAGTTTTATTACTACCTAATCATTATTATGTATACCATTTACTCATAAAAACATCTTTGGAAGGTTTATGAAGGAGAGGTGGAGAGAGAGAAAGCCACTTAAATTGAATATTAGAAAAACAAGTACCCTAAATATCACAGGAAAATCAAGTGCATTTAATTTAATTTTATATCATTTCTGCATTCACATACAAGCAATCCCCAACTAATCGATAGTGCTCCAAAAGCTCACAGGTAAGCCAAAGGTCTGAAACATAACAAATTCTCTTCTTGAAGCAACATCATATAAGATAGTTGGATTTTTATATCAGACCAAAAAAGTGTACTTCCACCCTGAATGCCACTCAACTATCATACCAACAGTTCCAACAGGGATTCAGACTTTAAAGAAGTGTGGCGTTAAGAGTCATGCCAAAAGCCAGATCAAGTACCTAATGGATAATAATTGAGCACCAAAATGCTAGAGTGTCAGCTTTACTTGTAATAATTCTAGAATTAAACAGATCTGGTTCTTAACTATAAATTGGAGATAAAACAATGCCTTGGATGAAATAATGTATGTGAAAATCCCTGGCACATAAAAGATGCTTTTCTTATTTTAGTTCCCTACCTTTTTTCTTTCTTTCTTTTTTTTTTTTTTTTTTTTTTTTTTTTTTTCCTGAGGGACAAGTAGAAAGAAAAAGGGTTCTTAGCTTTCCTAAACTAAATCATTGGAGTAAGTCATGCTTAACCTGGAAACCCTTGTCTCTCCCCATCTGCTCTCCTCTCCCATTTCCTGGGAACCCACCTTCCCAGCTCCTGCGTCCAGTGCGAGACCCTCAGTGGGCCAATCACCATAGCTCATCTGTCCCAGGCTCTAAAAATACCACCTCTCAACCCAATTTGTATTCCCATTCCTGCAACCATTAATGTCTGCTGGGTACTGAAAGTGAAGCAGATAATATGAATTAAAAGCTGTCATTTCAGTAATTAACTTTTTTTTTTTTTACAGAAAAAGTTAGTTGACCTCAGTGACTTTCTAATTTGTGTTCTTTTTAAGACAGCATAAGAGAGAGTAACAAAAAAAAAAAAAAAATCAAGCAGAGTACATTTGGAAGAATTTTGGAGCAGGAAGACTATCATTCCTTTATTCATGTATTCAGCATCTATGGAATGCCAACTATATTCTGAGATAGATATGTGACAGAGATGAAGTATGGCATATATTCATAGAGCCTCAAGTTCAACAGGGAAAATAGAACTTGTCCAAGCTTAATGAATGCTTCCAACAGGCATTAGTAAATATTAGTTGGAGGGTGTGAATACATGGTATGAGGAATCATGGAGTGAGATGGAAATGCCAAAGACAGGGAGCCAACATGGCTTGGAGTGGCAGCAAGACTTCCCTGTTAAGGGTCTCTCCTATGCTGCAGGTCCTAGGAGGGCAGGGATACAGTCTGTCCAAAATAACCTCAAGCCTCAAGGGCTTAGAAGAAGTTCAGAGTAGGCAGTTAAAAATACATGGAAGAAAAAAAGAACAGTTAATTTTAAGTTTAGACTCGAAGGATGAAGGAAAATTAGCTGAATGAATTGGGATTAGAAGCGAAGATCCTTAGGTAGAAAACTGTGGGGCTCCTTGGCAACTTTAAAGAAGAAAAAAGGAAGCTATAAAAGATGAATCAGAAATCCAAAGAAGAAAAGTAGGGAGTTTGGAGAAGTGAGCAAAGGTTAGATCAAGTTGGATCTGGGCCTTTCAGGGTGTGTAAGAATTTGAAACTTTTCTTTTTCCTGAGACTGACAACCTCTCTCACCCAGAAACCCAGTTTGGATTGAGCTTCTCATGACCATCCCTCACAACAGTTCTGTGACAGTGGCAAAGGGTCCTGGTGTGGGAGGCCAAGAGGGAGAGTCAGAATGGCCTCCATATTCAAGAACGATGAGTACCTTGAGCTGCTGAGCTTTAGGGGCAAAGCTCCCATACCTTTACTAAAATGAGCCTTTAAGGAATAAATAGACCATGGATGTTGAGTCTTTTGGCTGTGTCTCTTCCACAAACGAAAAATCATTCTTTGAGACCCTTCTTCATTAGTTCCGATTGCTATCTAAGCATGCTAGAAGAGTTCACTGAAAGAAAGCCCTAAAAACAAAAAAGCCCTGAATTTATGGATATGAGCAAGTGTGTGTGTGTGTAATGTGGTATGTGTGCAGAGAGAGAAAGAGAGAGAGAGAGAGACATAGGAGAAACAGAGAGAGGGAAGAGAGGGCGTCTTGTCAGAGGGCTGACTTTAGAAGAATGGAGGATTACACACTTCACTGTTCAAGGGTGACAGAGAGAAAACGAGGCTGGCACCAAGCAGGAAGCCCAATTCTGTCTGAATAAAACACTGCACATTTATGCAATCCCTGGTACCCGATCTTTTATCACAAACTATTTTGATTGCAAAGAAAGAAAAGCACTAAGTAAAAATTATTTACTCTGGGTCTATTGTGAAAAGAACAGATTAACTCCCTAACACTTCGTTCTTTTTGAAGGTGTATTTTCTACCTTCCCGGTATGATTTATATTAATGAGAGGTTTAAAACAGGTTTTAACTTAAGAATGATTGCTGATGGTGAAGTGCAGTAATTACACACCTTATGACAGGACACGTGAATGGCTCATACAAGGGAACTGCATAACATGCCAAGCTAATCCTCCTTGCACAAAAAGGGAGAATACTTTGCAAGCTGGCCGATTTTAAGCTCCAGTTAACAAAAACCCTTTTTGTTGGAGTCTAAAACAAGAATGGGTTAACAAAAGCAAGGAGGGGAAAAAAATCTCATTTTTTCCCCTTCTTCACAAAATATAGTATTACAGGACTTAAAGGTTTTGAAAGGCCACGATGTAGCTGAAAGACTTGAGAAAGGAAGGAGGTCTTCGCCAACAACAACAAACTTGAAAGATCTCAAGGTAAAGCAGAGTCTCTCATCGGGATGAACATTATGATTTGATTTGATGCTAGCTTTTTGCTGTTGTTTCTTTCTTTCTTTTCTTAAAATGAGGTAAAGGTGTAGAGAGGGAAGGAGCTATGATCTATGGTGAGGTGAAGATGCAATGGGTTCACGAATGTGAAAAAGGAAAAACCTTAAGCCAGGGTGGGCAAGTCAATAGTGTTTGTGCCGTTTCTGCATGGCTGCGTTTTCTCATACAAGAGCCACTTCTGGACAATAATGAGACCCCGTAAAGCATCTGCTTAGGGATTATGACCCCGTCACACTGGGAATGTTCGGTTAGCACAGAGTAGCCATGAGCTTAACTCTGTGCATGCCTGTCTTCCTCTGCAAAACACACAGGATGCACAGTGGTCCTAGATACTTCCAAAATCATTTGCCTCCAGAAAGGAAGACACACAACTCCTGCAACACCACCTATGCTAAAGGAAGGAAAAAATACGTACATAAAAGCTTCCAGGTTCACTTCACATTCCAGAACTTCAGACAAAAGATGGAAAGACGAGCGAGGTTGGCAGGGGTGAGGGAAGAAGTCTGGTTTCTGTTTGAAAGTTGTAGAGCTGCGGGTGTGGTCAGTGGTAGAGTATGGGCTTAGCACACAGGAGGCACTGGGTTCCATCCCAGTACCCAAATAAATAAAACATAAAGTTTTAGAGAGCCAAAGATGAAACCTTGGGGTTAAATTCTTTTCTGAAGTGGATATCACCTTGGAAACTATAAAAGGAGAAATTTAAGGAGCAGGATCCTTACATATTCTTCTGTGACTCTTAACCGACAGTATCCTAAATTGTGACATATTCCTATAATTGGTTGAACTCTTTATCTTATTTTATTGAAACATTTCGATTTGTTTGCCTGCCTTCTTCAGCTACAGTGGTCTATGATCACAGAAACAGGAGTGCCCACCACCTTCTGCAGGCCTTCGTGAAGCAGCGTCTGGGGCTGCCAGCTCTCGTCTGGCAGGCTCAGCAGGACAGGTCAGGGGGGCAGCTCTGCCTCTGGCTCTGGACTTCTGCTAACACATGCTGCACTTGCTCCTGACAGGATGGGCAGAAAGTTATCACTTTGTAAGAAAACCAAGGCAAAGAACAGGAAGTTTAAATTCAGAAATTTGCTAAACAAATGGTATTATCACTGCTCTTAAAAGATCTTTTATTGACATGCACTTTAGACATAAAAGACTGAAAATGTGAAATTCACACAAATGTACCTCTAAATATTCTACTTCTAAATGCAAATTGTAATTAAGCCATTTGTATCTCTTCACGAGTAACTGGAAGCTAAAATTTCCAATGTGAAGGGATTTTTCAAAAAGTGATCCCAAAATTTTTCATGAAAAGCATTTAATAATTTACCATAAAAACTGTGGTGAAGTTTGAGATCAGCAGTCAGCTGTTTTGCTGTTGTTCTTCCATATCCATTTGCAAATCACATGTATTGGAAAGTGAGCAAATGTACTAAGGCAGACTTAAATAACTTGCAGTTTGAGTTGAAATACTTTAGCTTAATTGTAGTCTATCAATTTAGGTCTGAAATAATGACCCAAAGGGCTCTTTTGTTATCATTAGCACTCATTCTAATATTCAAAAAGAGTATGTTTGTATTTATAGACCATCTTACATATATATATATATATATACATATATATATATAATATATATCTATCTTCTAGTGGTTATGATTACCACAGCAGGAATCAAGGGTAATGCTTTATTATTATGTTACATGTCACGGAAAGGATGCCTAAGGAACTTCTTAAGACTATTGAAAACTCCTGTTTGAAGTCTGAAGCCTTTAACTCATTGAACTATCAAACTTGGGAGAAATTATCCTGGAGTAAAACGTTAGAGGATTACTCTCTAGCCTGGGTGGTAGAGAGATTAGTATCCTCAGTGTCAAACACAGATCACAAACCCATGTGCAGCAGGAGCATGTGCAATAAAATGCCGGGTACAATAATCACATTTAAGAGAGAGGCTACCTCCTGGTATGGTGGGATAAAAGAAGGCTGGGAAGAAGAGGCATGCAGGTATATTATTAATGGTTTTTAAATTTTACTTATTTTTTAGTTTAGTCATTCATTTAAAAGTATGTTTATTTTTAACTTATGCAAATTTAATTAAAATTATATTTCTTAAACATGGTGATACATACTCATGTTTGTTGAAACATTTATATTTAATATGTCTTAAGTATTTCAAAATGCATCAAAAAACCAGATCCAAGATGATTAAAATAGAAATAATGAAGTGAAGCCACTGAATTAAGCAATAGGAGGGGACAAAAAAAAAAAAAATAGCTTCGAGGATTACTTTTGGTCATTTTGAACAGACCTAGAACCATCTACTTTTCTCGAATTTAAATATTTTACTATTTGGGGGTTCATACCTTGAGGGCTTCACAAGTGGTAGGATTTTAATAAGTAAGTCCATTGAGGATGGTAATAATTTTATTCAAATGTCATATGAATAAACTGCAACATAAAGAACAAGCACCAAGCTCAGAAAAAAAGACATCACTGATAGTTTAAAAGCTTCCAACGGGAACATATGAGACCAAATGTCAGACTGGTTCTTTTGAGGAATTCCTGGAACATGTACCTCCACTCGCCCACTGAGGTTTCAGCTTTGTTGACCTTCCTCCAGTTCCTGAGCTCTCTCAGGGCCTTCATACTTGCTATTCCCTCTTCCTGGAACACCACCGCCCTTCCTGTGGTTAACTTTCATTCTGGAAGTCTTCCCTGTTCTGTATGGATCTCTTTTTTCCCCAAAACTCCATATATTTTCCCACTGCAGTTTTTTCCAGATCTTATCAAACTTTGCCAATTATCTTCTGGTCCATGCCCTATAATTACTTGAAATGTGCTGTTTCACAAAGCCAAGGACTCTGTCAATCTCCGTCTTTGCATTTCCACTGTCTACAAATCCACTGAATGCCTGACTGAGCTCCATGACTGTTCAAACATCTCTTCGCTTTCTGCTTCCATTTAAAGAACACACAAAATATCCCCACTGTATTTATCCCCTAGTACCAGGAAATCTGTAGGTATGTAAACGTGTGTATGCCTACATCTGTGTGTGAACATACGTGGTTGTCAGATGAAAGAGTCACACAGAACAAATGGCCTTCTTATATTGCCTGACTAGTGTACCAAGGTATGTGTTGAGTGTTGAAAGAAGCTGCTAACCTAATGCTGTACATTTTATTCCTTTAAATTCAGGCTGGGAAAACTTTTAATAAAAAGATCTGCTGTTCAAAGGATGCTGCTTAAAGCTGGGAAGGCAGATGCATACAGGAGAATGAGTTCCGTATTTAGGACCTTTCAGTACTGTTAGACTGCCCAGGCTCCTCAGCAGCTATGGGAGCCTTACAATGAGACCTTACTGCTGAGGCCCTCAGGTTCCTTATCTGCAAATGATTAGATTAGATGACAAAGGCAACAACCAAGTTTATATAGCTTTTGGTTGACAGTTTTGACATCTCATGCTAAAAGATCCCTGTGGGTTCTCATGTGCTTTAATGTCGGTTTAATACAAAACTATTATTTAGTTATATGCCATTAGTTAACTAAATCCAAGAAGTAAACTTATTCAGATAATTTTTTTTAATAAAAAAGAGCACTTACTTGCTGCGGACAGAGCAACTCTAATATGCTTTAATATGCTCTTCAACTCAGTTAGGTGCTAACTTGCCTTCAAAGAAGTCACTCCCCTGGGTTTGGATGCAGCCTAGAAGCAGCACTAGGGCCTGACATGAAAGGTCAAGGGACTGGCTGTATTTGTACAAGGAGGGGAAAAAGTCACCTGAGCAGTCAGTGTTCTTCCAGAAGGAATGCCTGTCTTTGTTAGACTCCGCCACTTATCCCCAGCCTGGAGCTTCAGCTGTGTGCTCCACAACACTCACGGGAGTTTCAATATTACTACTAGAAGCTCAAAGCACTTCTTTAAACTTTACAATAAAGAGTAAATGACTGATATTATATTATTTCCTAAGAGCAGATTTTGAAAGAAGACAGGAATCTGGGCACCAATATAAAGTATACACTAGATATTTTTAAAGAACACTTAAACCATAACAATAATTAAAACATAAGAATCACTACACCTCCATATTCTGTTCCTATAAAAAGCTTCTTAATGAAGACACACATATGGCTTATAGATAATATTTTTTACAGGTAACTGCTTGCTAACAGCTAAAATAAATAGTCATCCTTAGGAATTTAAGGTTTTCTTGATTGTTCACTCTGGCTTCTGCTTTTGACTTTATTTTTCAAAACTAAGCACGAAATAAGTTTCTTTTTACAACTTCTCTTTATCCTCCAGAGGAAGTACTCCTTGATTTCATCTTGCAAATTCTGTTGTCAACAATCTTTAGTGATTGAGACAGAAATCAAAATTGATTATTTGAATGCTAGAAGCCACTTATGCTTGTACTTACCACAAAACTATACTATAATCAAAATACCCCTGTCAACTGGGAATGTGGGTGAGGAGCTGATATGAAATATTCATTTCACCTCTCTAGGGTTAGGACAATGCATGTAGAAATGTACGGTCACTTAAAATCACATTCAAGCACAATGGAACTAACTTAAGTAGGAACTCACTACCCTCTCTCAATAGACCAAAAGCAGTCCTCACTTCACTGCTAGAATAAAATTCCAGAGAATTTTTTTGGATTCTATTTAATGAATGAGGATATATTTTTCATGTGGTGTCATTGTTTTACTACTTCCCATGTTTATTTGGACAGATTCATAGCACTGGGTAGGAAATGTATTGGTTGGCAACTTCAGTTTTGGAAGAGAAAGTAAACACATGCTGATTAGCAAACAGTAAACTCTACTGTGTTTAATTTTGGCTTCTCTTAAAAAAAAAAAAAAAATACAAAAAAACCACTATTTGGTGTTGTGTTCCAAGTAGGAGCATTTGTCCCTAAGTTCTTTCCTAACCCCTTACTGGAGGGCTTCCAGAATGACTCTCATTTTTTCCTTCTTCCCCTAACACCAGTGGCAAACGCCAACATTGTTTAGGAAAATACGTGTGCATATGGCACCCTCCTAGCACAGATTTGCCATCCAGTTGAACAGTAGGGCCACTAACCCACACAGACTAAACTGCAAAATTATGAACTGCACAAACATAAACAATTGCTTCCAGCCCTAATGAATTCAAGGTAAAATTACACTTTTGAAATTCCTAGAAAGACTACTTGACTGAAAACTATCAGGTCTGAGAACCAACAGTGGCGAGCATGACAATAACCTACCATTTCCAACACTCTCTTTAGAGCGAGTCTCTCTCGTTTATCTCATTCTCTGGATTAACACTGACCCCAAGTCTTCTTTCAGGCTTTAGCCATGCTTAGCCCTCTCAGCATCCCACTCCTGACGACCACCACAAGCATCATCACACACTTGGAAAGCCTTGACAAGCGCTGGCCCCTGGACACCCGGCTGCTGTAGTATTTCTGTAATGATCGTGTTTCAAACTAGTGTTTGACCTCTTCACTACTCAGCATTACTACTCATTATTACACTCCCATGATGCTTCTCAGGTGTGCAAAATTATGTCCCCACTTGTGAAATGGAAGAGCTGAGGTATCCAAAAGTTCAATAACTCACTGAATGCCCCAATGTAAGAAGCTAGCACCATGTCTTGATGGTCTGTGCTGTTTTTTATTCAATAAATATTTATTGTGGGGACTAGGGTAGTGGCTCAGTGGTAGAATGCTTGCCAAGCACGTGTGAGGCTTTGGGTTCAATACTCAGGACCACATACAAATAAAGGTCCATTAACAACTAATAAAAATATTTAAAAAGAAATATTTATTGTGAATCTACCAAGTTCCTCATAGTGCTAGGCATATACAAGCATATACACATGTTCTACTACATTCTAGGCCCTAGAAAAAAGGTGCAAGATAATCAAAGTCCTAACCTACATGAGGTTTACAAGCTAGGAGGGAGAAGAAACGTTAAAACAAGAAACAAATGAATGCAGAGAGTGTCGGGCCTTGTGTGGTGGTGCACACCTGCAATTCCAGTGAATTGGGAGACTGAGGCAGGAGGATCCCAAATTCAAGACCAGCCTCAGCACTTAGCAAAATACTCAGCAACTTAGTGAGACCCTGTCTCAAAATAAAAACTAAAAGGACTAAAAATATAGCTCAGTAGTCAAGTACCTCTGGGTTCAATTCTTGATACCAAAAAAAAAAATTTTTTTAAGAGTATCAAGTAGCCACAGGTCAACAGTAAAGCAACAGAGGAAAAGAGAGGGCAGGGTGGGGGGTATGTGGTAGATGCAATGCTAGGAGAAGGTCTCATAGGGCACATGTAACTGGAGTAGATCTTGGAATGAGGTTAAGGGTGAGGCTGATCTGCAACCACCTGAGGAAAAAGGATTCCCAGCTGCAGAGTACCTAAGGTTCAGCTGTACAGGAGTGGTGAGCAATCAGAACAGAGAGCAGGAAGAGTGTGATCCAGGTGAAGGGGAGAAGCAGGGCCACATTGTTCAGCACCTTGGAAGTCACCACTAGATGTGGAGGCTGCAAACATAAGGAACACTCCTCTAGTTGTCAGACTTGGGCAAGGAGTAACCATGCATAAGGCACATTAACTCACTGCACTAAAAGCGCATGTTTCTCTTCCCCACCACATGAAGGCTGTGTGCACAAACAGATGGAAGGGCGCAGGGACCAAATTTCATACACTCTAGGAAACATTCACATCGGCTGATCCAGTCAAATACAAAGAAGTTGCTAAACAGCATCTAGTACCTCAGAGCAACCGAAAGCATTTCCGTCTGTGAAGCCCTGCAGCTGAGGGCTCACATCCGCCTGCTCCAATCAGTTCGTTTCCAAACAAAGGTAGGAAATGGCTGCATCCTAGGATTTCATTGTGGACTTGTGAGTCAGTGCTTTGGAACTTGGTATCTTTGGGAGTGAGTGTCTGTTCACCACGTCTCTTACCACCGGGGGAAAAAGGTACAGATAAACAGTAACACGATTTCACCCAACTGAGATATAAATCTGTGGACCCCTCCACCCTTGTCCTCAAAAATAAGTGAATGAATGAAGGGAATTCAGTTTTTGCTTCCCCTGCCCCCCTTTCCCTCTCCTTTGTTTCCTAATTCTCAGCTCTCCTGGTGTCTCCTGAACAGCACAAGGTCAACTGATGGTGAAAGCACATCACAGGAAAACTACTCAAAAGCACACAACCCAATTTACAATATGAAAGGGAGCAGCCTGTGAGGTTGAAGAGCCGTCAGTAATGCATCCCATTACAACAGGTCCTGAGAAACTGAAATTAAGAAATATGTCCTGAAGAGCAAAAGGACACAGGAAAACAGAAACTAATCTTTGAAAACTTTTCTTTCTTTCTTTCTTTTTTTTTTAAAACAGAATGGTCATAAAAAAAAAAAATCCATAAATTCCATTAAGTCTTTCTATTAAAAATCTACCATCATTTCTGTACCCACAGTGTTCAGAGAGCCAAAGTAGAAAATAGCACATGTGTATTTTATTTTCTTTGTTTTATTTCTAAATGAATAGGTTCAGAGACATACTTAACTACGAACTTTCTGTTAGGGAAAGGTACAGCAACTACTGGATAACACAGCACTCCCATTTCTGGTGAAAGTTACAGAAGGAATTACTTATTGTATCTGATCTCATACCACAAGTCAGTTATCATCTGTAATGGAAAATGAAAAGAAAAAAGGTAAGGAAGCAAGCTTTAATGAGAATGAGAAGGACATGACTTAAGGTATATAAACACCCATCCAAACATCAGCCAGATTATTTTATAATGGCATCCACGTGAGATCCTGGTGGCAGAACCACAAGAGGCCTATATGATCATAAGGGGAGAAGCTGAGAAACAGGATATTTCTCTCTAAGAAAAGTACAAATTCTTTTCAGAATATTGGAGAAATCTGGTGTTTTCTACGCAGGCAGAATGGATTGTGAAAACAGTGAAAAATATCCTCCAGAGAGACAGAGTGAAAGAGTTTATGTGTTAAGGAGAATATTACATTTCACTTTTCCAATGCAGAAATAAACTGAGAAAAATTGAGAGGGGGTGGCAAGGATGGAGAGGAATAAGATCATAAAAAAAGGAATGAGTAAAAATGTAATAATAAAACAGGAATGTAGTTTTCACTTATATTAGTTTTTTTCCCTCCATTAAAAATTATACCCTAAAGTTCATTACTCTTGACGATATTGTGAATTTCTCAAATAATACACTGGTCAAGTTCCAAAATCTCATTACACATATAAATTGCATGTATAAATGTTCTTGTGCAGCCTATGGAAACATTTTAAATTTCCTTTAACAAAATTGGGGCTAAAGTTTGGAAAAATTCCTAGAGAGTAAAATCAATTTTTCTCTCTCTCTCTCTTTTTCTCTCTCTCTCCCTCCCTCCCTCCCTCTCAATAAGGATTATATTATCCCACATATACCCTGCCATATATCTTTATGCTCCAATTTCCTACCTATTTCTCTATTCAGACATGTATAATGCTTCCATTTTGAAGCATATGGCAGGGGAGCCAAAAGAATTTAAATTGCCTTCAAAATGTGCATCGCATCATAAATGGTGTGAAAAAGATCTTACTATTCAGCTCTCAACTTGGAGCATAAAGCAAAGAAGAAGCAACACAAGACTGCTTCAAACTTTATCCAAAAACTCAACAGCTTCACTTGTTTATAGAGGTACAAAAAGTATGCGACACAGTTTATAAAACAAGAACGATATACTGTATGCAGAAGTAAAGTTAAAAGCAAAGTATGGTAACAGCCCTATCTCGTTACAAACACTTGGCAGCATGTCCAAAGTACCATGGTCAAAAACATGATACCGTCTGCGTTGTGCTTCTGCCAGAAAGCACTCCCTAAGTCCAAGTCTCTTTAGCCATCATCACCACCTCATTTGGCAATCTCTCCCAAGCCTCAGTTCATCTACTCAAAATTACTCCACAGAAACAGAAAGCAGACAAATTCTCTAGCTTTGTAGGCTGCAAGTATCACAATAAAGTAGCAATGGCCAAGTGACAGTGTAAGTTGCAGCTCTAGGTTAGAAAGCCAGAAGCAACTCCACTCCATCTGCAAAGCTTATTTGTGTGTCAGGTTGAGCGGGGGAGTCTTGCCATTGGTGATGCAGGGCTTCCTCTCTACTCTCACAGTGATTCCAAAAGGTCTTCCTGAATCAGCAGTAGCTGATCAAGAAGGTGCCTGGTGAGAATACACTTCGCCACCAATGACACTTTAGGCAAAGGAGAGGCAAAGTTATTGAGCAATTACCGGCCATATAACCATTTCAGAGCTGGGCTTCAGAATAATTTCTGAACCTCAAAGATGGCATCCTCAGCTACACATGCAGAGTCCCAGATCAATATCAAGGCTAGGCAAATACAAGAATATGCAACAAGCCTTTGGTAGTAAAGTGGACAAACAGGATATATCAACATTGACACCTATATGTACATGTAGAATTTATAACTAAAATGTGGCAATGAGTAATACAAAAGTATAAATGTGACATTGAAACGGTAAATGATAGAAAAGAACCAGCTGCATGAATTATTAATTTCCTTGGGGCAAGTAAGCGTTGGCTTCTGAATTTTTCTTCAATCCACTTTTCTCCAAGGTAGCATATTACATAATTCAAAAACACAGATACTCTGATCTTAAGTTTACAGCTTGCCATATTTCCTAGAAAATAAACAATAATTAACAACAAATCTTATAGTTGTTCTCCCCCCTCTCTTCTCGTCAAAAAAACTTTGAAATGTAGATACATAAGCCACTTTTGGATCAGGGCCCACAAACATATGTTTCCAAAGGAATAATATGTACAGGTTAGTCTGGTGTGTACCAGATGTAAGAAAAATCAAATTCAAAAACAAAAATATCAGTATTCAACAGAGAAATGCATTTTTAATTAAATCCCCTTCTTCCTCTCCTTATAGATACAGAATCTGAGTAAACCAATAACAAGTGTAACTTTTTAACATGTTTCCTGGAAAAAAAAAATCTCAATTTTACTCATGACTCTAAATTCTTTATACATTAGATCACAAAGATAAGATGGTCATTTATAAACTATCCTCTCTGAGTGGGTCTCCTACCATATGCTTGTATTCAATCAAAAGAATTTGTATGAAAAGGCCAGAAAGTTCCAAATGCAGAACTTATGAAGCAGACCAGTTAGAACAAGGTTACAAACACATGTCTGTATCGAACCTCTAATATGCTAAATCTCTATTGTGAAAAACTTAAAAATTCTCTGCAATCATAACTAGCAAGGCATAATTTAGTTGAGCAGTCTGAAAACAAAATGAGCTTATTATCTGCACATTGAAATAATTTATGTATTCTTTTCTCAGATATAGGGACATGCTTGAGAGTATTAAAAAAAAACTACAAAAATACCTATACTCTAGAAGTTTGAAGAGTCCCAAGTTTGAGTTGCATGTCTACCTTTTCCAATGCATTCCTACAAGAACTCAGTCAGACTTACAAAAGTTATCCAGAGAGGTCCAATAGGAAGAAATACACTGGGGATTTGGCTCACCTTGTCTAACCTGTCCAGGGCATCAGGATCTCTCTCCTGGTTCTATACATCAGAGATGTCACTGAAGTGAAAGCCAAGTTTTAATTTAGAATTTAATAAAAATTGATTAAGCATCACAGAGCACAAACAAAGCTGCTCCATAAATCTTTCAGCCCTTTTTGTGCTAGGAAGAAAGCAAGCACTGTCTGCTGAAGCAGATGACAGATGCTGGCTTAAAGATAAGTATTATTTATACTTCTGTACCAGATTTCTTCTTATGCATATCTTATCATGCATGGATATATGATCAACAAAGCAATTATTTTATATCAGTCAAAGACGTTCAAATGTACTCTGGCTCCATGGGAATGCTTTAAAGAGTTCAGGTCTAGGGTTCAATTAAACCAAGATGGAGAGAAAAGAAAGTTTTGAAAGAAAAACAAATATTATTGAAATGGTTCTTATTTGAAATGTACTTTCACACACAGGCTAATGAATATATATGCACTGAAAATAACTTTGTTCTGAACATATGCCTATGCATTTTAAATAAATGATGCATGTTTGAAAGATAAGAGAGTTTACCAAATCTAAACACATCAAGATACATCTATATTAAACTGCAGTTATTTGTACAGTATGTCGGTTAGGAGACAGCACCTTGAAAGGGATCCAACAGTTATGTAAAGAGATAGTTGATTTAACCAAGTCTGTGAATATTTCAGTCATCAAGACTATAGTTTAAAATTTTAAATTTCATTCGTTCCCTCCTTAGAAATACAGAATCTATGAAAACCAATCACTTGATGGAAATTCCCAAAAGGGTTTTTTTTTTTTTTTTTTTTTTTTTTTTTTAACTTCTAGCAAAGAAAGTGAGGAAAAGATAACCAAAGATTGAAAAGGAAAGTAAAAGCAACCTATATTACCTTTTCAGGAAAATAATACTTTACATTTTAGGGTTCTTTAAAGTGGAGAATCTGGCGATCCGGCTGTGATTCCAAAACAAATGTGAATCAGTAATAGAAACCACCAGGTGGGGAGAACCACATTCTCTGCTGTCTTCACCCTCTGCCTCTACCCCAGTTCCTATGCCCTCATTCAAGAATCTGGGTAAGTTTGGGAGTGTGTCTTGGTTTTTTGTTTTGTTTTGTTTTATGAGGAAATACAAACTAGAGAAAAAACAAATCTTTGATTTGATCTATGATTAAATTTATCTAATTAGATTTAAAACAAAAACTGTGCTCATCCATTTCTTCTATATACTACCTTATTGTCCTTCATGTCCCTTAACATTTTTTTTGTAAAATTCATTCAGACAAATGCCAACCTCCTCTCAGTCTAAAAGGCAAGAGATGTTCCTTCACTCCAAGACCAGAAAGCCCCCAGCAGGGAGGCTTGGGGAGGGTGCAATACTCCTAGATGAGTCCAGGCCAGAGTCCCCATTGCTGGAGGGCTTCCTGCACAGGGACAGAGGAGGCCCAGCCAGCTGCACACACACCCCAACTATCTGAAATGGCACTCGTAGCAAAATTAAACTGTCTGGTTTCTTGGAAATTACTGTATAGCTATCTCTTGAGAATTAGCAATGCACTAAAATAGGATACACAAATCAGTACTTTTATGTTGTAATACTAATCTATCACATGCAATAATTTATCTTTCCTGAATTATATATGAAAGCACATCCAATAAGAGTGCAGCAATTATGAGAAAATATTTTCAGGAATTGCTTTTGTGTGTGTCTCTTAAGCATGCAACTCCACATGGACGCACTCAACAAAATAATTGCTTAAAAATATTCAGGATTCTCTTTCCTATTTAAATACTTCTCCTTATTATATAAAAATTCAGGTTGTGCAACAAGAGCATATGAAGTTTGTAGAGGAAATTGTAGATAAGAATGGTTCCTAAATGATCTTATAATAGAAAACAAAGTTAAAATATATACCACATAGTAATGTAGTCAGATATACTGCAGTTACTAATATATTTTGAATCAGTCAATTTAAATAAGCAAAGTTCAAATGAAATCTAACATCCACATATTCTCTCATTCAAGAGAGAAAGGATTCTATTTCTTCTTGGCTAATGGAGATGGCTATGGTAAGTTTCGCAGATAACTTTAATCTCCACTCTCCACAGACGTACACCATCACAAAATAAAATAACTTCTCAGTATTCTTTGCAGCATACCAAAGTTTACATCATGCTCATTTCCAATACTTATTGGCTGTTTGGCCCTGGACACACAACTTGACTTTTCTGAGTTTGAATTTGCAGATCTGTTTAAACAAGGAAAACAGGCTTAAAAGTTTGACAGAAAAGCATTTAATAAAATGCCTAGAACACAGTAAGTGCTGAAAAAAACAGTATATACTATTCCTGTTGTTCTTGCAGTTGCAATTGTCTTTAATGTACAGTACTTTTATGATAAAAATGCTCTAGCTATAGACAGCCTAGTATGTGCCTGACTTTTCTCCTTTTGGATCCCATGACATTGGGTGGTCCTTATTCTCCTCCTATTTATTAGACTTCTTTCTCACTTACATTCTCCTTTAACTCCAATTCTTTTGCCACTTCAGTAAGTCAGCATTCCCCAAAACTGTACCCTTGGCTCTTTTTAGCCCCCTCTGCAGTTTCAAACAAACTTTGGCTTCAAAGGTTGGGGTTAATAACAAAGCTAAATTCAGGTTGTATTTTCATTTGCCTGCTATGCATCACCATTTGGAATGTCCCTACCTGAGTAAAGAGGAAAAACCAAACTGAACAACTCACCTCCAAATGCAGTGGTTCTTTCTTTCACTGTCTCAGTTAAGGAAATTAACGTTTACCTGGATAATCATTTAGAAGCCTCAGAATCATCTCCAATTCTTCCTCCCTACAGCCATAATAAGCCTTAACCTTTCTATTCCTACCAACGCAATCTTTTCCATGTCCTTGCTTCTGTTCTGACTTGCACAGTAGCCTTAGTCAGCTTAGTTATGTTCAACAAACATGAACCCTTACAATGGGCCCAGCACTTTACACTGTGCATGCAAAACAGAGCAAAACATAACAACCCAGAAAATCCCACAGCTCCTTCTCTCAAGGTCCTTCAAGTCAAGGAGTGGGAGAGATGTGTAAACATATCATTATCCTCTGATGTTACACCAGCAATAATAGCTACACATAAATTGTAGAGGAGGGAGTGATTATTCCATCTAGACAGGTTAGGAATGACTTTACTGTGGATATCTCTCCAGAGGAGTGCTTAAGGATGGACAACAGTTTGGTGGTGCACAAAGAGAGGGAAAGGCATCCCAGAGGAGAGGGACAGCATGACTGGACCTCCAACTCTAAGCTCTCTAATTCTAATTAATGTATTTAAAAATTTTGCTTGTCCAAGCTGGGTGCAGTGGTGCAGGCCTATAATCCCTGTGGCTCGGGAGACTGAGGCAGGAGGATCTGGAGTTCAAAGCCAGCCTCAGCAAAAGCAAGGCACTAAGCAACTCAATGAGACCCTGTCTCTAAATAAAATACAAAATAGGGCTGAGGATGTGGCTCAGTGGTTGAGTGCCCCTGAATTCAATCCCCTGTATTCCCCCTGCTAACAAATTTTTGCTTGTCCAAAATCCAGACCTAATTATGACACTTCCCCTTTTCCTTAAGACCTTCACAGACTTTCCATTGTGTCTAGAAAAAAATCCACAAACTTTGCATTGGCAGGGCCCTTGGACTCCAAACTCTGACTCAATAAGCTGAGTGGCCGTTCCCATCACTCTCCATGTCCTTAGCCACCATACCTCAGGAGTCGGTCCTCCTGCCACTTGAATGCTGCTCTGCCTGTTGCCCATCAAATCCCAAGCACCCTGTGATATCAACATTCAATTCCACTCTGCTGAAGCCCTCCCTAAGGAGCCTGTGATCACCTCCTCCTGTGAGCTTTCTGTCCCTTTGTTGACACCTGCATTCCACACACCTCACACTTGTATTACAGAGTGAATGCCCACGTTCATCATGTCATTTTAGAAAATCTTTTGCCCAAACTGGGAATTTCAATGAGTAATTTAAAATCACTTCACCCCCAACTTAATAAACAAATATAAGAAATACCCCACACTAAATTCTATGTAGTACCACCGACAGTCCTAAAGGGCTAGAGTGAAATGGACAGGTACAATGTTGGTTCCTAGAAAGCTGTTAAAATCATACTGCTAGGCTGGGGAGATAGCTCAGTTGGTAGAGTGCTTGCCTTGCAAGCACAAGGCCCTGGGTTCAATCCTCACTCAGTACCGCAAAAAAAAAAATAAATATATCATACTGCTCTGGATTGAATGTTGTGTGAAGTCCCAAACCAAATCAGACACCCAATTTGTATGGCGAAGTCCCAAACCAAATGTGACTGTACTATGAGACAGCCTTTATGGAGATGATAAAGATTGAGTTCAGAAGTGTGGGACTCTGATACAACAAATTTAGTGTCCTTACAATCAGAGACACCAGTGAGCATGATCTCTCTGTGCCATATGAGAACAAAGTGAAATGGTGGTCATCTGCAAACCAGGAAGACAGCTCTCACCAGAACTCAACCGTGCCCATGTCCTGCTCTCAGGCTCTTACACTCCAGAACTTTGAGAAAATAAATTTTGGTTGTTTAAGTCACTCAGTCCTTGGCACTCTGCTATTGCAACTCGAACTGACCAAGGCATCTATCCTAGTCCATGGTGATGTGGTAAGACTGATTTTTTAAATCTCTGGTGTGATGCTAAGTACATATAACTTTACAAACAGACTAATTAATGTCCCACTACCTAACAGCACCATCACCATTTAACAGACAGAGTCAACTAAAGTTTGGAGGCTCTCTATTGGCTGTCTAATAAGTTAGGGTAAGTCAATGAGTATACCCAGATTAGGATTCTAAAGTTCTTGCTTTCAAAACCGTGTCCTGGAAAAGAAGCCTATTGCATCTTGGACTGGAAAATGTGCCAGTCACATAGCCTGAGGGACATGTCTTTGCACTGCATGGTGCCCAGGGCATCTGACACAGCATGGACGATGCTACAGGACGACATGACAACCCAGTATCTAACGGCTGCCTCCACCACCAACTGCTGGATAACTTTGAACAAGTTATATAATTTCACTAGATGTCAGCTCCCTCTTCTGTAAAAGCATTTTAATACTTACCTTGTAGGATTATTGTGAAGATCAGAAATAAAATACAGAAGTACATGGCCCATTGCCTGGCATACAGTCAAATCTCAGTAATTAGTAGGTACTCTGCCTGCTTCGATGTCACCTCATTAACAGTTTCACTCCTACCTAAACTAAAAACAGAATCTGGATGGTTGTAATTTTTTATCTGCAATGAATATGTGCCTATTTGTTTGTTTGGGTGTTGTCTCACGATTTCTATTTCTTTCTTGTAATAACACATCCATTTTCTTCTGGGGACCCACTCCCCTACTTTCTAATATCATGTAGTTTGGGTTCCTTGTGCTTATCCTCCAGCTCCAAAAATAGGAAGGGGACTGGGTCACCACCAATGGGAGTGCATCAATTCAGGGGCAGGTTCAGGAGTGACCCAATGAGAGCCAGTCCAGGAATTTTGGCTAGAACTGCTGAGAAAGAGAACATTGCCACCCCAACAGGGTTTGCTCAGCTAATAGAATGCAATTGTGGAACTCATCACTTAGGAAGGAGCACCTATCAGACTAAGAGACAGGTAACAAAGAGGACACCATAGAAAGAGAACCAGAGAGACATTCCTAATTACATAATACAGCACCTGAGTCAAGCTGTACCTGAAGGTTGCAGTTTGTAATTTCCCTTTCTCAGTTCACTCTGCTTCATTTTGGTTTCTGCCATCTGCAATTAATATACAACCCAAGCCGGGCATGGTGGCGCATGCCTGTAAACCCAGCAGCTCTGGAGGCTGAGGCCTGAGGATTGCCAATTCAAAGTCAGTCTAAGCAACTCAATGAGATCCTGTCTGTAAATAAAATACAAAATAGGGCTGAGGATGTGGCTCAGTGATAGAGTACCCCTGAGTTCAATCCCTAGTACCCCCCAAAAAAATATATACAACCCAAATGCCAGGAAGAATTTCATATTATTCAATGGTCAAAATGACCAATGAAATAAACAAAAAGAAGTTAGGAAAGTTAAAGAAGCATTTTTCAAGAAACTTTGAAGCATTATTAAAAATGTTTGTTAAATTTTGGGTGAAACTATGGAGATGTCCATGTTAGGGTAGACAATTTTATTGTTATTAAGCTCTTTAAAATATTTTGGTAAACATCCTGGAATCTAAGACATGCTCAAAACTAGGTTTTCAGTGATATCTGGACATGACCACAAGATATCTTGTACATCTATCTCAGTGAATTACAATAATAATGACAGTAAGAGATATTTTGTTAAACTCTTATGTATGTCAAGTAAATGTTTGAAATTTAAGATTTTTAGTCATATAAATGGGGGTTAGTTATTATTATCCCTATTTTACTGATAAGAAAATTAAGTCTCAAGAGCTTGTCCAAATTAAAAAAGTTGTAGAACTGAAATAAAACCTCAGATCTAATTTCTTGATTTTCTTAAGTATTGCCAAGAAATGGTATTACCCAGAAATTTCACATTCCTTCCATTTTACATTCTTACAACATCACAGGCCTTCTTATAAAACCAACGGCCACTATTGTTCATTCTGCATGTATTTTCTGTGATCCTCTGATCTGAGACATTTTTCTCACACTCGCCTAAAAGCTGCCTCAGTGGACAACTCTCACTGCTTGGACATCCATTGGCATTGCCTAGTAACTTAAGTACTCCCTAATTACCACAGGAAAACAGAGAGAGAGGGAGGGAGGAAGGGGAGAGAGGAGAGAAGAAAGGAATGAAGTTTCGAGGAGGCGAGAAAGGAAGGAGAGAAGGGAAGAAGCAGGGAAGGTCATTCCATGTCCCCTTCACCTCCCCTGAGCCCTTTATTGGGATAAATGAGGGTCTGGCAGTACAGTGGTAATGCTGTCCTCACATGATGGATAGGTAGAAGAATTCCTGAACCATGAAGGAATCATCAAGAATGGAAAAGTTTGTGGATATCTCTATTGACTCCTCTCCCAAAACCATAATCAGTAAAAACAAACATGTTAAAATGTTTCATAGATAGATAGACAGATAGATAGATAGATCCCTTAGTACCTGTATTATCTTTCTGTTTCCTTTTATGTAAGTTCTCTAATGGACAATATTGTCCCCAGGTTGCAATGTCACAAACCTCTTAAACACGAGAGATCAACTATATCATTTTTCAAATATGATTTATTGGAAGGAAAGATCAAAGAGGAAGCAGAATGAAGCATCTGTTTCTCAGGAAGAAAGGTATATGGAAGCTCAGCTTTTGCCATGAAAACTCTCCATCGTGTACCAAGATAAACACATACCTGTCACCACAGCCCCACAGTGGCACTATCACTACCACAATCTAATCACACATAGGAGCCCTGAAGCACAACCGTAGACCCTGGGTGTCCAATTGCCACTGTCATAGCTATCTATAGAAAAGAGAGTGTGCCTTAGGCAAATTCCAGTATGAAGAAGAATGAACATGCCAAATCCATTGCAAGGAATATAGCATACAGAACACTTTTTATCAAACTGTGTAACCTCATTTATTACATTTTAACCATGTGGCCAAAGGAATAAAAGTTATTAAGGTATCACCTTTTCTAACAAAAGACAACCAGATAAGCCCACTAAGAAGCTAGATTTCTCCAAAGGAGTTGGTTTCCCTAGACTTACAGCAATGGGCTACGACTACCTCTTTTTGAAGGTATACTCTAAGTTATCAAAAGTTTTTTTGGAAGGAATGTGCATGCATACATGTCATAATAAATAAGTATTAAATGCTCAATGATTTTCAAGACTTCTTTTAGGTGATGTCTCTTCCCAAGATATGGGTAGGATGGAACATCTTACATTTTATATAATTGAAGATTATAGCATTTTGTTTAAAACAACAAACTAGAAACTTCAAGGAAAACCAGTCCACTGGCATTCCTTTGAAACATACATATAAAGGGCTTTACAGTGTTTTTCCTTGCCTTTGGGTGCTCATTGTGCAAGAGAGGAATTCCGGGTGCAGTAATTGAATGAGGAATTAGAACTTTCCCTCCAAGGTTTTATCTAATTGCATACCAACACATAACGAAGGACATGATATATGAACAGTAGTTAAAGAGTTAATCTTTAGCAACTCTGCTAAAAAATCCTAATGGCAGAATGCCCATCATTCTTTTAGACAGAGCTTGTCAGAAAAACTAGGGCAGCTTGTCCAGCTCAGCAGTCAACTGATTACTAGTGAACTCAATGGGGCTCCCAGCCAACCCCTGAGATTGCTGCCAGCCCCTTGGGTATTCAGAGGCCAAGTTCCAATGTGGTTTACTTTGCCAGAATCACATGATGTCAGTGCTATTTTCTCCTGACCAGAATAACCAGTCATTCAGGTTACTGTGAGTGGTATCAGTGAGCCAGGCAGGCACTTTGCTGGTAGAGGTCACACACACTGAGGTGCTGCTCCTTCCCACCACGGCCAGAGGCCAGGGGCCTCCTGCAGGAGGCCAGCTAATCCTAGTGTGTCAGTTCCAGAAACCTAAATTCTGCATCCAATGACCAGGAATTACACAGGCTCACAGCACAGGCTACACTTAGAGAACAAAACAAACAGGTCCAACTTTAGTAAATAACCAGCTGGGTAGGAAAACAACAGAAAATGGGCCTTGGCTTTCACTTATATTACATTACTTGAGGTTTAACAAGCAAGCCATGCAAATTCTGTAGGATTTAGTCACCTTCATCAACATATGCCCACATTCTTTGCATGGTAGAGAGGGAGACATTAATTAGTTTTCACATCCATTGGGAGATTTTTCAGTTGCTACAAGATTTGCAAGGGACATACATTCAGGGAGTAACTGGTTTCTGAAACCGCGGTTACCCTTATCTCTCAGAGAGAGAAACTATTCCACTCCCTAAAACACAATGCAGAGGATTAAAAACGATGTTCGTTTTTTTAAAAAATTACTTCTTCCTCTAGGAGAAAATATAAGCATCAGGAACAGAAAATGGGCTTGTGCAGCCAAGGGACTTCACTGTCAAATTCTTGAACGTATTGCCCAAAATCACAAAATATTTGAAATATTTCTAATTTTCTCTTTATCATTACTTCTTATGACACTTTGACATCTATTAATATGAATTCACTTTAATTCATTTTTGAAGAGATTAAACCTTAAAAATAAACATAACAATTTAAAATATTGTAGATTTTCTATTTTATCATTATATTTACAGATTTTTTAATCCTTTCGTTTTTTTTGTCAGTAAATAAAGTAGTAAAGGCATAAGTGCTGAGAAAGAATATGTAGTAATGTATGACTTACGATTTTCAGACATTTACATTTTTCTAAAAAATAATAAACTGCTTTCATTATAATACACAAAAGAAAAATAAAGATGTGATAATTCCCATAGCTGTACTATTAGCACTAAAGACAATACAAGCTTGATAGATAAAAGAGTGGATGGATTCTTTTATTCACTAGCACATACATCCTTAGTAAATATTACCGTGGGGAAGCATCTAAGCAAAGTGACTGTGAACCAGATCACAAGAACAAGGTGTCTTAAGATCTACTGATGTAGCTTTACCTGTTCCTCTACCACAGCTTTGTGGTCAGAGAAAAAAATACCTTTCCATCTTACAGCAATAAGAGATTGCATCTGTGACAATCACCTGTGTTAAATTCAGGTAAACTTCTATAAAAAGTCCAGGAATATGTACAGTCAGAAAAGACTGGTGATGGATGGATAGAAGGAAGGAGTCAACCAAAGAATGAATGAGAAGAAGGAGGAAGGAAAGGTAAACTGGTATATAGAAAGGAAGACAAATATAGTTATTTTTATATCAATGCCTCATAATTTTTATTCATTCAGCCTGTGAAAAAGTTTAAGCAGATTTGCAGCAACTTCAAAGCCAATGTTATCACCAGTTATTCAATCAAATCAGGTGCTATAGTTTGCTCTCTCTGAATGTGATAGCTCATCTTTGACTATTCAACTTGTCTTTAGTCCTGGTCTTTTATTTCCTTCTCAGAAGCATCATATCTTACCTCTAGCATAACATCTTTAATGAACTAACAAATGTTTGAAAGAAAGAAGCTTGCTAGATACAAGTTCTTTGGTGCAAAGGGACTAAGCAGTCGTTAACAATTAGATTATAGCTGGATAATTTGACAGTCCTCCAGGTGATTGTTCCAAGGAAGGCTGGAAATGTGCAGAGACAGAACAGCCTGCATGTGTGTGTGTTTTTAACTAGGATTAGACAGCCTAAAAACATCCCAGAAGGAAAAAAGCAAGGGAGAGTTTGATTCTTTGACAATGAAGAAATAATGCACAAATAAAAGTACTTTAAGCCAAGATGTTTGACATTCACTTTTAAGAATCAGTAATATCCTAGGAGCTACCTCTAAATATCTTTGAGAAATTCACACACTACAAATCTCTCAAGCTAGCACTCAAGGCTCTCCATGACAAGATCTCAGTCCATTTTCCACATGTGGCCTCTTGCCAGGCCCATCTCCCACTGTAGGTTCTATATTCCAGACACCCTGGATAACTTCTATGCATTTTCCTGTCCTTTGACTTCAGCTCATGCTATTCCCCTCACACTTGATAAAACCCATCTTTTGAGGTCAGTTAAAAACACTACGTCTTCACAAGATGCTTCCTCCTCCCACAGCACCAGATGTGAGCCCCTCCACTGTATCTCAGAAGCTCCCCATTTACCCTCCTCTTAAGAACTGAGCTGCTGTGGCCTTGAATTACTTACTGATCTTATCCCCTCCACCAGACATAAGCACATAAGCATGGAGACGTGTGTCTTCCGGGACTTGCACTCAATAATCATTTGCTGATTTGAAGTGAACTGATGAGGCTAATTTATTTTACAGTACTCCAGTGCATTGGTTCTCTAATAGCCGCTCTAAGGCCCTTCACTGATCCAAAACCTCATCTGCTATAATATTAGTGTTTATAATAACACACAGGTTCCGAGATAAATAATTTAATTATCCCATGTTTATTAATGTCTCACCAAAAGCAGAACAATTTACCTCTTCATTTGATAAGGCTGGATTTTTGTTGTTGTTGTTTAGTTTGTGTGTGTGTGTGTGTGTGTGCGCGCGCACACATGTGTGTGAGCGTGCACACATACAGATATGGTAAAAAGCAGGGACCACAGGGCTGAACAATAACAGTGAACTTCGGACAAACATTTAAGCTACAAGTCTCACAGCATTAGCTTATGAAAGAACCAACCATGCTTCCAAATCTCAAGGTGAAATAAACTTGGCTGAACCATGAGGAGCCAACACTTGGACACTTTTTGTTCTGAAGCTGAGGAAAATGCTACAGAACTTGTTGAATATTTTGCCTCTAAGAGATTAATGGCACTTCTTTCATGGGGCTAAAATCAATGATGTTGAGTATCTGACATTACCTTGTTTTATAATCCTTATGAAATGGGTGCGTGGCCAATGACTCAGGTTGATAAACTTTATATTATCCAAGCATGATATAAAAGTCCAAAGCATGCTGACGGCCAGATATGAATTGGTAAGAATCAGATCAAATATAATGAATATGAACATGTTATATGTGTAAAATGTTCCACAAGTGGTGACAGATTAACCCTCCTAACATCCTTGAAGAAGATAAGAAAAAATTATGATTCACTTTTATCAATGGCACAGTTGGAGTATGGAAAGTTGTAGACTTTCACACAGTCGCCATCAATTACCTGCTAGCAATCCTGCTCGCTGATGGGTCTTACTGTGTTCTGAGGATCATTTGCTTGACTCTCACATATGAAAAAAGATCAAATAAAGACCTGAGTGCCCTTCCAAAACTTGGAGTTAACTCTGTCCCAGTTAGCACCAGATTCCACAGGCCCTTGGTTTTTCCCTCCCCAGTTATGCTCTTGTGGTATTCGTGAGGCACACACATGCTAGAACCACAGCACCTAGCTTTAGTCTACCACAGAGCAGCCATGTACTCCTGGGAAGTCCCCTTACTTCTCCCTCATGTGTAAAATGAAGCTAATGATGGGATGTGCCAAGTCTGGGCTGCTGGGAGGGTGAAATCAAACATTCTATGCAACTTCTGTTTTACCAAAAATATTCTTTTTGACCTACTTTCCCCAAAGGCCTCTCCCTCTAACAATATTAACGTGTAAAACCAACAAGAGCACACATCAAATTCCAGAGAGGTTGAATTTGAGGGTGAGGGAGGTCTTGCTGCATTTTTGCCTTAATAATCTCAGTTTTTGTCTTTCAACTCATACCAAAGTGCAGTTATGAGGGGGAAAGTGTGGTCAAGAAAAAAAGTTGATTAACCACATACTCACCCTGCACATCTAAAAGTACATTTCCCAAGACAAGTTCCCCTTCTATTAAAAAAAAAAAAAAAAAAAAAAAAAAAAAAAAACGTTCTCTTTAACCTATTTCATTGCTATATATACAGAAGAAAACATATAAGGACAACATGATAGAAGAAAATCAGGAAGGAGAGAGATTAATAAAAAGATACAGAGAGAGAAAGAGAGAGATAAAGGGGGCAAAATACAATATTCATATTCCTGCTTCCAAACCACTAACTTCCAGAAGGAAAGTGAATATGCCAGACCATTAAAATGTTTCAGAAACACTAGCCTGTTTGGCAGTCACAGTCACAGAACCATGAGAATCACAGTTACTTAATCACCATGAGCTCATAAAACTGGCCCTAAGGTGACAAGACCAATTGGGTGAGAAGGGTGAGAGGGACCTGAGCAGGGAGCAATCTGCTACAACAACACACAGTTCCACTGGCCTTCTGCAAACCTGAGGAGACACACAGCATCCTCAGGCTGTCTACCTCCTGGCTCCAGCCTCTCAGGAACTAAGCTTCCACAGCTCAGTTTGCTTTGGCTTTGTCACTACCCCAATATTAAAGAGATTCTGCTCTGCCCCCACAGTGAAATCGTTGAGAGTCAAGGTCTCTTAATGTGGCCTAGAAGCAGGAGTACCTGGAGGAACAGCCTACCTAGTACACAGGACTCCTTTACTCCCCGGGCACCCCAGTACTGTGTTTCAAACCTAGGACCTCACACATGCCAAGCAAGTGCTCTATCACTGGGCCACAGATATCCCAGTCCAAGAGTTGTTTAATTCATCAGGTGGTATCATCAAACAGTTTGGCACTCAGGGCCCCAAAGTCAGACTGCCCTAGTTTTAACTCTGACTTTGACACCTACTAATTGTTTGGCCTTAGGCAAGTCAGTTAACACAGAGCCTCTGGTTCCACACTTATAAAATGGGGACAAGTACAATGCTATTGTGAATTTTAAGTGAGATGATATGCACATGAAAGTGAACAGGGTGCAGTTGTACCTTATTCCAGCTATGGAACAGTAGCAAAAGGATATGGGAGATGGGAAGTTACTCTTCTACAAGCTGGATGTTAGGCTGTGAATTCCCAACACATGCAAAAACCAGCATCCTTGGGTGCCTAGTTCGCTGCTCAACAAACAAGGAAGAAAATCTCAAAGATCTTTCAACAATAATGAGGTAATTCTGGGACTTAAGTCAACAATGCACCTTGTCTTTGAATTTATTAATACAAACAGGCATAGTGATTTGGTATAGTGCTGAAGAAAGATGAGATTTTTTTCAAGTGAGACGGTTTTCTTAGAGCATTATATCAGTCTCTCCTATAATTAGATTTTGTTTAAATAATGCAATTTACTAAACTGTCTGAACTGTGTAGGCTTCCCCCTTCCCCCCATTTATGTTTTTAGTGGCTGTGGCTATTGTTGTTTTCAAGCATCTCAAGAGTGTTCCTTTATGGACATAGTAAGCATAAAAGAAGCTCTTTGATGACTCATTTTAGAATATGAATTCAATAGAAGCAAAGGTACCGCTTAGCTTATCATCACTGAGAACGTTCATTCAGATCTACTACAGTTTTATAACTGCTCTGATCGAACAGGGCAATTTATTCCAACATGCAATTTAACCAACAGGCTGTTTAACCTCAGATGCTTATTAGTAAAGGAACAATGCTTTCAGGATTATTCTGAATAATTCAGGCCTTTCCAGTCTAAGAACTTTGCTGGTGGTGAGAACAGTGTATTATCTAAGTATCTGAGGACACTTGTACACATCTGGGGTAAACAGCCTGGTGTTACCTTTTAGGCCTGTTCTCCTGGCCAGGACTTCTGCCATGAAGCAAGAAGGTGGCATAAAACTAGACCATAAACTTTGTGGACAAAGACAGATGAGGTCTTACTACTATATCCCCTGTGAATTCTCTTTCTGCTGCTCCTGCCAGAAATATATTTTTGAGTTTCCTCTTGGATGTTTTACAGTAGAAACCATTCCAAACAAGATTGTGCTGAAGGTTCAGTAGGAACTAAGAAACTGCTTTTCAACTATTTGTTTTTCTATTATAGCCTCATTTCTGAACTACTTTTAAAAAAACAAGTTTTATACAATGTCTTCAAAACACAAATTAGTAAGGACATCATTTTATTTCAAGCATGTTGCATGAAAACATTATAAAAATAAAATACATAAACACACATTTATGTGCATACAAATACACACACTTGTCAATTTGAAATTGAGCCCTAAAACTAACAATGGGGTCTGGTCACCAAGACTTCTTTCTGGAATCTATCTTCATCTGGAGGCTCAAGTAGTATACCAGTGTCTCCTCAAACTGTGTTCTAAGGTTTATGAAATATTCATAACACTTCTATAAGAGGGTAGGGGGCTTGTTTAATCAAATATGTAGTTTCGTCAATGAATGTGAATCACAGGCATGCAGGGATATAGAGAACTCTTAGGTATTGAGTGAATTCTGACAATTGTTCAACATCCACATCTCAGAATGAATTTGTTGTTCGTTCCCTATTTATTGTTAATACATGAAGCCCCTGAAGTGATACCATTTTCTCATTTAAAAAAAAAAAGAGTACTGAAAAAAAGTCTATTTTTGTGATGATGATGGAAATGTGGAGAAACTGAAGAGGTTTAAGGAAGTAATGATTCTTGGACAAATATGGATGCTGGGAAAGGAAATAGTATTGCAAAGAGCTATAAATTTGGCAATTCATGTTCAACCCTGGAAAAAAAAAATCTCTCTAAATGTCAAGGATCTACTGTATATCAAATTGGTCTAAGTTCCTAGGCACTGTCCAGATAAACTGGGCTTGACTGAGTGTGCTTGGGCAAGTTCCTATGACTGAGTCTTCCATCTGATAAAGGCGGAAGTTCTCCCAAGAGAGAGGACCCATGGGCTCAGGCTCTGGAAAGAAGAGGGGCACTGGGCTACATTAAGGTTGGCAGGATCTTCTGTCAAAAAGGTATTGGTGAAAACCAGATATTCTGGCTGATTGGAACTGAGTTTGAGAAGCAGGCTCCAACTCGACCTGCAGACGGAGTCACATGTCATGAGCTTAACTGCTGCAGAAAAACCCTCCCGGGGGCTTTGGACAGTGCACTCCCATTAGGAGGAGAACTTCTGAGTCCTGAGAAAACCAATGCAGCACTGGGTGGGAGAACAGGTAGGGAGGAGCCAAGGGGCATTGTAACAAGGGAGCCCGTGAACTTCAGAGATATGGATCTAGTTTCTTTCCAGGCAGTAAAAACTGAAGGCCAAAGGACCTCTGAAAAAGGCCTCAGGTCTTCTCATGCATGTTCCCTAGTAGAGCTCAGTATCTGTGCAGATGTGTCCAGGGCTGATCTGAATGCCGACTGCACATCACCAAGACATCCAAGCACTGTGTCTGGTCATCCACACAAAAGTGCTTCTAGGTAAAATCATGTGAGTGTCCTTTATTTCATATTTAGTTTAAGGAGCTTCTATAAAACCCCTTTGTCACTGTCTAAAGATTTATTTGGGGGGGGGGGGGCGCATCCTGAGAGGATCATCTAACTTTGCCCCGAACTCCTTAAATCTTAGGGTACTTTATATAATAGGACATTTACTGTTCTCTAAAGTTTTGATTTCTGGTGGAAGAGAGCCATTTGAAAAGTCCCTTCATGTAGCTATGAACCATCAACCCTTTCTGACTGCAGAACTAAGGCAACAGTTAGGTGTGTTAGTTGAGCACATCTAGAACCAAGACTACAACCAAGACTGCAGTCATTATACACCTAGAGTAACAAATGTATTAGAGAAGCTTGCAGGATATCACATCCTACCAACTGGATGACCAATCATAGATCTGTCTTCACCAGCAAGTTCAGAAAGAGGCAGCACAGCTACTAATCAGACCACATCCCAACCCCAGCAGTCCTGCCCTTTCTGAACTTGTGAACAGTCCATTCAAAGAGCTCCACAGACACCAAGCAGCCGGCAGTGTTGCTTCCTGCCTCTCCACCACAGTTCATTTTGGCCTTTTAACAGCAAGGAACACTTAGTGTAGCAGATTGGCGGATCAAGGAAAGGGGTGGAGGAGCCAAGATAGCAGCCTTTATGACTGAAAAGGGAAACCTGATGAGGAAGGAGGAACTCTAAAGCAGCCACATCTCACACTTTTGTTTGAAAGTAACCATACACCACTCCTATACATTTCCGCCCACAATAAGGCGGTTTAGGTGAGTCTGTGGCGCTTGTCATTTTTTTTTTTTCCACTTATCTACACAATTCAGTAAGATGAACTGCACCTGCCTTCACGGTGACTCCTCCCTCCGGCCACCCTCTCCACCCCAACCTCCCAAACACAGGCCACTGTTTGACGGGATGCTTCAATCCTGGCTTTGATTAAGAGGGTCAGTTTGGCATACAGGTGATTTCCTTGTAGATTAGTACATTTACTTTCTTCCTGCTGGATCCCTCCCAGAGATACCATCAAACCTCTACCTACGCAATTAGTTTTCACAGGTGGCTGTTTTGCCTCCAGTAAAACTACTTTCTTTCTCCTTCTGCAAGTCAAAGCAGAGAGAATGCACATGAAAACACTTCAGATATGAAATAAACACTTTCATAAAGGCAGCTATGATGCAATGCTTCATTTCTGACTGATCAGAATTACAGAATGAACTCCTCACTCCAGGATGAAAGTTGGAAGGAATCATTTCTGGAGGAAGGAGCAGAATGGAATTGGGCAGGAGGGTGGGCAGGAGGATGGAAAGAGGGCTGAAGAGGAGGAAAGCAAGAGGCCACAATTCATTCTGGCTCATCCTCTCTAGGGGTTTCCTGAAGTCTTCTCTTCTTCAAGAAACTGTTACAGCTGAACGTCTGACTTTACCTTTCACAGAACTGGGAGTGGAGAAAGAAAAGATGTTCTTGTGCTGAGCAGTATTGGCTGGGGAGGCAGCTGTTTGTTTTGTTCCAGAGCAGTTTCAATATGAAACTAGAAAGTTTCGAGATGGAGTTGTTTCTCTGGTCCTTTTTTCTAGTAAAAAGCTGCCATTTTAGAGGCAGCCATTTCCAAAGGGGAAAAAATTCAATGTCGACATAAATCCGTTGAACTAAACATCTGTTTAAACTGTTTCTAGGTCAGGGGTCTGAAACTGTGAAACACTAGGGGTGCAGACATGATTTCTTTCCCAAGGTCTCCAAGTACTGCGGCATGCACATATCCTGCCATATTGTTTAAACATCTGGCTCACTTCCCCCCAGAAGGAAAGGGCTGGTAGGGAGGGCTGTTGTGCCTTTTTGTCTTAACCTATAACATGATTTTGTTATCTGTACAGCCTCTAAAACAAACTACTGTTAAGCAAGGTTTTTTTTTTGTTTTTTTTTTTTTTTTTTTAATGTATTACTTAAGGGTGGATGCTTCAGTGGCATTTGAATGGCATGAGGTGGTTTTGTTTCAGGAAGCTGAAAATTCAAGGCTGTTCATGAAGAAATGGTTGAAGAACCATCAGTTCTTCCAGAAAAACTCTTTCAGAATTTCCACTTTCAGCATTCTCTTCCCTTGATCTAACAAAATAAAATGTGTCTCTTTTCAAAGTCTGTTACTCTAACTGTATTTATTTATGGGGGAAAAAATTGTTTAAAATGCTCAAACATAAACTAATTCCAAGACATGGGGACAAAAGGGGGAATTTGAATGTGGCTTCCTAAAGGCCTAGCTCACACTCCCCCTTACACATATGTAACTGAGCATTAGTGTCCTCAGGGGGATCTGAGAGGCTATATAAAACTATAGATTCTTCCCATTCACTGTTGGAAAAAGCACCCAAATAATTTAATGTATCCATTATAAAGAACAACCATAGACCTACAGTACCAAGTCCATGATTAGAGAGTTTAGAAACAGCAAAAGGAAAACTGAGCCTCAGGCAGATAAGTAGCCATTCAATGAAAGTGTCGTCGACGAACCCAAATATCAGAATCTGTTCTCAGGGTGCAGCAGTTACTTACCCCTCACCCCATACAAACCATCACTGCCTGTACATCCTAAAGCAGGCTGCAGGTAGAAAGGCAACCCCCAAGAAACTCTCAACTCAGTGAGAAAGAGTGATTTCACTGACAGGGTAGAAATTGTCCATGGTTGTCAAATATAATAAAGGGATTAGAGTTTTGTTTTGATTTATTTTAATGTACAAAGGAAGAAAGGAGACAAACTTCAAAGGTTCTGCCTCAAGACCAGACTTCCGGCCTCAGGGGGAAACCCATTTCCCAGTGAACATTATAGAAATACAGAAATGACCATTTAAAATTAACCAAAAAAGAAAAGCAAACAGATATTCCTACTAAGACCAGGTATATATTTTAAAAAGTCAAATGCTATTTCTCCTTCCTTTCTTTTCCTAGGAGAGTGACCCATCACACACTCCTACCTGACTTCACCAGCCTGGTCCATAACCATGCTCAGATCCAAGGAGATTATTTCTCTATTTGAGTCATTTATGCTCTGATTCAAAAGTACAAGTCCAGTAATTAATGTTCTAGGAATAAAATAACTAAAGGAGGATAAAAATAGAGGCCAAAGGAACTCCCCCTGTCTGTATACCTGAGAGCATTTAGGTGAGGAAAATACATTACTCTAGTTTCTTTAGGAAAGTGAAAAAAATCAATGATGCATCTGCAACCATCTGGGATTACCCACGTTATAAAACACCAAATATTTCCATTAATCATCCAAAGGCTCTGTCCAGCTACATCTTCTCCTATAACATGATATACATACTCTTTCCTGGATCTGTTCTTATTTTCAGCAGACTATAATTCCAGGATGTAGAGAAGAAAAGAATTTCAATCAGCCTGGAAAATCTGAAATTTTCAATTTCAACCAGAGAATATTAAGGCCAATGAGAAACTTGGCAGAAAGTCTGATCTGGGCTGCCTCCTGTACCTATGGCAAAGCCACACCCACAGCAGCCCAAGCAGATAATCATCTAACCTAACTTTAAAATAAACCAGGTTCCCTGACTTCCCTCCCTAACACATTCCTGTGCCTGACGCCCTTCTACTCATGAAATTACTTTTCAAGCTGCAGCCAAATCACATTTAGTTATTACCAATAATCTCCATGTGTAGGAAGACAGATGGAGTAGCCAACACCAGGAGCTCTGCAAGATCTATGGAGAGAAAAACCCAAAGATCCACTGGATCAAAATTTAGGATCTTCTTGGCAATGGCCTTCAGATCTGGCTCCATAGCAAAGGTGGACAGGCCTCCCACTGTGGGTTGGATATTATATCACATTTGCAACTGGGATAGTGATCTTTCTGTCTATAAATCACAAATAGAATTCAGCTATGAGGAAAGTATGAGATTATAAATATTTGTGTCCCCCAAAATTTACATTCAAGTCTAACTCCAATGTAGACAGAACAGAGCCTTCGTATTTGGAAACAGAGCCTATATGGAGGTAATTAAGGTAAAATGAGGATAGAAGAGTGGGGCCCTGGTATAAGACCTTTAAGAGACAACAAAAAACTTGTTTTCTCTCTCTGCCTTATGGACACAGGGAAAAGACAGACAACTACAAGCCCAAAGAAGCAGCCTCGGAATGAAACTACATTGCCAGCAACTTGATCTTGGACTTCCCAGCCTACAGGACTGCCATTTAAGCCCAAGCTGACTATGGAGAACAATATGTGAACCACAACGCCCCTGTCTAAATACTCGCACATTCTTACCCTGACATCTCTGAGACAGCATTCCTCTCACTTCCAGGATGACTCCTTATGGTTTAGTTATTCACTTAACAAACTGAGCACCAGCTATGTGCCAGGAACTGAGCTAGAGATAGATGCTAGAGATAAATTTTCAATGAGTTCTCTGTGTATTCCAGAGAAGAGCTCATTTAGTGATGACCAATTTCAGTTTTTGTAAAGTACTATGATGGGGAGGTATAAAAGTGCTATAAGAGCCTGTAGGAGGGACAACCAGCTAACACAAATGGGAGGGAGTGGAAATGACTTACTGCAGAACAAAATGCCCCAGATGGGACCCAAAGGACAAATCGGACCTAGCCGGCTGAAGGATGGGGGGAGTGGTCTTGGGGTGAGGACAGTGTACAAAGGTCCTGAGGGCTGAGAGATATGGCTTCCCCTCCCATAGTCACTCACAAGAGTTCACCTGTACCCACAGATCTTCTCAAGAGGCAGTCCCTTCCTTGACAGCCCCACTTCCTTCCAAGTCCTCAGTAACACTCATCTGTAATACTAATCACAATCTTTCTCTTGTTCTCTATTCTTATTAACTGACTACTAGCTACTGCAGCAGGACATGTGATCAATGACTTATCTAAAATCCAAATTTTTATTCTTCCCTCAGATCTGCTTTTCCTCTAGTATTCCTTTTTTGGGAACAGCCCAGCATTCATCCAGTAGTGAAATCATCTTCTCTTCCCTCTTACCTCCCTGGATCATCCATCACCAAGTTCTCTTTCCTAAGAATCTCCAGAATCTGGACATTTCTATTGTCTCTGTTCTCAGTCAGATCCTAAGCATCAAATTGGAGGAGTAACTTTTATTTATTATTACAAATAATGACTTCATATTTCCTTTAAACAAAAGTTGCCATCCACTAATGTAAATTAAAATACAAAATCCAAGTGATAAAAGCAGACAGGAAATAAAAATTCTATCTTGAAATGCAAACAGAGGTAAAAGACAAAGGAGCACAAATTTTTAAGCTCTGAGTTTGCTAGCAAACAGAGGAAAGAAGAAAATTAGATTGACTATACAGTTCACATTATAGGAATCCATGTAGTAAAGAGGTATGCTAACTTATCAGGAATGGCAACACTGTTTCCTAGAAGGTATTTTTCAGAGAAATAAATTGCAGGGGAGTTGAATAACGGATGCTGAACAACAACAAAAAATAAATAAGTAAGTAAAGGTCTTCTATGTAAGGATCTTTTACAAGTAAAATGTTTTAAATTTTTCATTTACAGGGCTAGGGATATAGCTCAGTTGGTAGTGTGTTTGCCTTGCATGCATAACGCCCTGGGTTCAATCCCAGCACCACAAAAATAAATTAAATAAATAAATAAAATTCATTTACAGTGAAATCCACCTGAAGTTAAATCACAATTCTTCAAAGACTGGCAGTAGAGTAACAGTGTAACACTTCTTACAGCACACTTTCTGATAACTATGAAAGTTAAGAAGCCACTGAGGTTATCTCTGTAAGCAGGAAGGCCTCAACTTTTAACCCATTATATTCCTATTGTGATTATAAATTAATGCCAAAAGTATTAGGATACTAGGCTACTTCTCATTTTGCCGCATTTCATTTCCTCAGAAAGGCTTTCCAGAGGACCTCAGCTTACAAGGATCCCCACACCTCAGCTCATTTAATCCACATCACCTGTATGACTACGTGTGTTCCCTCCCAGCAGCCACAGCTATCTGAAAAGACTTATGAACGTGGTCAGCTTCATTCATCTCCCCTGTAGGAGACAAACCCCTGAAAGCAGGGACCAAATCTGTCTTCTCCCTAAGCCTTGGAAATGTCACTGGCATAGAGTAGCTACTCAATTAAAATGTTTTAATCAAACAAATGAACAAGCGTGTATCCACTTTTATTTTCTAAATCTTTATATACTATACTCCATACATAAGAATAAAACAAGACAATACACATATTGTATGAAAACCAAAGAGCCTTCTTCCTTTTCCAACCCATCCTGCATTTGTCCTTTAGGCGATCTTCTAAAGGACAACCTAATTATAATGGGTAGAAATTGAAAAGCTACCCTCTGGAAACACTTTAATATTTGAAGTTCTCAGCAACCCTAATCGTACAGCCTAGGCTCTTAAACTCTCCTCCACTCCCCTGATACAGGCTAAAACCCTCCCTGTGATCATTCATGACCCCCAACCACCAATATGCCACCCCCACTCCCAAAGACTTGCCCTTTCTTGTGCTATCCCCAGGTCCCAGGAGCCCCACACCTCCATTCTCATCTAAGGAAACCACACTCATTTCTCAAGCTCATTTCTTAAGTCACAAAAGCCTTCTTTGGTTTCTTAGGAACTACTGAATTGCTTCCTCTACTCCTTTTTATCTATCTGTACGGCATTGTCTGCCACCTGTTTTATGTTAGATGGTTAGGTTTATGTTTCTGTTTTCATTGCTAGATTAGATTATAAACTCCTTGAGAACAGGGACCAACATTTTATTGGTCTTTGTATTTCTCCAACCTTTAGCACCCTCTTAGACATATAATAGGCATCAAACAAATGGTCACTGAATTAAGCATCTGCAAAATTGTAAGTACTAAAGAGGTGTGGTGCTGGTTGCTTTGGATTTCAATTTTATATAGTGGAAGGCCTAGGTATAGTACACCAATTACTAAATTGAAGATAGTATTAATTTCTACCTTCCTATATTAGTAATTGTTACATGTGGTTCTTATTTCAGGAAAATAACTTTCAGGAAAATGCATATATATATATATATATATATATATATATGTATTTTTTCCTAACATATAGATGTTGTCCATGGACTGAACTTTTACTTTTAAATCTAACATCACATACAATACCATACCTCATTCTGTGCAGACTTCTAAATGATTCATGCACATTTTTAATCAACATTTGCCAAGGAAAAGATATGACTGCTGAAAACTGCACATCAAATATGAAACTAGTTTTTCCTTCCTTTTTTAACATATTATACCTGAAACCTTACATTTTAAGATATCTTCTAAGTACAAGGTTCAGAACTATAATTTTGCCATTCCTTCATTATTTTCAGTACTGCTCCCCTACCAAGATTTAGTTTGCCAAATTACAACATCCTTTCCAAAAGTACTACCAATAAACAGAGAGGGCAATGAATGAATTCGCCCATACACATCTGTCAGGCTATTGAGCAATAAAGCACACAGGCTATGAGAATGGTATTGAGACATATGTGTTCTTACCATCTGCACACATTATAGCAGTGCACTGAGCACATATGATATGTGTGAAGCCTAATTTTACACATGAAAAAGAAAAGCATTCATGCCAACCCTCAGCACATTCAGTCACATCAGTTTCACAATTGTTGGCTATAAAGTTACTCTACATATGCCTATCTGTCCAAATTTTTTTTTCCTTATGAAAAATTATTAAGGCAGAATCAGATATATTATTTAACTATAGGATATTGAATTTAATCTTATGTTAACAAAATCCCAGTCACATTAAAATGGACTACTGGGGAGCAAATTTGTTTCCCTTCTCAGAACTCATAAGTTTTACTTTAACCACTCCTCAGAAAACTATAGAACGGAAGGAAGTTGAGCTGAATGAAAAACAAAGTGGCAAGCTACATATATTGATTAATTTTATATTGCATATTTGGGAAGGGCAAATTCATTATTTATACAGGTGCTATCTGACCTCTGTTCAGTGAGTTATTCATTTTAACCTATTAATAAGCACACTATAAACAACAATGAAAGTTACATGACCTTACACAGCTGTCTCAAGCCACTGTACTTCTATCGTTAAGGAAACTGTTAGATGACCCTGTTGTCAGAACACACTAAATCTGTCTGAATAAGGGAAAACAAGACTTTTTCTCCAAAGGATAGAACAAAAAACCTGGGCAGACTTGCCTCAGGCACTGCACAGTTGCTGTGGTTATTTATCACTTCTTATGTACCTGTGTTTGTGGAATAAGCCTTCCAGGAAGCTTTTATATGGCTTGTGGCACATAATCAGTTGCTTACTGCCAAGGGAAGGACTTTTTCCCCAGAAAGACAATCTGTACACACTAATTTGAAAGACAGGGTAGGCACTGCAAGTGTTTTAATAGCCCATTATCAAAAATTATCCCTTGGCTATAAAATCCCCAGACCATTGGCTTGAGATCAGCTCAAAGAAAAATGAGATTACAGAATTTAATCTAGTGAAGGGGAGTGAGATGAGTTTTAAAAAGCTTTAGATCAAAAAAAAAAGAAAGAAAAAGAAAAAGAAAAAAAAGGGGGGGGAGAGGATATAGGATAGAAATAAGATCAGCTTAGATAAAATCTTCCACACATTTACTTCATATAAATCTGACAGGTTCCAAGATTGATTTTAATTTTAAAAAGTAAATGGTTACCTTGCAACATTTTAATAGGGAGTGGGGAATGCTCAAAGAAAAATTATATAGTGAGGTGACAGGAAACAAAACAGCATTTTGTCTTAAATTTGCACAACCTAATTTAGAGCAATAAAGCAGAACCTAAGAGTTCTGGTAAATGTCATGTCCATTACATATGTGGATAGGTATGAAGCAGAGTCTCCGTAGGCCCTTCAAAAACTGCACACAGCCGCCTTAATGCAAACCAGAAATCTCAGACTGCTGGATGAACACTCGGATTCGTTCCCATGTGGATATTTAGAGAGGGTCCCCCTCTGCCCCCATCCCCATCCTCATTTATGTATATTTCAAGAGGCCATAACTGTGGAGGTGGCTCCTGAGAAGAGAAGACACCTCCCTCCCCAACAAAATCTGGCCCAACCCCTGCAAGGACATCAGAGTTCTAGAGAACCTCCCCCTCTCTCCCCAACCTCTACTCTCTGATTTCTCCTCCCCCTTCTCCTCCCCCGACTCCCCTCCCCATGAGCATCTGCCTGGCCCAATCTCGCCTGGGCCAGCTCCAATAACAACATCTGCTTGGCAGCTTTTCAAGCCCACGGATAGTTATCTAACTGAGGCTTTTGTGCTGTACTGTTTATTCTATGTGAAGAAATGCCTCCTTAGTTGAAAGAGTACTTTAGAAAAACTGTGCAGCTATTAGCAAGTGAAGCACAAGGCTAATAACCCCCACCTGCTCATCAAATTAATTATGACATCTGAGTCATTATAACTCAGAAAGAAAACGCGACTGCAGATTTGTCACATGTAGGAATAAACATGTATTAGGACCAGGGGAAAAAAATCAGATCAAGAGACTCAGCTGGACAAAACACATGCTTCTACCTTTCAGAGAGTGGGAATATGGACCCTATCTTTCCAAGTGAAGCTGACGAAGAGGGATGTATGGTTGGCCAGACAGCCAGACTGTAGTTACATGGAGCAAAGTAAGATAAAGTCAGATAAGGAACCTCAAGGAAAAATGTCAAATTCAATAATAATTTCTTTAAATAAACCAAAATATTCTACAAAGTCATTCTACGGAGTAAAAATATACTGTTCATAATGAATGTGACCTCATATAATTTGGTCCATCTTAGCTACATTTATAAGGACTCAGGATAGAGGATTTCCCCGGTAGGTACAAAAGAATATTTTAATGGTGTTAATAAATTTGGTAAGAAAATGCATTAAATATGAACATAAAAACCTGTCATGAAGTTATTGCATTTCCTAACCATGAGTGCATAAAACCAGCATTGTTAAAAAGCAAATTCCATTCAATGGCCATAAAAAAAAATACTGCATTTAGAAGTCAGACATTTCACATTATAACCGATGATCAATAATGTTTGCTAATATTTCACACTACTGAAAGTAGTGTATGTTCATTATACATCTGAACAAATTTTTTTTTAATTTGTTTTTGCTCTAATTAGTTAACACATGACAGTAGAATGCATTTTAAATAGCTACTAACCTTCATCCTTTTCCATATATTTCTGGCACTTGGAAATATAACAAACATTTTTAAATATCTTACACTCAAATTTTGGATCTGTTTTGTGTTATGATTTGGAAATAAATATAAGACATTTTTAATAAGGTTAAACTGCTTTAAATAGAATAGGAATTAATAGGAAGATGACCCATTCATTATAGCCAGGACATTTTTCCTATTGATAATGTTAAAGGAAATAAGTTCTGAAAAGATATTTGCATGAATCATGGTAGTTTTAGTTTTCAAATGCTCCTACTGAAATTTTTTGCAACTGTAAATTTAAAGCCTCTTTACCTTTCTGCAACACCTTTATTATTCAAAGAACTTTTTTATTCCTCTGTAGTCCTCCTGCTGCCAATTTTAGAAAACACAAGTTTTTCTTTAAAAGCACATTATCATTTTGCTAAATAATATCAACCTGCTGCACTCTCTCCTGTACCTCCAGGAAAGTCATCCATTATAAGAATAGCTAGAACCAATTCTTAAAAAAAAAAAATTTTTTTTTTCATCTATTTTATAAAAGCAAAACCCAGAGCATAGTTAATTTTAAAACAGAACAACATACTACACATTTCCAAATCCTTTGAGGTTTAATATAAAATGAAAACAAGTCTCAGGAAGCAATACAATTAGTTTTTTCTCTCAGTAAAACAATTTTGTATGAGACTAGCCCTGAGTTGATTTATGTAAATATGTTACTTAACCTCAACTTAAGATATAAATCCAGAGTAAACATAACAATGGCAATCCTGACACTCTATTTTGCCAAGTCAGAAGATTTAGTCACCCTAGACTAAAAATGAATTAAGCTTATACTGAAAGTGTCAGTCCTACCTCAAGAAAACATGCACTGCCAGAGCTGGCCAGGGACAAGATCACTCATTAGTCAGCGAATAATACTGGAGTGAGCATTTGTCTCTCTCCGAAAACATGTTCTCAGTTTCAAACTCCACACCAAACCAAAACGGTCTTCTTAAATAGGTGCACTTTCTGCCTTTTTCCTCCCCATCAATCCTGAGAAGAATCTGTTACTCTGTTTAGAATCTGCATGACTCTTTAAATGTTGAAGTGGAATAATAAGGTTTGAATCCTGTAAGGTGACTGGGGCCAGTGTCCAAGGTGTTGTGGTAGATTCAAGGCAGTGAGGAGTCAATGACTCCTCTCTGCAAATGAATTTCAAGTTGCTTTTTAACAACTGGTTCCCACAATTATTAAATTCTTTAGCATGATGGGTAACAGCTATGAGTTCCTAAGAGACACAACTGTGGAGGAGCTGGCGGCAGATTTTTGTCTGTTTCTCCAGACACATTCACACACAGGTCACAGCCACACTGGTCAAGCACACTGTACAGAAAGGTCTGTCTGTCCAAGCCTAAAAGGTAAATAAATTATTCTGTGAAAAATATCCTTAGCAAGTCTCAGTATTATTATCAGTCTGACTTTGAAAATTCTAAAGGCGTGCCAGAAAAAGAGCAACAGAAAACCCAGCAGTTCCCAGATCATACACAGAGATTCTCATATCCACTCAATCTCAGCACGCATCTCCACCCCTACTTCCTTCCCAATGGTATGTGGTCTTGAAAACACAAATGTTCATGTTTCCTGAAGCTGAGCTGCAAAGGAAAAGTCCCCTCCCAAGAGGCTAAGCTGCAGGCTTGTGGTGCCCCTGAAATTGTTCACTACAGTACAACATAATGTGACACTCACCACAATTAACCACAGGGAAATAGTCTTTGTTTTCACCTCTGATGTTATATAATAGATAAGACCTGATTTGAGATCTTATCAGTGAGCACTGTTATCTTCAGAGTATTTTAGGAAGAGTCTTTTTAAGAGGACTACAATTCTGCAAGGCTAACTTGAAGTGACTGAATAGCTAATGCCCCTCTACAGCTCATCTTGACCAATACTTCCGGGTGGAAGAAGAGAAAATGATAGAAGCAAATTATTTTCCAAAAATTAGACATTTTTGTGGGTAGAGCTTCCAAAGTAATATTTTCTTCACTCTCATTCTCTCCCCTTTCTCTCTGGCCTTCTGTCTACACACACACACACACACACACACACACACACACACACACACACAAGGCACAGGAAGACATCCATTAATATTAAGAACAGTCTTCTGTAATGTTTTTCAGAATTTCTCAGGGGCTTAGGAGGGCTGCAGCCTTGCCAAAATTACAAGCTTTCCTCTAGTCAGAAGGGATGTCTTTTCAAAGCCCAGCCCTCATTTTTCAGTCTGATGTAAGTAAATTTACCTCTGTGTGCTGGGCTGAGCAGCTTTTCTTTGTCGTTTTTGTTTTTCTAATAGCTGCTGCTCTGGCAGAGCTATTCATTTCAAAGGGAAGTTAGAAGCATTCTTCACTCTTCCCCTTTTAGATTATTTGCAGTTACAGGCTCTTCTGAAATCTTAGATTTGAACAGAAACCTAAAGCACAGCACCATTTTAAAACAGCAAATCACCAGCATTCCTGAGATCACATTTCTCTAGAGCAAGTATCCAATAAGAGGCACAAGAATTAGGTCTAAATAGGCTAAAATTCACAAAATAAAAAGGGAGCGTTATCTTTTTTTTTTTTTAAATAGGCCTATTCCATTCTGATAGCATGCCAAAGGATAATAATCATTGGAAACACTGCTTAAAAACACACCAGACCAGAGGCAGTGGAGTTAAGTTTGCTTCCTAGGTAGATGAACTGGTTTCACGAAAAGTCAAATGAATTAACCCAGGATGGTCAATTTTTTGGAACCATTGTTTTAGGCAACAGTTAAGAAAGAATAGGGTTTGATTTTTAGGTAATTTGTTTTATGAGAAAGTCAAATGAACTGTCCCAGGCCGTAAACGTAAGAAGATCTATGATAAAATCCAATCAGTGAACTATTATTGATGTTCTTAATTTGTAGTGCCTCAATCCACTCAAAGGGTCTCAACAAGTCTGCAACAGTATGGCCTTGCTCTTGATCCTTCCAAGAAACTCACTGTGTATGGTCTAGGCCAAGTTGGTGGTCTCTGCATGCACTGAGTGGTAACCCTATGAATTTTCTTTCCAAGTCACATAATCCAGAGTTCATTATTTTTCTGTTTATCTAATGTCAACTTCTTTTTTTAATCAACTAACATTCACCTACTTTAGTCACTGAACACACTTGAATTCATAATGGTTCTGGGGTTTTGGAAACTGTCAATCTCAAAGTTATAGTAAGAGGAATAATAAAGGAATATCAGTAAGGTTGGAGTAAACCGTGAAGGAAAAGCACATGGTGCTATGGTTAAGAAATCCTGCCAGGCCAGGAAGACTCTCATTACTACCTCCTGAGTCATCTCATTCACGAGCATTACCTTGAAGAATAATGTCTGTGTATAGAAGTGAAAACCCTATTACACACCAGGGCTTAAGTCCTTAGTATCTTAATTTCCTGGTTGTGCATATTTACCTGAAGTGAAAGGAGCACAATGCTAACTCCATTGCATACTCAGGAACTGAAGTAAAACCAAGACTGCAGTAGGAAAGGAAAGATGCTACATTCCTGAGGCAATGTTTAAATGGTATCAAAAAGAGATGAATAAAGCATGAGAACTCTCTTTTCTCCTCCTATCTCTATTTTTATTTTACTTTTGTGTAACTGTATCCTACTATGACAAAAGTCTAAAAGTTTTGATATTCAAAACCCCACCAGAACACACACAAAAAAAAACTTCCTTGAAACTAGTTAGGAAAAACAAAACGTATTACCCAAAATAAAAAAATGAAGAATCTCTCAAGCATATATGAATACCTCAGCAGACTACCAATTTGCAAAGGAATGAGAAAGAAGATGCTCAAATAATCACATGGTTAGGTACTGCAAATGCATTTTTTTAAGTTAAGCAAAAATGTTCTAGACTTGTCATGCCCAACTTTTTTTAGTGAGTTGGTGAGTCAACCATGGAATTTCTTTGGATTTGAGGATGCAGTGACAAAAAGAGGGACAACATACTTAAGACTCAACTCTAGACTATCTAAATCCTAACTCTGAACTATTTACTAATTCTCAGTCCCATTTTCTCATTTGTAAAACTGGAACAATATCTGCCTGTCCAGTAGAAATAAATATTAAATACCATATCTTAAGCAAAAGACAAAAAGAATTTTGTAACTTGCAAAAGTATAGTACAAATTAAACAACCAAATAAGAAATGCTTTACCATAATCTACCTACTATTGCCTTTGGAGAAGTATGGCCTGCAATTCAAGGAATGGAGTGCCTGAAAGGGGTGGGTCTGTAATAGTTACCTCCCACAGAGAAGGCTGAAAGATAAAAGTATAAAGGCCATTATCTCTGGACTCAGACAAACTACAGATTAATCCCACCTTTGCCATTTCCTAGCCCTGTGACCTTGGGCAGTTTATTTAAACTCTTTGAGTTATAATTTCCTCATCTTTAAAGAAGGAATAATAGGACCTATCTTGTAAAGATTGCTATAATACTAAAGTACAATACAACATATAAAAGCTTCTAGCTTTTAAAAAATAATATTCGTGCAAGAAAATGAGGACCACATCAAAAACTTATGAACTATTTTACTTTCCACATCTGTCCTAATGTAACTTTACGTAGTTACCTTCCAAATGTCTTCAAAAATTCTAGACTGGGAGTTAGGAGGCAGATTCTAGACTGAATTCAGATTGTGCTTAAAAAAAAAAAAAATCCATCTTTCCTATATCAAGCAGAAACAAGATAAAGGAAAAATGCTTTGTAAAAAGTTTAGGAGGAGGAATAATTTCTCAATTTAGGAATTTTTCTTCTTTTCCTTGTAATGAGCTGCTATTTGTGATCAACCTATTAAAAATAGCTAAAAATTTATTCTAAAAAGAAATAGAATATTTTAAACTTCCTAAAGGAAAAAATGTTTTATATGTTGCATTTGGGGAGATTTTATTATAAAAAAAATAAAAGTTTGTTCTTATTTAAAAGAAAAGAAAAAGTGTCTAATTACACACTTTATCTTTTGCTTTTCACAATTTGGAATTTTGAAGGAGAGCCCTCAAATACCTCAAACAAGTGTAATACACATGATTTGTTGGCAGATCTCATTCTAAGTATCTCCAGGCAACACGTACACACATGCGTGCACATGCACGCACGCACGCAACCACACACACATACACACACACACACAAATTTTTGAATCATTAAGTCATTTGGAAGAATCTCCAGAAGTGTGCTGAGGCATGTTTTTGGTGTTTTGCCAAATTCTGTGCTTCTGTTTGTGGCTTTCCAATATGGATTAGACAGACGCACAAGCATGTACCGTTTGGCAAGTAGTGACAATGGTCTAGTCTGAATTTAGTAATTTAAGCTTTTCATTAGTCCTCTTAGGTGAAAGAAAAGAATTAACAACAACTTGTTTCAGCTCTATCTTTATATCCCTTTGTCATCCATTCTTGTTCACTTGCCACAGATTAGAAGCCAAAGGAATTTCAGATGTCCTCTGCAGATAGAACTAAAGCAAGAGCTTCAAACAAGGGGCTCAAATGTCAAGTACCCTTCTACCAGAACCTGAACTTGTGTTCAGTGTTTTTCTAAGGGTATAACTCTGCTTTTCTGACTGCCCCAGTATACCTGAATACCTAAAGTGCCCTCCCTCTTCTAACAAAGAAACAAAGAAAATACCTAAAGAGGTAAAAGCTCACTTGAGATTTCTTGTTTCTCCTGTTTAGAAATTACCATGTACAAACGTAGATTTCTACATAGTAAAGTGCTTACAAAGATATATCTAACTCCCATTACCATTTCTGGGAGAAGCTATGTCCTTGCCATTCTGCTTCACACCATAGTTACTTTAAACTTTAGAAGTCATATTCTTAAGGCCATGAACTTTGGTGCTAAATTCAGAATCAAATCCAAGGCCAGCCAATTCCAAATTCTGTCACAACCATCCTAGTGACCCGCATGTCTCTCTAAACAGAATCAATACATGGATTGTTGTAACTGTCAGCCCCTCTCCAGGTCACCTACAGAACACCAAGGGAAGTACATCTGACTGGTACTTGACATTTTCTTCTGTTGTGGGTAATAATCCTGATACCCAATAGAAAAGTTCACAGAAACCAAGAGGTAAAAAGGATTAAATGCTTACAGTGGTCCATTGTTAATTGAGTCCCCTGTGTGAAGCTACAGAAAGATTAGTTTATACAGCTGCTGCTATTTGTCATAACACTGCTAACAAGATACATATGTTCAATCAAAGTCTTATTTTGGACTTACAAAAATGGACAGTCCAATGGTGTGAAACATGTTTGATTTCCACGTTTGGTTACTCTAAGAATCACTCTACAGAAGGAAGACCAGGGTATGCCCTTAGGTTGTCTATACATTAGAAAATTTGTTTGGGGGACTGTTGAGCATGGAAAACAAAGGTGGGCTAAAGATTGAAGAAGAAACCTGTAAGGCACATTACTTTGATGTAATGCTATCAACTGGTTAGTGGGGAATTTAGACCTTTAGCTCCAGCATGATAACTAAGTAGCGACTTCCTTTAGAGAAAGCAAAGAACACAGATGAGGGAAAATATGTGAAGTCAGGACATGAAGCTAAGCATTTCATTTATCTCTTGTATTTTCCAACAATAGAAATCTCCTCTGCTTATGAACTACAGGCACACTGAGGGGGGAAAAATGTGTTAACTAACTTTAAGAGACTTTCACTAGAACATCTAAGATAAGCTAAAACCCTAAAATAGGCTCGATACCAAAAACCATTATTAGTACTATGTATTAAATGAGATGCTGTGAATAAAGTATGTTTCTTGTCATCAGAATTTTTTCATTTTAGTGGGTGAGAGGGGCGATATGCATTCTAGTTCATACTTAGGTATGGAGAAAAACTGCTTATATTCCACAAAGCCCTTTAACCCACATTATCAAAATTTCTTTCCTCAGGAAAAATTGTTAATAACACCACCATTTACAGATGGTGAAACTGAAGCTCAAATCTAAGTAACTGATTACAGCACCACAGATGGAAGCAGGGTCTTCCCACCATTGTTCCAACTTCTTCTGTGATAAAAAGAGTATTATATCTACTAATAAATTACATCCTCTTCCCATTACCTTTCACACATACATTATACCTGACACTTGACTGTTACAAGATGGACAGCTTGTTGGACTCCACAAGCACACACATACAGAAAGAGAAGAAAAGATTAACAATGACCAGACTGCTCCATTAGGCAGGTCAAAAGGCATGACTTCAGGTAACAGTTTTGAGACAACAGGGATTAAATAATTTACTTTGGTGAAAAGAAATATAATCTAATTTGAAGTTGCTCATTGACAAGTCAAAGGACCTATGAAAGTTTTCAGGATGAATATTTATGTCCACAGCATGTACTGCCGCTAGTCTGAATTTGCTCCTTCTGCACACTCCTTTCATACTCTTCCTCTCCAGTTCACTATCCTATTATGAGCTGGTTGAAGAGGCCATCTTGAACCTCAATGGAAGGTACAATCACCATAAAGCTCCCAACTATAAATAATGGTCTTATAATAATAATGCAAACTCAAGAGGTGAGAATGGTGTTTAGATTGCTTTTGCATATTTGTCATCTAAAACAATCCCTCTTCCCTCACATCTTTTGTGCATTTGATTAAAGCACCAAAATACACTTTCAAGTAGCAGGATTGCTTTGCCAGCAGCTGAAGTGCCCATTCCAACCTTATTAACTTGATCCAAGATGGTACTTCAAAATGACACACTTTGGAAATGAAAGGTAGAATCCAGTATTTTAATTCCCAGGAAGAGAAATTAATCTGAATCATGTATACCTAGTTTAGTATAAAGTCTGCTAAGGAGGTTATTCCTATCCTGGATTAGTCTCACTAAGCCAGCTTAGGAGCTGCTCTAAAATAATAATTTAACAAAATGCCTATGTCCAAATCCTGATTCCGCCACTTACTAGTTGTGTGACCTTTGGGCATAACCATTCTGTTCTTTGGTGTTCTTACCAAAAAACACAGGTAAAAAACATGTAAAAAGGAGATAGAGCTTGCCTCATAGGATTGGTGAAGGAATGGCTGAATATGAATATGTGTGTATGTGAATGGGGGGTCTGCTTTTTCTCCCTTATTTAAAAAGAGAAACTAAGGGCTGGAGATGTAGCTCAGTGGTGGAACCCTTGTCTAGCATGCACAAGACACTGGTTTCAATCCCGAGCACTAAAAAATATAAAAATGAAAAAATAAAGAGAATCGATTCAACCACCTCCTTCAAGTCTTTATTCAAATATTACCTTAACAGTAAAACCTACCCTAACCATTTTTACTACTCCCCCAATTACACACCCACATTTTCTTTATTTTTAAAACTAGATTTGAGACAGTATTTCCCATAAAATTGGTGATCCTGTGTTCAGTATTCAGTTTACACCATGACTTAAAATAATGAAGTCAGTCATTGACTACTCTCCTCCTACACCAACCAGCCCACAAGGAATTCCAGCCCTCTAACCAGACAGAATTAGGAAAAGTGTGACAGCTCAGGGTGGGCACACAGGAGATACCTATGGCTCCCTGAAGGATCCATCTACTTCGAACAATGGATCCCTCTTCTTAGTAAATGGTTAAATAGGAAAAAAATATATTGAGGTATAGGAGGTACACAGGAGCAGGTCTGAGGGGCACAGAACCAACTAATTATTCATTTCCTCAGAGGATTAGGATGCTCGTTTATATTTTACATCATTGTTATCATTTTTAAAAAATAAGGCTTTCTTATCTTTTCTAGAGTCATTCAACTGCAATTTCTTATGTAAAACGAAGTATAGTGACGCATAAGTTACGCTGCTTCTTTATGCCACAATGTGCAAAGTGATCCAAAGTGAGAAACTACATTTTTTTCTAGAAAAATCATTTTTACTCTGTCGAATAATTATGAGAGCAGCAACAACAAAAACAAACAACAAAAAAAAAAAAACCCTGAAAATCTGCATTGTGGTTGCTAACTTGAACCATGCCAATGAACATTCAAAAGATTAATCAAAGCCTTGACAGTTGTTAACAGTTCAACATGGTTCCCATAATTATCCAATTAAACATATAATGCAAATAGTAGAAGTCTTATGGTTCCATAGAGCATGAATATCAGGCTGCTTCAGAAAACTATTAACTGTAATGTACTGTCTGCTGAGTCAGAAAAAAGTGAAAGGAGAGCTCGTGCATTTATAGAGGCAGGCAAGGAGAAGAAAAATAGAGTGGAGAGACACGTAACTCAACCACTCTTTATGTGGTCATATAAACACAACAGACAGTGGTAAAATCCAGAAAACAAAATTTAAGTAACAATTATTGTAAAACCAAAAGAATGCAGAGCAATGACTTTACCCTATAATTCCTACTGGCTGCACTACATCCACAGCATACTTCAACCACACTTTTCTAGCTTGCTGCTAAGTTAGAAACATGGATGTAATTATAGTTGTTGGCTTTTGACTCTGTCTATAAACCATGCAGAGATAAACTGCTATTAGTGAACATACCAACTCCATATAATTGTGTTTTGACATTATAGGTGAAAACAGTGAGAAGGAACACTAACCACAGCAATTATAAACAGCGTGCTGGAGGGCATGTCAGGTCACTTATGACCTCGACTAAACTGCTGTAATCCCCAAGCTACGTTTTCACACATTCAGATGTACACACACGCACATGCACACCCCACACCTGTCTTCTTTAGGAAAATGAGGTTAGTGAACATAAGAACTACTAAATTACTAAATTATATATTTATAAACACTGAAAGAGATATAAAATGCATGCTATATGGGAAACATATCTGTCCTTTAAAAAATCTTATTATATTTTTTTAAAACCAAATGTAAATTTTAGAACAACAACTTTGTGGTAAGTGTTCATCCTAAAAATATTTTATTTTGCAGCTGTATTTACTCAGGGGAAAAGAAGAATTCAGGAAATTTGATTCAGTACAAAAACTTTGGCTACTGTATAAATTGAGTGTAAGTTGCATTATTTAAAGGGTAATTTTTAAATGCTTAAACTGTCTCCCTACATGGGTAACTTTCTGCAAACATCATTCAATTATATACCTGATCTTACTTACTATAGATAGAAATATTACATTGATGTCTTTTTGTAATAGTCTTCCCCTTCCCACCCAGGGGTAGTTAAGGATACCAAGAGGGTTAATGAATAGCCAATAAATATTATTTAAGCACAATGCTCTGAGTTTAAGCATCATATTGTATTCAAGGGCTTTTTATCTGAAGTATAACATTATTTATATAAACAGCAAAATAAATGTGAAAATCAAAATAATATTATATATGGTAGCACGCTTCACAGAAGTCCAATTTATAAGTGGTAAGACTTTTTAATGAGAATATTCATAGAAAAAACAACATAAACAAGACCTTTAGAATGTGGTGATACCATGAAAATAATCTTATCTATTTGAGATTTCTTAAAAGTATACCTAGGGTTGGTTTTGAGGTTTCTTTTTTTTTTTTTTTTTAATGTGCTTTTAATATTTGGTCTTAATAACCTGATCGAGAAATCTGGAAGGTAAGAGTATTTGCCCTGTTCACTTATCAGAAAACAGATTCCTGAAGATGGGCTGACCTGCACCAAACCACCATACTAACTAATGAGCCCATCCAGTCAGAAAGACAGGTGGGCTCCTGATGCAGAGCTCCAGAGCCCAAATGCCTGGGTTCAAATCCCTACTCTTGGTCTTCCTCATTGCTGTATGAATTTGTCATGGTTCAATCTTTAACCTAATACTTTTCTTTCTAAACAGAAGGTGATAATGATAATAGTAATGGCTTCCATATCAGTTTGTTCTGAGGATTAAATGAGACATGATACATAAAACTCTCAACGCAGTGCCTGGCATACAGTAAGTACCTAACAAATATTAGTTGTTGTTATTGTTACTGTCATCTTAAAGCTAGTCTGGTCAAGATAATTTTGACATGGTTAAAAGATTAAATAAGTAACCACAAAAATATAAAGTCCAGATAATAAAGTTGTCACACAATCTAAAAGAAAACTGACATAAGCAGATATCACTATAATTTCTGAGGGGTCTGGGGAATGAGTTGCATGGCTATTCTTATATGTTTTCTAATAAAATGCTCATACATTTATATCAAGCATCCACTCACTGGACTCAGATTTAAAGAATTTAAATTGAACTGAAAAAAAAAAAAAGCTACATATGTGTGTGTGTGTGTGTGTGTGTGTGTGTGTGTGTGTGTGTGTTTTAAAACTACGGTAAAATGCAGCAGTGGACTAGAGCGCCCACTTTATCTTGGGGATCAAAGTTCCCCTGTTTCAACCGCCACATTCCAGCCTGGACAGTACAGTTTCTGTGTAACTAACTGGTGAGTCTAGCATCCTGACTGAAAGTTCACTTCTGTGGGCCCTAACATAATGTTGAGAACAATGGACTCCTCATTCATGCTAAGAGCAATCCTGATAATGTTCAGTGCTGCATGAACTCATGTTGATTCAGCCTGGGACTTCACTGTCCTTTTTATAAAGCATCTGTGAAGGGAAACAGAATGGGAAGAAAAAAAAAAAAACCCATATTTGTGTTTGAAAACAAATGCATAATTTCAATATATTTAGGTATCCTATGCCAGCATCTAGGAACATTGGAGAAAGCTCTGTTGCTTATTGCTCACTGAGAGACAGAGCAACAATTTCTCAGGACAATGCAATGCCCTTCTAGACAGGTAGAAAGAAGAAACACTTGACAGTGGGCAAGAAAGAAAATTATAAAAGGATTTCTTCCTCTGAGTAGGACCACACTGAGATTTGCTAAAAGCTCTCTAATTCTGCTTCTCAGACACACGTGATCATAAAGTGAAACTTGTATCCCCCGATGATGCAAAAAAGATGCTTTTTAAAATCTTGTTTTATTTGGGAAGGTTAAAGAACAAAGGTTTATTCATTCATTCATTCATTCATTTATGCTAGGGTTCCAACCAAGTGCCCCACGCGTGCTAAGCCTATGCTTTACCACTGAGCTACGCCTGCCAAGAACAGCCTTCTAAATGGAAAAGTAGTAGCAGTGAAGTTGGATACGAACCGGGATGGGAGTAGTCATGGGTTCAAATCCTGACTGTCACTTACTAGCTGTCTGACTAGACATTTACTCAACATATTTATAACCTTGGTTTCTTCATCTGTTTAATGATAACAATGCCTAGGTCTTCAGGCATGATTATATTAAATAATTCAAGGGACACATAACATTCTCAACATGCTCTATTTTTATTATTACCAATCTTACAATCAATTAATACTATGACAATAAAACAGTAACAGGAAGAGAGATTTCTACTTTCTGAAGAGAAAGGAGGGATATTTCTGGATCCTTCTACTACATTAGCTTTCTCACTAAGATTCAGTGTCTTATCTAAAAAGAAAGTCAATCCCTTGTATCAAAAAGAAAATGAAACAGAAATAAGGGGTGGAGGAATTTCTGTCCTGAAAATCCTAGGATGGTATACAAATCTCATACCCTTGGATCTAAATAATCTACAAATCAAGCATCAAAAGCTAAAAAATGGTTATTAATTAAATATTGATTTTATTTAGAAAAATCCAACAAATAAATTATTGTGAAGACCAAAACACATGTTCTTTGTCCATTTCCTTCAGAATACTCATAACTGAAAGAATCCAAAGTGCACTTCCTCAGATACACCTATGTCAACACACCTGAGAAGAGTATCTCAACCTTTCAAATAAATAAGAATTGAAGAAAAATTATTCCAATACATAAGGAAAGTCATTAATATAGCATGGTGTGAGTGGGATAGGGAGCATTTATCAAAAATCATAAAGACCACAGTGCCTACTCTTGAAGAGCTGCATTACTATGTATGGCCCTTGACTTGGTTAATCCTCTCTTCAAGGCTGTTTTAGTATCCTTTGTGGCCTGCACAATAAACACATCCAATTCCAGGGTCTCATACAAAAGCATAACAGAGTAGGAGAAAACAACAAATGAGAGAGACGTCTTAGTTTAGGAGAAAAGATTAGCTGTGAAGCATTCTAACTTTACTTTGTATATCAGAATTAATAAACCAAAGTAGAAAGAAATAACTTACAAATCAAAGATAAAATGAATGATCATTTCAATCCTTTTAAAATGTGTGAATAAGTAGAATGGGCTTACAGAATTTCTTAAGATGCAGAGGTTACCCCTTACTATACAACATTTTCTTCATTCCTTTTACCCTGGTGTGAATGGAGTAAGTTCATCATCTAGAATTAGGATTAAGAGCTCAGGAGACAAAACTATATGTATTCAAATCCAGGCTCTGTCACTTGAACTACCTCCACCTCAGAGATCTCATTTATGAAAGGATAGTAAAATATCCACCTCTGTGGTTACTAAGGATTAAATGAGTCCCACTGTTAACTTGTCAAAAATTCCCGGTGCCTGGTTAAGTGCTCCCTAAATGCTAGCCAGACTACTATAGACGACCTCCAAGGGCTACAGTGGGAAAGCATCGCAGCCTAGAAAATCATACACACCTTTACTCAAGTCACTGCTGAGTCACTACACAAGGCCTGGAAGCCATTAACTCATCTAGCCCTCAATAAAAGCTTTTAAGACTGGCATAGTCTCCATTTTGCACAAGAAGAAACAGCCTCCATGACCTTAAAACATTTGTTGAGAGTCACGAAGCTAAAAATAAAAGCAGCATTTTAGGCACAGTATACCTAACTCCCAACTTCCTGCCACTTTGCGTGGCTCCTTCTCCATACACTTCTGGTCATTTCTACCCATGATGGTCCACCACCAGACGAATGTCTGAGTGGCGAAATTGTGAGGTGTACTCCAATGCCACATTCTATTCTTCTATTGGTCCAATTAAGTGCAAGCATTACCACAAAGCCTAACAAGTGCTACACTTTTTGATTGTTTCACTTCTGAATGGGACACTGCTGATACCTCTCAGAGCCCAATTGCAATTGCTCCAGTTAGGAGAAAAGGTCGAGTCCAGAGAGCAAGCTAACAGATTTCCAACTTCCTGCAAGAAAAGTTACATGCTGCAGCATGTCCTATATCATGCTTGCTACCACTATATAAACGCTACAAGTACATTTTTTTGTCCTATGGATGAAAAAATTATACTTGTTCATCAGAATGCGTCTATTCTCATGATCTCACTATTTCTGCAGGAACTCTCACAAGTTTCTTGTTATTTCCTTCAAATGATTTTGTACAATCACTACCACTATCCTTGTCACAAAGTATTTAGTAAGCACTTAACAGCAATGTTTTTCAGTTAAGAAAAAAGAGAAAAATCAGATGTCTTCTTAAATTATCTTCCATTTCGGAAAAATTAGCAAAATGTTTGTCTTTTCTACATTGTAATTCCAGTACCTGACACAGTGCCTGATACACAGTCCATGTTCAGTGAATATTTGTTGAATGACTAAACAGCTTGTTTTTGGAAAGAATGGCTTTGAAATTCCATAGTAAAGTGACAAAGTGACACTAACTCCTTTTAAAATTTCCATGATCATAATCTCATTACATGTGCACATCATAATCAACATCCAACTACACAATCAATAAAACCCATGACAAATATATACATGTACACATATATCCTTATGGAGAATAAGCTGAGCTATGCAAATGAGAAAATCTGATCACTGCCCTCTAAAAACTTTAGTTCACTTTCATTTGACAGATGGTGTGGTGGAAGGTTAGAGGAACTGAGAACTTCACACACATTGTTCAATTTTATCTTTAGGTGTTATGCTTTGTAAACTTAAAAGATTGAAAGCTACTTTAAAGAGTTATAATATAGCTATAGTCACAGGATTGCCACTGTTTTCTTTCTTCCTTTTTTTCTTTTCCTTTTTTTTTTTTTTTTTTCCTATAACTACCTATAAGGAAACACTACATTGTAGGACAGGTATCATTTACAGAAGGCAAAATATAGTAGGGATATTCAATATAGAAAGCAGGGTGTTATTTTATTTTGGGGTGTGTCACCATATCATCCACTGCTTTAGCAACAAAAGCATGAATTTGCATCAGATCACACTTTAGAAAACAAACACACCTCATCAGGCAGAAAGAATTTTTTTTCCTACTGAGTTGGGGAACCACACTTGATTTTTAAAAGGATAATAATGATGATGTAAACTAGACTCAAAACTGAATTAAGCTAACTTCAGAATATTTGTTAAATATTTTTGCAGGATATTCTGCTTTCCAGATTTTTGCCTACAGAATTCTCTTCTCAATTGTAAAACATTTTAAATTACTGACACATGACAAATATGTATATTTGTACATTTTCCACTCATGATTATAGACAATGAAAATACCAGAATTAATAAAAAAGATATCAACATATTTTTAAATGTTTTAAGGTAAGTTTCTTTTGAACATTTTAAATAATATGTACAAGATCTATACTGAAATCAAAAAGCTAAATATATATATATAAATAATTTAAATATTAGAATTTAAATTACTATGTAGCAACAAAAAAGTGAAATTAACCAAGGCCATTTAGTATTCAGTATCTGGATTAAGAATTCATATTAGATTCTTTGATTAACATATTTTTGGGCAAAACATCAAATTTGTCACCAAAAATGTTATTCTTGGTACAGTATGTATCATTATCAATATGGTCCATTTATATAATGAGGAGATTCCTGGTTATCTGTTTGATTTTTGTCTTGTTTTTATTACATAACCCCTGAGAAAACTCTACTTAAGACTTACCTCCTCTCTGTGACCTTTCCATTATACTCCCACAGGGTCTCTCCCAGTCAGCTCAGCAAATCTAACTATATTTAGTAGTTGGTGAGATGGTTAGTGGGTTGTATACTTGTTCTACTATCTTTTGCATTTCTGTTGCTCATAAACACTGCAAGTGTTTATTACCTTTTCTCTTCTACTTGTAATTTATTTCTTACTTGGACAAGGCCATTAATACTTTCACTGTTTTTTCTTACTTTCTTAAAATATTAAAAACAACAATCAGTACAGTACTCTTATTCCATAAATGTACTTCTTGACCATTTCTCCACTTTTATCTCAAATGCTCTCTATTTTTTTTAAAGGTCCTTTTTTTTTTTTTTCCCCCTCAACCACCCCCCTCCAAACCTCCAATACTAGAGATTGAACCCAAGGCATCTCACATGCTGGGCAAGCACTCTATCACTAAGTTACATCACCAGTCCTTTCTTCTCCTTCTTTTTTCTTTTGTAAATTTTATTTTGAGTTAGTGTTTTGTTATTTATCAAGGCTGCCTGGAACTTTTATGTTCATGCCTCAGTCTTCTGAGTTGCTAGGATTACAGACATGCACCACTGTGTGATGCCTAGTTGAAGGAAGCATTCTAATAAATTTTAAAATGCCTACTTTCTTGCCTATGTGATGTACACAAAATCGTATTAAGCAGATGCCAGAATAAAAATTATATATATATATATATTTATAGTTATATATGTATTTTATATATAAATATACACACAAAAAAACACATTTTCTAAAATCTGATGACTCATAAAATAAATAACAAGATAAGGATTATTATTTACTGACTAGTGAAGAAAAGTTCTCAATACCAAAATGTTTTAAGCACTTAAAATGTATTATCGGTAAAGAGATTGTTAATGCTGTAATAGTCTGCATATGACAAAACAGCTGAAATTATTCTTCAGAGAATTACACATACTACTGAAATATTTCTTCCCACCTTATTTGTGAAACTATAATTTAGTGCTAACAAGACAGAATATATATATATATATATATTCACAAACACATACACACATATACATACAAATGACCATTCAACCCCAAAATATTTGGGATTTTAATGTCTTGGTTTCCTACATAAATAAGCACCAATGCTTCAAGAACTCCCTGCTAACCAACAGTTATGGGTATGTTCGGTTTTGTTTCCAATTGTGTTTATGTCTAGGATTTTTTACAACTCAAATTAAAGATCTTATGAAGAATGGATAATAGTAAAGAACATTGAACTCTAACAAGAAATGTTACAGGAATCCAACTTGTCTTTATGCTCTTAGGAAAAGCTACTTCTTTAGGTTACCCAGAAATACTAAAATGGGCATTGTGATTTGCTATGGTTTTGTACTGCCCATTTAAGGGATGGATTTTGAGACGTTACATACACCTACAATATCTGAATTCCTGCCATAGAACCATAATATTTGAAAAGTCATCAAATTTAATAGCTTTTTCTCCCACTTCAGGCAGAGCACCAACCTTAACTTAATGCTCTGCCCCACAAAAGGGAGATCAAGTCTTCCAGAATGCTCTGAGAAAGGTGGTAAACATTACTGGGTAAAATACTGAGTACCTACTATATACAGGCACTATGCTGGCTGCTGATTAAGATAATAATAACTGCAAACATTTTAGTGTAATCTATAAGATGATAGTTATGGTGCTAAGAACTTCACGAGCATTTTCCCATTTTACCCTCAGAACTGCCAAATAAAGAGCAGGTCCACTCCAGAGCTCAGGAAACTGAATCTTAAAACTTTAAACTAATTTACCCAACCATGTAGTGAACAGTATAAAATCAACATTTAAACCCTCTTCACAATCTAGAATATATTTTATTGCTAATATGAACACTATCATAAGGTAGTTTTATTCTATTCATTCTTAAAATTTAAAGAATACATAAAGTGAGCATGACATTTTACACACTGACCAAACACTAGTGCAAATACAAAAGAAAGAAAACAAATCCCAGTAAAAATCAGATTTTTCTCAATATGAGGAACTTCCCTTGTACTACCTCAATAAAAATACTGATTTCCCCTAATATTCTATATTCAGCATAAATAATTTGCTCATTCATCTATTCAACAAATATCTATCAACTACCTTATAGTATGCTCCCCAAACTTTTACATTGATTTTAGTTTCATATATTCACACAGTATTCATCTATTATTCATCTATTTTTCCATCTAAAACTGTCTTGGAAACACACCTCCAAACTTTCCCCTGAACCATAACACTAGAAATTAGCTATTAGAAGTAGCTGTTATTAAACTTTTACTAATATTACTAATATCTAGCCTAAAATTTATTAGCCTTTACAGTATTCTGAGGTGATGTGATACCGCTAAGCACATTACAAGACATATACAAAACAGATATTACAGATAAATCTTACATGTTATAAAAGAATTCTTACCTTAACAGAATATTCACTGAAGGGTTCTTTTTGAAACTGAATGCCCCTTGTGAATTTAATGTTTTGTTTTTCTAAAAACTAAACTGAGAAAAAGATTCTTAGAAACATTTCTTAAATAAAAGTTTTAGGGTTGCTTCAAACATTAATTTTTTTTTTTTTTTATTTAACCAGGATGAGAGTTATACTACACAAAGGAAAATGGAGATGTAGTAATTATCAAGTAACCTAAAAACTATAGACATCCACAGGCAGAGTGTAAACCAGTTCTCCTAACTAGCTCCCACTTTAAAAAAAAAAAAAAAGACTTTCAGTTAAAAACAAAAAAACAAAAGCAAGTTTTTCTTACAACCAGTTTCAAACATGAGAGATCTTCTATGTTACCAAAAAACTGGTAGTGTATTTTTAATGGGTCCTTTGTGGTTTCCAACCACTATCAAATTCATGATATTAGTTGACTGTAACTTTAAAAGTATGTTTTCCATCCACTGAAAAAACAGTAAGGCAGTCATCCTTATGAAGACCATGGCTGCAGACTGACAGTATAAAAATACTTCCTGTGAAAAGGAATAAAAGAAGAAACTGGACTCTAGAATCAATATAGTTCAATAAATTATAAATTACCATATGTTTAATCACAAGTTTTTTCTGTTCCTTAAAAAAAAAAAAAAAAAAAACTGCTGCTTTCACAGAGTAACACTTTCACTACTTATTCTTATTTTTGCCCCTGTAGCAGTACAAGAAACCCAAACAACCAAAGTGGCTTCTCTTACATTCAGTATTCCAAATTGTAAGGTGAGAGGAATTGTAGGGATTCTCTAGACTCTAAAATTCTAGGAATTAAAGGCTGCATTCTTTAAAAGTAAGCTTTTTATCTAGATTGAACAAAATGATTTGATTACTGGACTTTGAACTAAGCAACGTGAAAACATTACTCAATAGTCCATTACACATTTTCTATTTCTCTTTAATAAATAAAATGTATTAAAGCCCCTTAGCAAGAGTATACTAAACCTTATTAAATTTGCTTAGTATGAGGGAGACTGTCCCTCTGCCAAGATCATCAGAAGCCAAATTCCTAAGATGCCAGGATAAAGAAGGACAGTGACGTCCTTCACACTAGTTTTCTCACCTGACAGGTAAAGAAACTGAGTCACTGACGGGCCCAAAGTCTCCAAGATACTTTCAAGCAACAGGACCACTAATTTTATCTCTTCTACTTCATCAAGCTGCTTCAATCACTATGTGGCCCAGAGTGAAACTCTATGTCAGTAAACAAAGAAAGAGAAGAAAATAATTCCATTGCCAGGTCACTAAATAATTTAGAGCCTAATTTTTCTTCTTCTTCTTTTACTTTTTTAATGCAAAGACCTTATGTTCAGAAACTTACAGTTTAAAGTACATTAAGCAAAATCATGTCCATATGCAGATATGTCTTCTCCCATATGCATCTTAAGAAAATAACAAACAAAAAAAATAATTTATCGTCAGCCCCTAGAAAACAAAAACTGAAATTAAAAGAAAGAATGGAGTAAATCTAAATTGTATATTTTCATTCCTTCTAAAAGGATTAAATAACAGAATTCTAAATGGTTTGTTTGTACTTTCCATGCAATATGTAGATTAACCATGAAATTCTGTTTGGGACACTTTGACATCTGTTTTCAGTGCATTACAATGAAATCTGGGGACTCGATACATACATTTGCTGTAATAAAACTGTCACTAATCAGTGTTTTCCAAAATATTGCCCATAACTATTACTATTCAGTAGTCTCATTTGCATGATCTAATATTGTTGCTACATCATGTTTTTCCCTGACAATGTGTTAGCTGGTCCCAGGCTAAAATGGCTGCAAACCATTCACTAATCTCGGCATCTCTACACTATTCTGTACATACACATGCAATCTGTCCTAGGATTGGACTAATAGTTCATCCTTCACGAAATATTTTTTCTGTTACTGGAATACCAAGGTTGAATTCACATCCCGAGTGTGAAAAACTCAACAACAATAAAGAAGCCCACACTGAGTAGGAAATTATGCCTCATGGGGCTTCTACCACAGGAGACACAAACATAATCCTAACTTAGGAGTCCCTTCAGCAAATCCATAATGATGCTTTTTGAACAATGAATGCAGAACCTTTCATTGCTTAAACCATTTCTATGAACTACAAAACTAGACTGGCCCAGACTTCAAAATAGAGTCTACTTCATCTTCACTAGGATTAATAAATAGCTGTATCAGTGACAAAGACCCAGAATCTCAAGCTCACAAGGTATTAACACAACCTTCTAGATACTTGATTAAATAAATGTTCTATTTATTTAATTGCATATATCTTGTGAATCATGTACAAAACATGAGTCTCAGGGGAAAGTAATTCTGAGTCAAAACACGGTATTCACCAAAAAATAAAAACTTACAAAAAATAATTTGTTCACCTATACTGATTCTAAACGAATTCCATATTTCATCAGTACTTGGAGCTATATTCATATTGCACAAGAGTCCAATATAATTTCATTTTGTCTTCCCATGAACTCATCTTAAACCTGAAATATGTTACTCCATACACATGTTTTATATTATACAAATGATGGATACAAAAAGCAGATTAATTGTAGGCCCTAATGCTGTGTTTGTTGGTACTAAGAAGTCATTCCAAATGTTCCAAAAGGGATTAATGTAGTATAACAAGTCTATTTAATTATTGTAAGACCAGTGATCCTCATATTACTATAAGCTGCTTTCCCCTTATTTGGAGACTGCAAATAGAACAGAAATTGTTACGTGATAACTACAAGTCACATCCTGGAACACTGATGCTTCACCATCAGGAGCAAAGAAACAGCATCTCTGAGAGACTATGTGAAAGGCAACCAGTATTTAAGATCCACACGTATGCTTCATTTTAGGGTTCCAATAATTTATATCCTAAGTGTAAACAAAGCTTTCAAACACATCAGAAAGACCTAAAACCAAATCCTTTTGCCATGATGTATATGCATTTTTATTTTTGTGTATCCCATGAACTGAATGGCAACTAAACACCAGAATGCTCTCAAAAAGAAAAGGTATGCCATGAATTATTAAAAATTATGGGCCAGAATCTAAACAAGCTAATCAATGTTCTGATTCTGCTCTTTGTACACCCTAGTTACCCTTTAACTAATGGACAAACAGTGAAACAACTTTTCCTATTAACTCCTGGCTAGAACCCCTAGGTACACGATCAACATTATTATAAAGTACTTCATGTAGAAATATGATGTTTTTTACAGTGCATCAGTCTGTGATTTAAGGTATCTCCCTTAAAGAGACTGTGGATATGGGTTAATCTGTCCACTTGCCAAACCTGCTGTGTGAAGTGAATGAGAGGTGCAATTCACTGGCCAAGTCTCAGCCAGCTCAGTTCCCAAGGATCTGGAGCACAAAGGTAGCTCCATGAGCACAGGGACCCAATCAACCAGAGCCAATGAAGTCAAACACTGCGACCCCCAATCACGGTTTGTGGTAAGAAGAAGTAAATGTTTTAACCATTTCCATTTGGCATCCAGTTGTTCTTAGTAAAAGTGAAATCACTCTACATAATAAATATTAACTTCTTTTCTCTGGAGCTTGTTTAATTATTTAATTTTCTTGAAGTCATAAAAAAGAGAAATAGAAAAGACTGAGAGGAGAAAGTTAAATGGCAATAAAATCAAAACAATTCATAAAACCAATTAATTTGAGGTTTTGATCCAACGAAGGGTCATTTTTAAATGACACATTCAGACTTTAAAGAGTACAAAAACCAGTAGCTTGCTCCTTCGAAAGAATGATCCAGCCTAGCCACATCATCATCACTTCCATCCAACCAAATCTAAAACATAAGTATACTTCTCCCAAATGGTGGCAACTTAATTTTTTGTACATGAAAGTTTTATGCTTTACTGGAGTGCAATGAATTACAAGTACTCACTAGGACACCCTTTAGTCAACACTAAAGTTATTTATTCAGAGAGTCATGAATAAAATTATTTTATTCCTTCCTTCCAAATACTTCTAAAGTGATCGAGAACTTTTTTCTCTAGTAAATCTGAGAAGTATTTCTAAAATTATACAGGTAAATTTTTTTATTTAAATGGGTTTTAACAACTAGCTAACTTCATGTGCTGACATTCTGAATTTTCACCAATCAATACATGCCACTGTGATTAGGACTTTTTTTTCCCTTTGGAATGTCTTATTATGTGAGAGTCATATAAACTGATGACATTCCAACATTCAATCCCAACATTCAATCATTCCTTCTCTTCACTCTAGAAGTCTCCCTTATACCCTATTCCATCATCTAGAGTAATAATGGCTATTATTAACATTACTGCTTTTACTTACATGAATTATTTCAATTAATCCTAAAATAGCCCTGTGAAGTAGGTATTTTAATCCTTATTTTATAGGACAGAAAATCAAAGCATATGGAGCATAAGTGACTTGACCAAGATCATATAGCTGATAAAGGGCAAGACCAGAATCAAAAACGTTAAATACTAGAAACATCCTTTATTATAGACTGAATGCATATTACCAAAATTCATAAATTGAAACCATACCTCCCAAACTGATGATATTTGGAGGTGGGTCTTTGGGACATAAAGAAGTTAGGAGGGCGGTGGAGTCCTCATAAACAGGATTAGTGCCCTTCAAAGAGAAACCATGGAACTCTCTCATTCTTTTCTGCCATTAAAGGATATGAGGAGAAGGCAGTCTGCAACCCAGAAAAGGTCCTCACCAGAATTCAACTAGGCAGGCACCTACCTAGTCTTGGACTGCCAGAACTGTGGGAAGTAAATTTGTTGTTTATAAGACACCCAGTCTGTTATTTTGTCATGACAGCCCGCACTAAGGACTAAGGCACTTTCCTTTTTTTTTTTTTTTAACTTATTTGTGATGCCAGGTATTAAACTCAGGGGCACTGGACCACTGAGCCACATCCCCAGCCCTGTTTTGTACTTAATTTAGAGACAGGGTCTCACTGAGTTGCCTAGCATCTCACTCCTGCCTCAGCCTCCTGAGTCGCTGAGATTACAGGTATGCACCACTGAACCCAGCCTAAGGTCCTTTCTGTGCTCTGCAAACCCCAAGAAGGCATGAAAAAGAGAGATTTACTCAACTCCAAGAAAAATCCAAACTCAAAGGGTAACAGAATATTTTAAATTGCATATTATTTACTCTTCAGTCCATGAATAAGCCTCTACCTTATTTCCTGCCAAGTGTGAGCCCACTTCTCTTTTCTTGTAACTTCAGTACTCCTCTTCTACTCCCTACGACATGCTCACACTGCGTGCTCGCCTGCACACATAGACTCACACACAAACAGCACCCACCAATTATCCATGGTCCAGGAACTTAACCTCTTTAACTCCACAGCTGAGATCACTTTAAAAGTCTTTCAAGGGAAGAACTGAGGCAGACGTCTGGAGAAAATCATAGACATTTTTAAGTCCCTTGGGGCTGGTTGTTGCTCTCATACCACAGTCCCACTGCCATGTGACCCATTAGCCCACTAACCACATCCAAACGCAGCTCCAGGTTGGCCTTACCACTGGGCTGAACGAGCAGAAAAGCAAGAGGGATATTTGCTACTCTCAAATGGTTTTTATAGGAAAGGAGAGGAAAATTGGGCTGCTGACTAAAATCGGATTCAAAGTGTATTTCATTTGCCTTTCCTCCTCTGCCCCATAGGATGTCGCATTATCAACGTGATAAATCCTCAAAGTGTTTAAATTCCTTGGTCCTGCAAATATTCCTGGAGAGGAAAAACAGTTTATTTATTTTTTTTTTAACATTTTTTTAGTTATAGACGGACACAGTACTTTATTTATTTTTATGTGGTGCTGAGTCTAGAACCCAGTGCCTCTGCATGCTAGGCAAGCAATCTACCACTGAGCTACAACACCAGCCCTGGAAAAACAGTTTAAAACAACAACAACCAAAAGAAAAAGAGAGCACAGAAAAGAAAAAAGAAAGAAAACCTCTCACCTGCTCTTTGCAGATATTTTTTAAATGGGAATACAGAAATCTAGAGCTATTCCCCCAAGGTTCTAGTGCCTGTACCACATTGTCCCTCATCTGTCAGTGTATTCACACACATGTATAAACAGTATGCAACATACAAGGAAGGAAATGCACATTCTAACTTAAACTTCCTTTTTTCCTCTAATAATTTAAAAATAAAATGTAACAGCTTGGATTTTAAATATTTAATCTGGCAAATATAGGAAAAATCATGAACTATAATGTCATATTTGGCAAAGAAAAGTTTGGTAGGATAAAAATATCTGTGTTTTAACATTTTAGAAGACATTTCCAATATTTTAAAAATAAAATTATTTCACTGCTTCAGAAGAGAACGGAGGTAAAATTCTCTATTTCTGCACATGAGGTTTTCATGAAAAGTAGAAAAACAATTTTATGTTCATTAAAAGAGTTAATCTTACATACTGGCAAAGGGCCCCACTGAAATAAAATCTACATATTTACTAATGGTTTGCTACTATGTCATGAAATTTAGATATTTAAAGGTTTCCCTTAAAACTATAATGTAAATTATAAGATAATATATATGAGTTACCAGATTACCATCATGTATAAATAGTCTTGTTTTTATCCTGCATATTTAGTACATACATTTTTTTCCAATGCTGGGCAAAGATTTATAGTATGAAGTTTCAAAATCAGTTGTTTTAGGACTTAGACATTAGCAACCAAATGTACAACTACATTTACCTAAAGTGGCCCTACTATAGTAAAATATTTTTATTATAACAACTGAAAATGCTGAAAAGTGATTGTTTAGGGAAACTACACATATAAAAGCCTGAAAAGTCAACCTCAGAGGAGTGGGGAAAAGGAAATTGTGATATGTAGCATCATAAAACACAGACATGGAAAATCTAAGCAGAATAAATCCAAATCCCTCCAAATTCCAGAATCCTATCCCCCTCCTCCTGTAGCAAGGAGTGCTTCAAATTTGTCCCCATCACTGTCAGCAAACAAAAGAAATTCACTTCTACAGCCAGACCATGTCAAACAGAAGACGTAGCTGCTGAGAGGGACGCCTTGAATCCAATGGTGTGTAAAGTATGGGCTGGGGCCTTTTTGTTAGCTATTACCATAAAAGAATAAGAGGAAACAGTGACATTACTACACAATAGAAAGGTCAAACAGCTTGCAGCCATTTCATGACCCAGACAAGTCAAGGTCAAGGGATTCAGGTAGCAACTTAGCCAGGGCATAAGTTACAGCACAAATGAATTGTTTTAACACATCAGCTTTGGTCAATTAAACCTAACAAGGCAAGTTGCATCACGTAGCAGGGTTCCTGACACCAAGGCCAGAAGCTGAGACCGACCTCATAAAACAAGGCTTTTAACATAGCATAGCAAATTTAAGGTAATCCATCCAGAAACTGCAGATGTCAGAATAATAAAATACAAGTTGTCCTAAGCAAGAACATTTTTCACACTTTAGAATTGGCTAATAGAGGGGTATAGACTTCATATTGACATACTCGTGTTATTAACATAGGCATAAATATAATCCCCTACTTACATGAATTACAGAATACATACTATTTCAAATAATGTTTTTTAACATCTGTACTTATTAGATTATGCCCTATGTACTTACATTCATTGTTAACACTAATACATTTCTGCATGCATATTTTCAATATGTACAGAAAATTAGGTTTAAAAAAAAAACCTGTTCCTTTATTCACTATCAGCATATATATTACTGTCACTGAATATTAACTGATATTTGGTAAATGCTTTTATGTAGTTTTATGGGAGATATATGTACTTTTAAAGTCAATGAGTAATATTTATTCCATTTCCCATCTTGAGAAATAGTTAGAGCTAACTAGAATTTTAAAACAACTATTTAGCACTAAAGACTTTTTTTCTCAAAGGTGATTCTTACTTTATTTTGTACTTGTTTAAACAAATTCTATTTCAACTGATTTGTGCTTCATCAATAACTTACTACAGGCTCTGAACTGCCCTACAATGGCATTCTGAAAATATACAACCTCCAGGCAACTTTCAGCTAGTAAAATTACTTCATCCATCACCCCGTATTTTCAATTATATAGTCTTTATTCAGAATTCTTTAATTTGACTGTGATTCATCAATGCATTCCTGTTTAAACTATCATCATAAACAGAATGTGTATGTCTATGTGTTTTATTATAAACAGTATATTTATGCACATGAATTGTTTGCTTTCTCTTCTTAAAATATTGCTTCATTTAAATTTTGAGGATTTTTTTTTTAAATATGCATAGCCTTCAATTCAGCCTCAAGGTCTTCCCACCTCATTGGTAGCCAGTTCTTCCAATTTTCTGAATAATGGAGCAACCAAAAAGTACAACCGTGCAAGTTCCATCAGCCTCACATCCTGCACTGTTCAGTCTAATACACACTAATCCCACAGACTCACTCCTCAGTACACACTCTTTAGTTTTCGGAAGTTCTCTGCAATCCGATAATTTATTCTGTATGCCAAATTCCAATAACCGAACTCAGTTAGATTAACCACATCTCATAATCAGAGTTCAGGGACCTAAGAATGTACTTTCATCTGAGACAACGAACTTGGTTGCCACAGAATAGTGAGCATGATCAAGAGGAAGCGTCCCCTCTTGCTATGCTTGGCGCTGAGGCATGCTGCTGTAATGACTCAAGTTTCCGATCACATAACCACTGGTCCTTGAGATTTCTAAAATTATTCCTCCTCCACAAGGATGGAGGGGGGTGGAAAAGTTGCTTTGAACACTATGCTGGCTAATCATTTGCTCCACCCTACTTTATACACTGAAAAACTCAAGTGCTGCAAGTTCTACTCTCATCAGTTTCACACTAGAAATACTACTCTTTCATAAACTATTTACCCAAAACCTAGTTTCAGAGGAAAGGGTCCCTCTTGCTTTGGCCCATAATTTTCAGATGCTCAATAATGAACTATTTTAATGAATATTTCATATGCTATTTCCACTCTCCATAAACCTTCAGCTACAAGCAAAACAAGAATCATTCCTTTAATTATAAGTTATCATGTAAACCACTGTGATGACAAAAATGAACACCAATTTATCTCAATTTTTAAGAATTCCAGAGAATTCTGACTCAGCCTTCCCTTGGGTATCTCCCTGTTCAGGTGATGAAATTCTAACAGGTCAGCAGAGATGGCAACAGAAGTGTCATAAAACAAACAGGGATTTTTTTTTTTTTTTCAAGCCCACTGGCAGACTTTTCAGTTTACCTTAACAGGATAAATGCTTATGAAGAGAAAGACCTCACTAAATTGAATATCTTGGGTTGTCGTTTCATATTAGAGAGCCAAGTTCAAAAGGAAAAAGTTAATGGAGGATTAGAACTTTAATTTCCTTTTGGCAGCTTCCTCCTAAACTCCAAATTTAGGGAAAAACAACTAAATAATTTTTAAAATCCTAGTAAATCTTTTACAAATCTATATTACTTCTGTTTGGATGTGTTTGTTATATACCAGTCTAGAAAACAGAAACTTAAGAACTAAATCAGTGGCAATAGTTGGCCTCTGTAAAGAGCTCCTGCCCAACTCCAGACACACACACTCTGACTGTGTCTAACAGAGAGTCACCCCTTGGGAGACCCAACCATCACCTCAGTCATTACAATGCTCAGTTTCCCAAGATTACCATTATTCCTGAACAAAGAACATGATTTTGGTTCTCACACATATGGAGCTATTCAGAGTTATTTTACCACACAAGAGACAAAGCATACTACATTTGCAAATCTAAACACACAAAATCTAGATAAATATTTTTATTTCAAAATGTGCAGTGTTATGTATATGAGGGGAGGGCATAAGATGAAGAAAGATGCCCAATACTATCGGTAGGATACCTTATCAACCTTCAATACCTCCACAAAGTAGTACACTATTGTTTTAAATATTTAAAAATCATAGTTATTGTAACAAATGAACTCACTTGTGCTCTCTTTCCCTCCCCAACCCCTCCACTTCCCTTTGAAAAGTGAGATCATATTAGCAGCAATGCAAGAGCTTAGTTTGCCATATCAGAACACAGATGCCAAGCTTTCCCAGCTGGCAACCAGGGCCTCAGAGTTTAACTCTTGAGTTGACTGGCAAAGCTATCTTGTGGCAGGGTCATCGTGGCAGAGACAGTGAACTTCTGGCCCCTTACATTCTCTTTTCTTCTTATCAGTGAGAAAATTGCTAAGTATCTTATCTCACAATATATGTTCCTACAAAGGCCTCATTAAGCCAAGGAGCAAGACGTGCCAATAAGAGCCCTTCTTTATCTTGTGAATTGTGTATAAGCAAGAATGCAAACAAATGTGCACTACAGTTCATGAGTTCACTCAAGGACAGGGTACTAGATGGGAGAACTTAATAGGGTTCCCCTAAATCATACATGCATACCAAGTATTTCTCCTACACACAAACTTCATGCTCTCTGAGCATTTCACAGTGCAAGCACACCAAATCATCCTGCAGAGCAGCCTCCTTTTAACAAGTTATGAAAGCTTATTTTTCCCCTTAATGGGAAATACCTGCAAATGAAGTGAAATTTATTAAAATGTTAAAATGTGCTGTCAACTTGCAAACAATTATCTACTTAAGCTTTTCATAGAGAAATAATTGCTACCAAAAAAAAAAAGGAATTCTGAAACCCAGTAACTGAAGGAGGAAAATAATTCTTAGCATTTGCTTCCTCACTAATGACATGTGACAACCAGGAAGGGTTCTATTTCAAAAACAATAATTACAATTTCCCCTGTAAACAAGCCACATTTTTCACAACTTCGATATATACCTCAATTATTATAACATTTAACAATAAAACAAAAGTTGCCAATGATGGATAGCAATTTTAAGGGTTCAACGAGGCTAAAGGAAACTACTTGTTCATGATAGCAATGAGGTTGCAGAACTCTGTGTAGCTCTCCAAAACATGTTTAATAAGAGTGCAAAGTACAGTCCAAAAATCACTTAGCTGACTTGGTTTAAACTCTAATCTGTTAAATTCATGACAACAGTTACTATCTCTTGAGATCTTTAAACCTCTTGGTGTGTTGTGACCTCTGTCTTCAAAACCCTCCCCTGCCTCAGAGAAAGCCCAGTCGCCCCCACCACCACCCCGCCTCTCCTCTCTTCAGACAGGACACAGTCTGGCGACTCAAGGCCTCCCATAGGCCAGACTTCCTTCTGTGCAGCCCTTTGGGTAGAACTGCTAATCCTTCTTATTAATTAACGAGATAATGGTGGTTAACTGGAAAGCAATATTAATGTTAACTATCTAGGAAACTTCAACCAAAATTATTTTAGCCTTTTGGTTGTTTGTCCAGGTATGCAGAATTGTACACTGAGAATTTGGTCACATTTTGATTCCTCATTGAGAAATATAGGAATGATTGATTTATACCAGACCTTAACGTGTAGGTTACCTCGTTAAGTTTTTCTTTTTCTTTTTTTTTTTTCCACATTCACACTGTTATACATTATCAAACAGAGAGAAAGGTAAGGTCCTCTCAACATGTTTCTGTAAAATTTGAAAGTGTGGAAATTGAGGAAATTAGAAATTGCATAAGAAATAAGCAGTGATATGACTGAAAAGCAACAGTCAGTCCTAATGGATGCATCATACTCCACCAAGTTCAGCATATCATCCATATACTTGCCATAGTGTACCCTGCATCTTACAGGACACTTATGTTGTGCAAGGATTGCCTGGTTTTTGTTTTGTTTTGTTTTGCTTTGCTTTCATGAATGCAATAACAAAGACAATATGGGGAAATAGGTACCACCTGTCCAGGAATCATTGGACATCTCTAATATCTTGAAGAAAATGGAGAATACTCTAGCTATTTTTCCTTTAATCTGTCACAATCTTTTTTAAAAAAAACCTAAAGAAAAAAGGAAGGGTTTTATATTAGCTAAGGTTTGCTGCAGCAAACAAGCAAGCAGCTTTCATTCAGGGATTGTCAAAAACTTTCCAGTGTGCCCACTGCAATGCGGATGCCAACCAACGAATCAAAGGCATTCAGCAACTAGACAAAGAGGGTCTGATGCCAACCTCGGTGCCACTGGCAACCATTATTGGCATCAAACACAGTGTCTGCCTTTTTTTTCCCCCTCGCCTGGCACTTCACAAACAAAATGGCGGTTCTTGTAGCAACGAAACAGCCGAAGCGCAGCCCTCTGAATCAATAACATCAAATGATTTTATGGATTTAAACGCAGTTATTCCCAGGTGATGTGTACATTTTAGGTAAAGTGGGGGGCATGTAATTTTATAAACAGCTATATTAAACATGACCCTTTACTAATGTAAAGAAAAAGTAAAATGGACTGAGAATTGCGGGTCAACCGGACTATATGCATAGAAGAAGCTGAATAACAAAGACATTGAGCTTTAAAGAAAATACTGCCCAGTGATGCAAAAGCCTATTAAACTATACATCAGAAATGGTTTTGAAATTTATAAATTTTCCCCAAAACCATATCAGATGCAGATGTAGATTATAGCTTGTGTCAAAGCTCTAGTAACTCCACATTTCAGAAAAGATGAGGCTACTGGGCATGAAGAAGGACAAAAAAAGTGTGGGTTGAACCAAAAGAGAAAGAGGAAGAAAGAAAAGCATGGGAAATTGGTCAACAATGGAACTTTATTATGCATTGGTCTTTATTTCATCTTCCAGAAGAGATGCAGAATGTGATCTTGTATAAATAACCAAGAGGACTATTGACATTTCTAGATCTGGAAATTGTCAATATATTGTAACATCACTCCACACTGCAATGCGGATGCCAACTAACAAATCACAGGCATCCTGAGCTAAACAAAGAGGGTCTGATGCCAATCCTGGTGGCAGTGGCAACCATCTTTGGCATTCTCTCTGTTCTTTCTCATGTTTTTCTCCTAGTCGTTTAGTAGTGGAGAGAGAGAAAAGGGGAGTAAGGTAATTTTGCTGTTCATTCTGTTGCAAACATTGCATTTTTCCTCTCTGATTTTTCTTTCATGTTTTTCTTCTTATACTTTGTCACCTATTTATAAAACAGACTTAGGTTTTCATATACTTAGTGGAGAAGTAAAAAGTCATGATATATGTAGTTCTCTGATTGACTACAGACTTACTTTTAAAACCTGCCTTCTTTAATCAACTGCACTGTAAAATGACATTAATTAACCTACACTTGATAAAGAAAAAGATATAAATTTTGAAAAAAAAGAAAACACAAAAGCACCCTGATGTGACTTTTTCAAAGAAAGATCCACCAGATGTTAAGAGGAAATCATGCAGGGGCAGGTAGCAGAGGATACACATTATTAGATACACAGGGTAAGATGATAAAAGGTTCTTATAAGAGAGGATGCTGGAACAACAACAAAATCAACATTTTATCTGAAAATATGGTCTCCAAGAGTTGTTTAAAACTTTATAAATATCATGACCAATGGTACAATGCAGAAGGCATTTATGCATATTTTTTTCAATCTATCTTCACAAATCCAAAGGATACGTTCTTTATTATCAGTTCATCAAAACTAAGAGAGTTGGCTGCTTGCCTCAGGAGTAAATATGCATGCATGCACACCTCAAGGACTAGCCTTCAAGCAAGTTAAAATGTGAGCAGCAGTGAGGTGTTTGCAAATCTTCTCTCTATATATTAAAAAGTTACATGACCCACTTTTTAAAACTTTACTTCCAGCCTTAATTTTCACAACATAGTTACAACACATTTATAGTCAATTCAACACATATATACAGCCCACCTTAAAATGTCACCTCCTAGACATCTGTCAATCAAATTAAGTGTCATGTGTTAATGAGCTTTTATTTTAGGACACACAGGATGAAAATATATTTTCCTCAAAGGATCATTATTCAGACTTTAGTTCTTAAATGCATGGAAAGAGTAAATGCAATACTTTATTTTTAAAGTAAACATAATATTTCCAAATGAGTGATTCCAATGCCATTATTTAAAGTCAGACTAAAAATTTTTAAATGACATCTAAACATATTTTGAAAACTATATCAAGGAAATACCAAGACAAAAAGCACTTAGTAAATACCTAGATTTCTGAGTCAAAAGAGTAATTTTATATTTTACTCTTTAGGATGATAATAAAAGACACAGCAATTTATTAAATCCCACATTTAAATAACACCATCATATAACTGTCTGCCACCTGGCTATCTACAGGCCATTTTCCCTCCCACCAGGCCAAGTTCGGAAATGACCCACCATCTGTGGCAGCTCAAACTTCAGGCCACTTTTGGTATGCTGCTTTTTTAAATGACATTTTACTACGGACGGACTGTTGTTAACGCAAAGACATCTATATTTTGACACTGATTTGAATAAAAGAAATTCTCACCTACTTAAGGAAAATGTCTTTTAAAAAGTAAAAATAAAAAAGAAACATATTTCATTAACCCCAAAAATACTCAGAAACAATATCACCTATTTGGAATTGTTCAGGCAACATTTATAACTCTCTTTATCAAGTTTCTAAAAACACAGGTATGGTATGCGGTTTCTGCATTCTTTTTGGAGATTTACTTTAAACCAGTGTAACCAGTCCACTTTCTGTTTTTGTCCTATAATGTTCCTTAAGGATAGCTGCAACTTTTCTCCTGGCAAAGTTTTATGAATTTACATTCAAGTAAACTAACAATATAAAGTGTTCCCAAGTCACTCTGGGAAAATATTATAAAACTTTCAAACAAAAACTATTTTTCCATTACATCTATAGCGAATATTGCACAACTCAAAAGTAGGTGTTGATAGAAGTATTAAAATCAAATAAATCTAGGTCTACGTAAGATTACGCTTTGATAGTGGCTATCTTGAGCATTTTATAACAGTAAGTGTTAATTCTATTTTTGGTTCCAATAACACTAGATTCCTGAACAAAGTTCACTAACCTCGTTAGTTATGAGGCTAATACAAAGATTGCTAAAGAATGGTTTCACTCTTCATAAATAAAGTTACATTTTCAAATTAAGAAAAGATGACTAGATACAAGGAATACAGCCTAGCACAGAGAGTGAAGTGTAACAAACTATATGTGGTAGACTACTCTGTGTGTGCTCATGTGTAAAAAACGCATGTGTTTGTGGTGTTTCTTTAAATACCCAAGCCTATGCAGGTATGAAAGTTCCGTGTCTATTTACATGACTTGCACATGGCAGTGGACGTGTGAGTGGAAGAGAGCACACCACTGTACCCAGAGGGGGCAGAGGAGATCTAGGGCCTTGAGGACCATCTAACCCGAGCCAGATATTCCGTAAGCGAGGTTTGTGGACAGTGTTTGCCATGCTAGAAGAAAGAACGATCTGCTCCTACCTTGCTCCTGCACGTAGTATGCCAAAAACAAATCAAGCTCCTTAACTGATACTGTGATATGATGTGGCTGGACACAAAGTGCTGGGTTTGTGCAATGTGGGGATTTCATGAGCCGCTCTCCATCGGTACTTTCCAAAGGGATGCCTTTGAACAGGATCACCATGACTAGATCCAGACGCCAGACTTTGTCTGCCTGTCGCAGGCAGTCGATTCTCCTAATCTTACCCTTCTGGTCGGGATTGGATAAGACACAGCACGGGTGCTTCTTGCCAGTCACGGTGAGCACAAAGTCCTCTCGGTACTCCTGGCGGATATCTTTGCGTAGTTTGGCCAGGAGCCTGGATGCCCACTTCTGTTTGATTTCAGGCTTTTCACTGAGAAGCTCATCTTTGACTGCTCTTTCTTCATCCTTTGACATTCGCTTCTCATGCTTTTTAAAGTACTTGCGTTTTCGAGCCTGCAGGTTGAACCAAGTATAGGCGATTGCACGGACATGTGGAAGAAGTGCCTCGATGAATGGGTGAAATTCATCCTGTAGAAGACAGGGAAGAAAGAAGAGGTGCGTAGTCAGTTTAATTTTAAATGCTCAAAAAATAAGACCACAATGCATTCCCAATTCAGTACAAAAAGTTATGCATGAAAATAGCATTCTTTTCTTATTTAAAATGATCAAAATAGCAGGACAAGAAAAGAATAAAGAATGCCAAGCTACCCCCTCTCCACCAAAATTCACAAGTTGATTCTACCTCCTACAAAGAAAATAAGCTTTTATTTTGTATTTCCACTCTGGCCCCATCCCCCTCATTCCCACCCCAATGCCATGCATTCTACATTCTTTAAAACATATGCAACCAAGGTGCTTGGCACCTAATTTAATATTTAAATATTTGATTGACCAACTAACACTATGCAGTACCATTTTACAAAGAACACAGTGAAATTTTTTTTTAATCGGAGCAGAGCTGTTCAGAAGGCAGGAGCGATGCCACAGTTCATTTCTCTTCTCTGTGGCACAGAAACACAAAGCATATAGATGCTCAGTGTAATGCCACACAGTTCCCGCTTTTGGAGCATGCTCTCAGCAAGAGGCTGCTGGTGGCACAAAGAGCATGCGCCATTAAACTTGATCCATTTTCTTATCAAACGTCCAACATTCCAACACTGAAACAGCACCATTCCAAGAGTGGTAACTAGAGAAACCGGTATACAGTGAGGGAAAGTGGGCAAAGGACACAGCCTGCCGTATCAGTGTCCTGAACAGAAGGTTTCCATACTTTGAGCAGTGCATTATCTCCCCGCAACACCAACACCAGCTCCCAACACACAACACACATTCTCTCACTCTCTCATGCTCTCTCACAGACACACACTCCTGCATTTTTTAAACAGAAGTTTTTAAAGTTAAAAACAAAAATTACACTAGTGTTCTTTCGGTAGCTTTCCTATAGAACATAAAGTCCCACAGAGTCAGTTAATTTGTTAACTGATCACATGAGTATGGCAATTATTCTAAACCCCTTAAAAATCAATCTGAGGTGAACAATGAAAAATGGCAACTTGGCACCAACTTTACATTCTTTGTGTCTCTGCATGCTGTGGCAGGGGACACCAGGAGCGCACGGCTGGTCAGTTACTCCTTTTGTGGAATCCATACAATTCATTTGCCATGAAGATGAATTATCGGACAGGACTCGGGTGCACATATGTGTTGCTTGTGAATCCTCAAATGTACCCATCTTTTGATTTCAGTGATTTACCTTTAAGTAAATTCCTGCCTGTTTCCTCCAAGCTTTTTTTAAGGGAGGGATCAGTGAGGTTTGGCAAATTGTCTCTACCTACAGTTATTTCAAGTTTCAAATGCAGTCAGTGTTTCATTACTTCCTGACCTAGGTAGAACCCATCTTATAAGCTTAGGTCTCTTACTGTTCAGAGAAAGAACATAGCGTCCTGTGCGTGCACACTGTATGTATGCAATAAGCCAAGATCTGAACCAAAGGAGAACTTTCACTGTGACCATTTTTCTGATCACACTGACAACACTGCCATCCCAACCACAGAACAACTTTCTCTGATTGATTGTATCCCAAGTTAAAATTTACATACTCATGTTAGTCACCCTGAAGTATATGGAATGAATTCTATTTAAGCAGCGGAATGGCTAATTCCACTAAGTAAGATGATAAAAGTGAACTAATGACACTCCAACAAAGATGTACCCCTAAATTCCACATAGCTACAAATGGATTTTAAGCCAAAATTCAGAGCTTTAATGCTGAAGACTGCAACGTGTTAGTTGCTTGCACTTCAAAAGAAGAGGTGTATGTCCCATTCAATCAATAATGTAGTTATCAAGTGTTCCAACATATTGCCGTACAATGTTCCTACGGCAGAATAAGTATGAACCAAAATTTTATAACAATACAGAATGCAGATGATCACATCACAGCATGAGGCATAACCCAATGCCACAGAGGAAATCATTAAACCGATCAGCAGTTTCCAGCGGAGATTTGAACAATTCGGTTACTATGTGAGCACATTAAACTAGGCCATGGAAAGAGTTAAACCACAATCTGTTCTTTGTGTGGGAAGGCAGCCCTGCTCACAGCAACCACAGTCCATGATAAGACCTCCCTATCTTCATACACTTTCTGATGCCATGCTTTTAGCTTTCACTGTAACTACAAAAACTTTGTTTATCCGCCTTCAAAATATATGCAAAAGGAAAGCCTGCTCAAGGAAATATGAACTTAAATGTGCTTTGGAACTCACTTCCTATGATCTGACTTTTACTATGATTTATTGATATGACTAAAAAACATGCATATATGCACTCATAAACTAAACATTTGGGAATGCAAAGAGTGCATGGGGGAGCTTTGTTTCACTCATTTTACCCTTGCCATGCTTCTTAAAATGTAATATTTTCTTAACAGATATTAAGCAATTCGGTGCCACTTAAGTACTATGTCCTTAAGTACTATGTTCAGTGACATTTCATTTTCTTATAAAGACATCAATAATATGTTTGAGTTGCAGTATTTGACCATAAACATCATCTATCGTGTAATAAATCTCAAAATTTCAACATTTATTTTAAACAACCAAAATGCAAATCTGAAGGTTGAATTTGGAAACTCTTAGCAATGCACACAAAACACTGTTTTTTAGGTTGCATTGTGTTTGCTGTCAGTTATGCCCAATAATGTTTTTAAAAGTACATTTTTCTTTACTGGTAAGTACGAGTAGAAAACTTTCTCAGGCCACCAAATTGCCTTATTAATATCTTTCAGGGCAGCACTATTGCATGGATTCCTTTTAAGTGAATCACTTATTTGATAAGGAGACCTAACCCCCCCCAAAAAAAATTGTAAGTGGAGATTTGCTATATGTTACATACATTTTTGCATTACCATGTCTAAATGTCATCTCTCAAGTGTGACTGTTTTCTAATCCTGAGAAGCAATATATTCTTAATGATTTTTGTAAGTGACATGAACACGGTGCAGAGTAACTGCCCTCATCCAAAAAAGGGGAAAAAGCATTAAGGTATTCGTATGTCCTAATGAGTTATAAAACATTAAATAATTATGAAAATTATTTTTCAAAAAATCAACACCTGTAAATGATTAAAATCTAAAGGTTCTAGTCTAAGGGAACTTACAAGTTTGCCCTTTCAGAATTTTTACTAAAAAAAATTGACATTCAGTAATCCTTTCTCTTATAAAACTTCCTTTAGTTAAACTAAATTGATAAGTAGCCAAGTTACAAATTTCAAATATGAACAATCTAATTTGACTAGGCATATTTATTTTTCTTCATAGAAACAATGGTTTCCATGAAAGGGTGGAAAATTAGACCAAAATAGTGGTGAAAGAGTAAATACTAGGTGTTCTTGAAGCGTTATCATTGTACAACAATAAATCATGAAAAAAGTACCGAAAGAATTGGAATGACAATGAAAGAAAAAAATACTCAATTGCATTATGCCCATTGAAAGTTATAGTATTGAGAGTTTATATATGGAAAAAGTAAATATTAAATCACATGATAATTCTTCATTTTTCTTTTATATCTGATTTATACTGCTGTATAAATGCTGACATACTGATATACTGACAATACACATACCATTTTGCTACATATCAAAAACTTTAATGATCACTCCTTTTAAATTAAGTTTTTTCTAAAACCTACTTTATTGCAACTGAGATACTTTTGGAAGTTTTCAACAAATTAAGAATGTTACTTTATTTTGTATTTGCACTTCCTAAAACATTTTGTGATATAGCTATAAGGCTCTTTGCAACACAAAACTGAGTCACAGATCTGATACAAAAGTAACATTGTTAATGTGTCCTCACTTTGCAATACCTTACACTACCTATACAGTCACACTGATTTTGGTTAAATGAGAATTCTAAACCTAAAATTCCTTCTCTAGTATAGACCCTAAATCCTCAGTTTTAATACATCAACTCATATTTTTATTATTAAAATAGTAGAGAATATTAGTCATCATGAATTAGTGTCGTTAAGTGTATATCCTTGAATACTAATGTGATAGCTGAATGATTATGCTGTATATGCTCTGTACACTCCATATGTCAGGATGCTGCAATATTATTTTTAACTTAGGAAATTGAGATAAAACTAGTCACTTTTCTATACATATTTAGGGGAGACTAAAGATGCAATATAATCACTAGGAGTGTTTCCAAAAGAAAAAAAAAAAAAAAAAGCCAATATCAGAAATATAAATACAGAAAACAATTATTCAGGTGAGAATGTGATGCAGAACTTTGTAAGTGAAAAGCTTACCTCAATTTGTTATGTTTTATTCCAATGTAAAAATAATACAAATGGATAGTTTACCAGAAAGAGGGGAAAATTCCTGATGTGTACTATTAAAGGTAACTTTTACAACTAAGGGTAATTCATTATACCTGAAACAGTTTCATCATATTTGTTGGCTACTATCATTGATAGCTTTTAAAATACAAATAACTCAACAACCCATTTTTCCAGTTTTGTTAAATTAAAGTGCACCTTTACTTGCTTAAAATAGCCATATCTAAGATAATCATACTCAGATGCCAAACAAAATATAAACAATAAAAAATGTGTCAGCCAAAAAGCTACAGGACTGTATCCAATCACTGAATAAGCCTTATCATTGTTTTCATCTTCATTCACAATTTATGAATGCCTCAGTCCTTTTGAATCACAATGGCTTCTAATTGTCATACAATTGAAATCTTAATTATTTGTCCATTTTTAAAATGCTTCATCGTGGTTTTGGATGTTTTAAAATTGTTTTTGCACACTCAAATCGAGCCAACACTTCTTTAACTGTTTAGTTTTTATGCCACTGTCAAAGATATTAGTTATCAGTTACCAATCATGACAAATTCTCCTAAAAGTAAATTGTCCTATACCTTTAAAGGCTTAAAATATTGCTTCAAGTAACAATTCCGGGCAAAGCTATTTGGTTACTTTAACAGTTGCTTAGTTTGCTAGGCAACGATGAAAACTGCGCCCAGGTAAGCCTGTTCGGTCTCGTCACTTTTTCATTTAACCTTCTGGTAGAAAGTGATATAAATTGTGTTTAAAAAAAAAAAAAAAGTATAAAGCCAGTGCTTTATTTCATAACATTGTTCCTAAAGCCTTAAGATAATTTTCAAAGTAAAAAAAATTAAAATGACCTTACTTTTCAAGCATTACTTTATGCCTTACGAACTACGCCCAAATATCGTCAGATGAACAGGTCTCCACAAAATGAACACGTCCTAAAAGTCCTTAACATTCACCACGACCAACTAAACTCATGCCAACGTAAAGACCGCCTTTGTGGCATGGTCACTAGAAGTCCCAAGTGCGGGTCACTATGGACCAGTATGTTAGGTCCCAAATAAAGCAAAAGAATGGGTCCCCGGACCACAACATCGGACTCGCTTCGTCGCCCGCCCACTGCCTGCAGCGGAGTCCAGCGGCGCCCACACAGACTCGTGCTGGAGTCCCCTCGCCCAAGTTCACTGACTGTTTTTTAAGAGCTCAGTTCCCCCAAAGCTCCTCTAAAGACGGAATTCGCCTCTGCGCGCGAGCGGCCCAGAGAGCCGCAGACACCCTGGGCAGGGGTTCCATGCCACAGCCAGCACTTGCGGGGCCGCCTAGGGGCTCGCGCTAGCTGGCCTCGGCCCTGCCCACCCCCCGGCAGCCTTGTCCGGCCCTGGCGCCGGCTCTCCGCGCCCAGGGCGCAGGGCTGGGCGTGCGCAGCGGCCGTGGGCGAGGGGCCTTGCGCCGGCTCCCACGCCGTCCCGCAAAGCCTGCCGCCACTTCTCTGAGGGACTGGGATGTGCGGAGGTTAACTAAAGCCGTTAATTATCCGCAGGACTAAAGCAACAAAACAAAACAAAGGCGTCTGGGGCCAAAGAAAGCTCGAGAAAGTGATCGAGACATGTACCTGAGTGAGACAGATGGGAGAATACATCATGACTTCGCCTTAAAACGCACTTTCCCGGAGATGCCCAAGAAAATCTTCGAGAAGCAAGAATTTCATCTATTCATTTTACAGTCATCTGAGCCCCGCGATGCGATCAATCAGGACGGGGCTCTGCGCTGGATCACCGCAACTTCACAACAAACCCAGTCCTCCTTAAATAGCCAAAGATTCAAGTTCACTCGGCGTGCTAGATTTCCCGGGGTGAAATCCAATCTACACTTTTAACCCTCTTGCAGTCCGAGCGCGCTGGCCGTGCTCGCCGAGGCCGCCGCCGCCGCCGCCGCCGCCGCTGGTGTTAGCTGCTTTTCGCCTGGGTTTGGGGATTTGTTTTCTGTTTTGCAGTTGTTGTTGTTGTTGTTGTTGTTGTTGTTGTTGTTGTTGGGGGCTTGGGGGTGCGTGAAGGTTCGGTGTGGGTTGGATTGGGGTGATGGTTGATGGTGAAATGCTTTTTTAAAAAAGGCGGGGAGGGGGGCGCAGGAGGGCGGGCGGCAGGGAGAGCGAGGAGAATGTGTCACCGCGCTGGGAAAGTTCAAGGTTACAGCCCCGAACACTGCGGCAGGATCGCGGAGTGGTGATCGCAGGCTAAACTTTGCCGCGAGCCGACCATGTGTGTGCGCGAGGGGGAGCGTGAGCGAGTGCGCGCGGGTGGCGGGGCGCGCGCGGGAGAGGGCCGGGTGGGGGCGGGGTGGGTGGGGGAGAAGGGAGAGGCTGGGGTGAGGGAGGGGGCGCGAGCGCAGATCTCCCGGGCGGAAGAGTCTTGCGGCGCGCGGTCCCCGGCTGCAGCCGCCGCCGCCCGCGCCGGCTCCTCAGTGCCCGCCCGCCGGCCGGCCCGCCCGCCTCGCCCCACGTCTGACCCGGCCGAGCGAGGAGGCGGTTGCTGCTGCTGCTGCTGGTGCTGCTGCTGCTGCCCACAGCCCAGGAGGATCGAAACGATCTCCAGAAAAATCCCAAACGATAAATCCCGCTCTCCCGCTCGGCTCCAAACTCCTCTCTTTCCTGCTCTGGGCTTTTTTTTTTCCCCTCCCTCTCTTGCTTTCTCTCGTTGCAAAACTTGGAAGTTGAAAAATTCACCGGTTCCACCCTCTGGACCCCGCTCGAGCTCTCTCCAAATCAGACTTAAGGATTGTTTTATTATTTAATTACACAATCATCGCTTTACTCCTCCTCCTGCAAACGCGCATTCCTTTTGCACCAGCCTCTCCACACCCCCCGCCCCCCACCTTCCTCCTCCTCCTCCCGCTTCTCCCTCTCTTGCTCTCTCCACCACCCCCACCCCCCAGCACTTGTTAAAGGTATCATACCGGTGCAACGCTACTATGACTTTTTTTTCCCCAAAAAAATATAACTCCGCCACCCTTCCTGTAGCACCACACATATACAAACACCCCAAAACCCGCCCTAGGAGAGGTATTTCGGCGCTCGCTGCGGACTCTTTAAGCCACAGGAACATCCTAGTGGGAGAAGGACTGAACCGGCCTGGGCCCGAGAAAGGAACGAATGGAAAATTCCCTCACACCCAGGCCGCCCCGGGGCCGGGGCTAGGGTGCCGACACTAGCACCCGGGGCGGGCACGGTCCACTGAGCCCGCGGCGGAAAGGAGGAGGAGGGAGAGGCCGAGAAGGCAGGAGCTGAACGAACTTGGGTTCAAATAGTTGGGGCGCACCAACGCGGACATGGGGGACACGGCGCACAGACCCTGTCCCCAGTCCGAAGCCCCCGTTCGCGGGTAGGAACCGGGTTAGGGTCCCCCCAGGTCTCTCCAGCGGGCGACCGCGCCCGGGGCAGCTACACCGAAGCAGTGCTTCGCCGCGGTTTGCCGCCTTCCCTGGGGGTGCCGCGTGCACGTGGCCTCGCTTGGAGCGGGAGGACCCGCCGAGCCGCTGCCGCCTCCAGCTCCCTCCTCCTCCCTGCGCCCCGCTCCTCTCTCCTGTAGCAGCCCGGCTGGCTATTTCCCAATCCCCACCCCCCCAGGGCCTGGGGCGCAGGCGGAAAGCGGGTCCTTCCCCGCCGGGATGCAGGCAGGGCGGGGCTGCGGCGCGCCCGGGGCTGCGGGGCGGGCGCGCGCGAGGGCGCGCGCGCGGTGCGTGTGCGGCTGCAGCACTCCAGAGGCAGCCCGCCCGTAGCCACTGGGCGCAGGAGCCCGCCTCACTCCCGCGTCGCTGCCCCGCCCCCATCCCGGTCGCGAGCTGCAGGCCCGGAGTGAATGAACTTGATTCCGGGGATTTTGAGGCAGCGGCTTGCCTAGCACCCGTTTGCACGCGCGCGCGCGTACACACACACACACACACACACACACACACACACACTCTCTCTCTCTCTCTCTCTCTCTCTCTCTCTCTCTCTCTCTCTCTCTCTCTCTCTCACGCCGTCCCCCAAATTCTGGTTTTCCGCATGGAGTGGGTGGGGAAGTGGGAATCAAAGACTGCCCAGACAATAGAGAAAGGAAAAGTGAGTGCCTGGGGCTCGGCGTCTGTCCCTGGGGGCTGCGGAGCGGTTGGGGCTGTTAAGGGGCCTGGTCTGTCCCAAACCCAGGGCGGGGCCGTCCCCGCTTTCAACTGTGCTGTGGAAGTGTTTCGAGGCTCACCACGGATCCCCCTTGCCTCCTTCCCTCTTCCTCGCTCTCGATTTTTCCCAACTTTCTCCTCCTTCACCGGCTCCTGCTTCTGCCTCCCGTCCCCTCTTCCCTCCCCCAGCGGACCTGAAGGAACCAGTGACTTTTTCCTTCACCAAGTGGGAGTTATCCACATCAAGCATTTCACAACGACACATCAAGAAAAGTAGGCAGGTTCAAGTCAACCATGAAATGGTCACTTTTTAACCCCGTCCTGTCCTCATTAGGGAAATGCTCAAACACAGTCCGTTTTCAAAAAGCGCTCTTAATGAGGCGAGCTTGCCAAGTCTACCAGCTGCAGCCCCCGTAAACCAAGAGCCCAGAGAAGAAAGGCGCTGGGGGTGGGGGTGGAGGAGGCTGCGGGGGCTGCCCGGGGGTCTGAGAAGACAGGTAAAGTCGGGGAAACTGCGAGAACTCCGGCGAGTTAACCCTTTAGGACACGCGCCGCTGCGAACAGCCTCCCCGCTCCCCCCGCAGGCAAATCCTCTAGTCAGCGTTCTGACAACGTTAATTTCCTTTGTGCCGGTCATTTCTTCTTTTTGAAAAGCTGGGATAAAGTTGACAGTCTTTATAGATGAAAGAAATGAGGTGACAGTCGGGGTTAATCCAAATAAATACTCATTTCTCTCTCACAAATTGTAGGCAACCTCATCGTAGATTTAAAAAGAAAAAGACGAACAACCCAAAGCATCACTTTGTTTTGCACATTATGTCGCATCCCTTTTCTCACCCTCCCCAGATTCTGTGGGGAAAGGGGGATGGGGAAGCTCTACTGATAATACCAGCTTTAACTACTGGAGTTTCCCTTTGAACAAATATTCAATTTAACTGGAGTTAATTTACCATAAAAGACATTCCCCTTGGCACGAATGTACTCATGTCCTTGAACACACCTCTTTGAATGCCTGGACTCTAACAGAAGCCATTATTTCGGGGTCTCTTTAAAAATCCTGTGCCCATCTCTCTCCCTCCCTTCCCCCTCCCTCCCTTTCTCCTCCCCACACCACCCCCAGTGAAACTCTGGCACCCAGAGAGCACTCTTTTCAGCCAGAGAGCCCAGAACCAGCCTTGTCCCCTGGCAAAAGAGGCCCAGTGCTGAGCCCTGGACAAGTGTCTCCAGACATTGCTACCCCTCCTCCTCTTACTAGTTTCCCTTCCCAACAGAAATTATTTCCTTTTGCCACCAAAAGTAGGCTGCATTCAAAAGTTTCTCACAAGCCTAAAAAAGAAAAAGGAAAAATTGACAACCATTATACAGAAGAAGTCACAAAAGCTGCAGCAGCACCAGGGGCCAAGAAACAGCGTCAGACGCAGGTAAGACCCAGAGAAGAGAGGATATCTGGGGCCTGCCAGGCCCAGGCCTTACGGGTTCAAATCTCAGATGCCCCACTTTGTACAGAGCTTATGGCTGAGGACACATTGATGTCCATAGAGGATGCTTAGTAGTTTGGGGGTTTGATTTGTTTCCAAGAAGGAAAATGAGAAAGGGATAATGGTGAGGTGAGGAAAACAAAAAGGAATAAAGAGTAAGAAAAGAGACATCCTGGAAGGGGAGGGCTTAGGGGGTGCTCAATATACATGGCTTTGACTCTCAGGCCTTGGAGTCAGGCAGGTGGACAGATACCCTGCAAAGCACTGCTTTTTGTCCACTCAGTGGCAAGGTCACTGCAGGCCTTTCAGGAAGAACACTAGAGGGGAGTCTTCTGTAACTGATGGACTGGCGAATTGGGGTGCAAGGGACACCTGGCTTCTCTGTTGTCTCTCAGCACTTGTCAACTACCTTTAATTTGAGAACTACCAAGTAGAAGAGGAGGAACTAGGAGGAAGTATATGCTTTCTATTCACTTTCCCTTTTTTCCAGTATGTCTGTGTCATGGAATTGAAAGTGGTTTCAAAGTATCTCTAGATAGCTTCTGATGCTGTCAGTATGGGGTAAACACTCAGACTTTGGAACTTAACCTCTCCCATACTCTGTTCTCCTCCCCACCCCCTCACTGAAAGGGTTAAAGCACTGTTAAGACAGGCCACTTTCACTCACCTCAAACCTGACTGAGGAGCTGGAAAGAGGTGAATGGTCCCTCAAGAAAATTTGCTATGTCAGTATCCTAAGGATCTCCTCCCTGCCATCTTATGGGGAAGAAAACTTTCTTTTTTGTCAGAAAGTTTATTGATTTCTAAAAGGAATACCAGTGCTTCAGGTGACTGGGTTTCAGAATCCAATTGTATATTTAAAAACAAACATTGTTACCCAGTTTGAGTCTTTCACTTACTGACCTCCAGAGAGAAGTTTGACATCTCACGTATCTCCAAATGATGTTTTTCTTTTGGCTTTTTCTTTATAAAGAAACTGCAGGATAGGTCGCAAAATCTGAGCAATTTCACATAAGGTTTCTTGGAGCTAAACAAAGCTGTCATTTTTAGTATACCCAATGACTTTTTTTTTTTTTTTTTCATTTTTTAGTTCTTGCATGTGATTTGCAGGGAGGCTCAACAATTCCACACACCCTGGCTGCATCGCCAATATCAATATTTAAAAACTAAATCCAAAAGAGAGAGATGACCTCATGACCCCAGAAAACAGGCCTGCAAAACTCCAAGTATCCACTACACCATGCCCAGGGATCTTTCTTCCAAATGAACCACTAAAATCATACTTGTGTAGCCTGGAAAACACAAATTTATATCCACAAGTAGCAACACCAAAATCCACTCAAAAATGCATATGTAAACAACCAACAAGTACTGAAATTGCCTGCACTTGATGGGAATTGCAAAATCATGCCCAGCTCTCAGAGTCCTTAAACTACTACTGTCAAATTAGGGTAGCAATTTCTCCCACTAGAGAATTCACAACCGGTTAGTTTCCCCACCCCCACTCCAGACCTTTGCCTTTCACTGAAATGAATAAATAACCTTGGACTTTTTTCCTTTCCTCTGGGAGCTGTTTGCCCTCCCATGAGGACAAAACTAAATGAGAAAAATGATGCTGTTAATGTTGCTGCTGAAATGCCTGTACTCAACTATTAAAAAAAAAAAAAAAAAAAACTCACTAAGTATATCTACATCTCGGGCACATTTACAAACTACAAACCTGAATCTGAACACCGACTGGGCCAGATTCCTCCATTTAGGTTACATGGTTTCCACTTCTCTACTGAAATGAGTCTAGTTCACCTACAGAGATTCCCAGCTTTGGAAAACATTTGCACTCTGGATTACTAAATCATCAATTGGCCTGTAGCCTTTGCATGATTTATTTCAAACTTTGAAAATCTCAGTTATAGTGGCCTTGCTTTCTTCACAGTACTTCAAAGATTACATGCACTGTCTCACAGCAAATGGTGCCTTCTCTGCTGATGTTGAGTGAGTTGTTATTATAGTATTGCCCTTTTCAAAATAGCCAACCTTTAAAGTAAAACTATACATTTTATTTGTACACATAAATTGGCTTTTGTTACCCATTCAAACATGCTTTGTGACATGTGAAAACAGATCAGTTTTAAACAGACATTTAGAAAACACTGTCCAAAATGGAAAAGTAGTCCTGACTTTCTGGATTAAGTAAAAAAGTGCACTGCAGACCAATTTAAACTTTCTGTACCCCTTAATCTAGTCTTTCCTTTGAAAGCTGCTATTCTATTTAAAAATGAAAATAACACATAACAACAGAATTATGCATTTTAACTTTCAAATTAAAATTTAAGAAAAAAACTACATAATTACAAAGAGAAAACACAAACAACTGGGCTATACAAAAATATATGTTCAGTAAACTTATCTCTGAATGTATCTGAAACATTTTAACCACACAATAAGCTAATAAATTTCAAAGCAATAATACTGTCAAATTGTGTGATGCCACAAACTCCAAAAACAAAGTTACAGATGTTTGTGACATCACATTCACTCAAAATTATGCTGCTGCTCAGTCTGATCATATTAAAATTAAATGAGTGCCTATGTCTGCTAAAGAATAAAAGGAATTTATTTTGGACATCAAACAATGAATCTGTCACCATTTATTGTACGAAACACTCAGCTAATCAATTTCCTATTAAAATAGCTTTCAACAATACTGGGCTTTAAAATTCATCAGGGCCAGTAAAAACCTTTCCCAGTGCACAAGAATGCAGTCCCAACCACGGACGATAATTACCTTTCTAATACTTTTATTGCCCAAGCACTTTTTCCTGTGCTCCCCATCAGTAGGCAGGGATCTGTAGTATATTGTATCAGTGAGTTAGAGTGCTTGACCTCTGCCCACATATGATTTAATAGGGACTTTTCAGCACTGGAGCTTTCTCCATCTCTCATACCATTAAATGAAAACATCAAACCTCAAATGTAAAACTGGAAACCACAACGTTTTGTGTTTCACAACTCTTTGCAGTTTTTACTTAGGCTGCTTAAAGGTCAGCTTATTTGCCTCACAGTGCTCTTCCCCATACTATAAATGCACTGGAAAGTCACACTAATTCCGATTTTGATTAAATCTTGAACTCCTCAGTCATATACATACATGCACCCTGCTTATTTACACGTGCATTCTTTACTAACCACATAAGCATGCACCTATGACTTTCTGGACTTATTCCATTTTCGGGCTGATTTAAATGTCTGTTAAAGTGAGGGTTCAAAAGTTAACTTTTTCCTGCCTGTTGAAAGTTAAAGTTACAAAGGATGGTGCTATAGGATCTGTTCAAGGAAAGTCAGAGTTAATCTTGTGTATTTTGGCGCCTTTTCCCTGCCAGCTACTGTACTTGGGAGGGGAGCAGGAGGGGGGGACTTGGAGATCTTGTTTGTCCCGTCTCAAGTTCAATGGCAGTTCTTCCAACCAGGAGAAGATGGCCATGTTCACAGCCCTAATAATAATTCTAATCACGCCACTTGGGCATCTTGTGTCAAAGTCCAAACTGGCTTCCCCGCCCCCTTCGACCTGAAAGCTGCCAAATCCTCACACACTTCGCATTCAACCACAACTTAATGGATGGGATATTGTGCATTAAAATGTGTCCCAGACATACTGGTGAAGAGAGGACAAGGGAAAAGGCAGACACACAGACACACAGATACACACAGACAGGCAGAGCAGGAGAAACCCGAGAGCAAAACCAGCAGGGTGGGAATAAAAAATATTGGGGGATGAGGAATTCATCATAATCTTTTTTTTTTTTTTTTAAGGGGGAGCTGGTGGAAGAAGGTCTAACAATTCTGTACAGAAACTTTGAGAAAGGTTGGGGAAGGAAACTAAACTTTGGAACAAACACCAGTTTTGAAAACCTCAACACACCAATCAGCTAAACAGTACTTCCCTCACTTAGGCTAATGTGTTTTCAAATGAAAATATGCAAAAAAGTTGTACCTTAAAATGAAGAAAAAACATTTCAAGGAAAGGAATGTGTTACAAGGTGCAACTTAAGTATTTGTATAGCAGTTTTTATTCTGATTGAGGGAAGAAGTGTAGAAAGGAGTCAAAAAGGGGAAAATACTAGATTCTGCTCTGTTTGAATTCCACTGATTCCCGCCATAAAAGTGTGTGGCATGTACTAAAGTTACCAATACTTTGAAAATAATACATATTTGCACTGGTTCTGGGAATCCAGCACTACAGCTCACTTTACAAAGCAGAAATGACACTTAGGAAAGCGGTAAAACGTCGCTTTACAATGCACAAGCAGGAAATAAAATCTTCCTGGGGTGGGAAGGAGTGGACAGGACGAATAAGACAAGAAAATAAAACCCATCGCTTCAAAGCCACATACCATCGCACTGTATTGCACTAAATAAAAGAGATCTTGAATCTGTAACAACTCAGGGTCGCTGACTTCACGTGTCTCAGGTACAGATTTGTGGATTTTCTCAAGGGTTGTTTAGGTGTCTCTTTTTGTGTGTTTTTAAAATTCATCCAGGAGTAGTCTTATATTTTTAAAACTTGTTTTTTTTTTTTTTTTTTTTTTTTCTGCACTGCCACAATTCTTGGCCCAAGAAGAAAAGGAGGTCAAAGTCAAGTCTAAAAGCAGGCAGCCTCTCAGTCTGGATATCCAGTTTTCCTCCTCTCACTCGCGAAAGACTGTTGTAGTTGACTTCAACGTCGTCCAGAGTGTGTGTCTCCCTGTGTGCGCGCGCGCGCGCGTGCCAGTGTACTTGGTGGGTTTTATTGTTGTTTTAGCGGGGCTGCTCTAGGGGTGGGGGCTGCGCTGGACAGATGCAGCAGGGGCGGCCTCGGGGTCGCGCTTTCACCCCTTCCCCGCCTCGGGATTGGCCTGGCCGGCGGCCGGGCTGCCCCAGAACCGCCACCCAGCAGCACACCCTTGCGCGCCCGGCCCGCGTGCGCCACCGCAGCCTCCTTGGCTTTCTCTTTCTCCAGCTCGCCGTCCGCCCCGCCCAGGCCCGCCCCGGCCCGTACGGGCGCGCGGGAAGCGCGGCTCTTCGCTTCCGCCTGGCGGCGGGAAAGAAACCGAAAGGAGGAGCCGGGGGCGGGCACGCCGCGATGCATATTCATCAGGACGTCCGCGGCCGGGGAGGCGGGAGCGGGCCGAGTGGGTGTGGCGGCCTGCGCGGCGCGGGCGCCCCTCGCGGGTGGGTGAGAGTGTTGGGAGGGAGCCTGGTCTTTGTGCCGCCGGGTGGGGTAGGAGCGCGGCGAGGGCGTGCCTGTCTGGGGGCTGCCCCGGCTCTGTGCGCCTTTGTGCTCTCCGACTGCGCGTCTGCTGCGCGCCGCGGCCGAGGGGCCCCTCCGCAGGCTTGCGGCAGGGGGAAGCCGGCGGAACAGCCGCGCGAAGACTCCAAACCAGTAATAATGCTAAAGGTTCAGAATTGCTGTCGCTTCCCTACTTCCCGCCACGTCGCTGGGCTCAACTTCGCCAGGCTACGTTTGTTTTCCTGTAAAAGGAGTCTTGAAATGTTCCTCACTGCGTAGTGTTATCATTAAAGCAAAAACCACCACAAAGAGGGCACTTTGACTTTGTTTCTGTGCATCCATGTGAATGTCAAAAATTCGTCAGTAATTTATGGGTTGGTGGAAGAAACATGCAACACCAAAGATATACACAGAAGTCTCCAGAAGTGAGCACTCTGGAGAGTGGATAGTGAGTTAACGTTCACTAATATAGCAGTTTTAATTTATATGTCGAGGGTTTTTTACTTTTTGTGTTTTTATTTGTTTTTGCCTAGTTTAAAAGTAATCCAATTATTAAGTATCTGTAGTTATGTGGTAAAATAATGCTTACCGGTTAAGCTGTTGTGTAATTCTGCTCTAAAAGTTAAAGTATTAAAAGTAAAAATAGAACACTGGCCCTAAATTTACTTAGTACTAACCCACATGTATTTAGAAAAGATTTTATTACAGAGATCTTGACTAATTATGTAATTGCACAACAGACAACAATAGCTTCAAATATCCTCTAAAAACCCTATTCAATTATGTGATTACCAATGAGACCGGAATAGCTCCCAATGAATTGTTCTTATCTCTCTACTGAATGTGAGCATGTCAGTATTTTAATCCCAATTATGTTTACCCTCGAAGTCCTAGAGAACTTAAACAACATTGTTCAGATTCCTAGTTCCTACTATGCACATTATAAAACAAGGAAAACATTTGGCCTCATTACCAAAAAGAAAAAACCTCATACATATAGACACATTATATAGACCTTTATACATGTATGATATACATACCTATTTTCAGTCACGAGTAAGATTTTCAGTCCTACAAATGGATTGACCCGACCAGACTTTAGAAAATGCACAATTTAAAAGGTAGGTTGTTAAGCTGTAAGTTTAATAGATTCCAATTTCCCCTTCAAAAATAAAACTGTATATATCTATATAGTCATGTAGTTGTGGGAAAGGAGATGAATAATTAGAAAGGAGAATGGAATATACACATATCTTCACCTCCACACTCAGTTATAACTTCATAGGGAAAATTAGTTTATAATTTCTATCTTGCTCTAAGTTAAGTAATTTTAATCACCTACCCAGTGTAGCTATAATTCAGTCTACCCAGGCAATCAATTTAAGTGGGTAACAAATAGATACGTTTTCATTCTAGGATTTCCTAACAGTAGTTTTATGGTTAAAAAAAAATCGCATTTAGGACTAGGAAACCAAATATAAAATATGAAAATTCAATGAGGTAAATAAAAAAGATTATTTAGGGTAGAGGGGGGAGTGTTTTACATGACCAGTGTTACCAAATACTAATACTTTGTGCCTCAGAAAATCTCTTTTATTTTTGTTTGAAATCCATAGCAGAATTACCAATGCTTCTTAGCATCTATTTTATGCAAAGGAGAAAAGATATTTTAGAAAGCATCTAATTTGGTTTAAGAAATATCTTTTTTTTAAAATGAGAAAAGGAATAGAGAAGGGAAGAGGAAAGAATTTCCTCCATTCTCATGATGACTTGGAGGAACCTAGGGTTTGTGTCACCTGTCAACAGATCTCTTCCTAAGCATATTATTTAGAAATAAAACGTACCATTGCATGTCATGTTCAGGCTTTCATAGATTATCTTTTTCCATTTGCATGCTATTTGTTTCTTTTGACATGTGAAGCTTGTAAGAACACTTACTCCTATACTGAGCACTCTTCTGTCTTTCAAATATGTACACAAATCATATATGATAGTCAAGGTTTATGAAATAAGGAGAAGGATTTTCAAGAATGTCTTTATAGAAATCCGTCTTGCTAATTTGTAATTACCTCAACATATTGTTGCTTCTAAATTTTATGATCTTTGTCTTTTCATCTATAACATCGGCTGATTTTCTGGTTTTCATATTTTGCGATGTAGATAAATATGTAGAAATTAGGGGATATTTTAAAATAGGTGCTTCTTTTTAAATCGAAATGATCTTGGTTAAAAATGTTTCCAAGAATGTAATTAAGGTCTAATATCTTTTTATATTTGTCTTTTGTTACAAATTATAATGATTCATTTTTAAAAATAAGCACTACCCAACACTACTTAAGCATTTTGGAACTCAGGCACATTTAACTGAAGTGATTCCAGTTTTTTAAAAAGAAAATTTTTCTCTGCCTGAAGTTGTAGGCACAATTCATTACATAGAACATACCGGAAGCTTTGCAAGTACATTCATTCACACTATAGATTTTCTTATTCTTCTTAAAGTCAATTAACTGGTAATGCAGTTTCTGTATGTTTTCTTCAAATTAAGAATTTTTTAATGTACTAGCAACATCTGTGTGTGTTTATCTCTGAGAATAATCACTATATAATTATTTCTAAAAGGCATGCATTATTACAATGCTTTATGTCATAATTGAAGTAATTCCTCTATTCCATCTAAACCAGTAATTTTCAGTCATTACCCCAAAGGTGTTTCTTTTGTCTCACTTCTCTATTTCTAAAAAATATGGGAAGTATGTTTTTATTTGTTATTTTGATATTATTAAAAGATACACACTAATTTATTAGATTATTATACTTAGTCCATTATACCAGAATTCATGGAAATTTAGTATTTGTAATTAGGATGATGGAATACTTAAGACTCAATATGAAATAAAACATACCCTATCTTTTAAAATTGAGAAAATTTAGTATTTATATAGAATTTTAAAAATATAATATATTAACCAATATAAACATTCATATTTCTTATTGCCTACTAGGAATAGTTCCAATTATTTCTTAATCACTTAAAAATATTCAGAGAGGCTTGAACTGGGACATTCATAAAGTGCCAGATTTGGTCATTTTGTTGAAGACGAGAGTGTCTCTACACAACTTTTATTAAAAAGAAGAGATTGCATACCTAGTGGATCATCTTATAAGAGGAAAACCCAAGCATAAGTAAGAAACCCTGGTAACTATTTTTATTTTTCATTGGTTATACTAATCTTTAGCTATAATCCATTTATCTCTTCTCTAGACATTGATTATAAAAATAAATGCAGTATCTTTCCCACAAAACATGGTTACTCATCATACAGAATTATCTCTGTGGAAGACTTCAATAGTTTGCAAATAAGCTCTTGCAGTGGCTCTGAAACTCCACACGGCCCAAGACAGACATACGGGGTCATTTTCTAGCCATTGAGAGTGTGGGTACAAAAATAAATACACACGCACAGTGTTCTTTCTCTCACTAACTGCATGCTGCACCTGTGCACACATAGATCTGATGACATCTGCTAACATAATAAATCTCAAGTGGTTTGTGGTGTCATCAAAAACCTGAGATGGTGGTATGGCTCACAGCCTTACCAACCCCAGGCTATGGCCTTGTTAAATTTCACAGGCTAAATAGAGACAGATTCAGACTAATTCCATATACCAACCAGAGGTTTTCAAGAGCAGGTTAAGGTGGTTTACCAAAAAAAAAAAAAAAAAAAAAAAAAAGCCTGTAGTTATGACTCAATATGTGAAAATTTTGCTCTCTGATTCAGTGGTGGTAAATCAAGGCTGTCTACTAGCTTCAAAAAAATAATTTTATTGTAATTGTTAAGAATTTTGAAGTTGGAAGTATCCATCATTTCTTAACCTACTCATGTTCCTTAAGAGACATCAAAATATAAAATATGCATGATTAAATCTTCGTATCTGGCTTACTCATACTTTTATATAACTTCAGAATTTCAACCGTCAAAATGATCAAAAAAGAAACAATACATTTGAATCAATTTCAGCTGTAATGATTAAATTGAGTGGGAAAAAAAAGCAAGTGTTTTCTCAAAAAAATTTTAGGATATTTTGTGCCATATGTAAGGTTTCTGAAACAACAGAATTACTAAGATTTTTTTTTTAACCATTTTCAAAAAACAGAGGCATCTGGCAATCCAGAAATTAGTAAGGCAACAGGATACAAGAAAGCGCTAGACAGTCTACTGATCCTTCAGTATAGTCCTGGCAAAGGACCATCCTGCCTTTTGCTCAGTAGGCCACTTTCAACAAGAAAGTCGGTGTCAAGCCCCCTGCCTTCAAATCCTGCGTCTTTCATCATAGATTCTTGTTGGCATATCTGGAACATTCAATGTCATTTCAAATTGCCCATTACTTAAAGAAGATCAGCAATCATATTTGGTGTCTTTATTCTATAACTCTGAAATTCTAGGTGCAGCCCAGAGGGAGTAGAGGAAGAATATTCCTTCTACGAAGAATGCATTGCATTCTTAGCTTGGTCCAGAACTAGGTGCTGCCATGCAAGAATGGAAGGCTTAGAGGATCTCTGCATTTATGATAACAGGGCTTTTTTGTGCTAATATTCTCCTCCGAAGTTGCTTAGAAAGGAGTAATCTTTGCATGGGGCATTTTTTGAAAACCTCCAAATAAACACACTAAATAACAACTCATGGTTTTCTGCTCACTTTACAGGCAATTGATGTGGGTTTGTAGAATGAAAACAGTCTTAATAGAAACCAAAGAAAAATTTAATGAGGGACAATAAGTCAGCTGCCCTTCCCACCCACTTCACCCACTGAAACAAAACAAAACCCTCATGTAATATGTTCAGAGCCAAACTAGCAAAGCTGAGAAGTTTTTGATACCACTAGGCTTCATGATGTGGGGAATATTTTTATAAACAACAGGAAGAAAAAAAAAGAAAGAAGCAACATTAGGTGGGAAACTTCAGGCATGTATGGCTGACCCATTGTGCATCCAGCAATACCTTCTACCAGCTTATTTTTCAGGATGGTTTATAACAAATACAGAGGTCAGGGTAGAAAGTTTCACGAATTACCTAATATCCCTACTGCTCCCCTTTCTCTTCCATCTGGTAGCAGCCTGATTGCCTTTAATATTTTACCATTGTCTTTACAATTTTTTTGTTATACAAATTACAGACATTTTAAATGAACAATTAAAAAGATTTTTTAAAAGTCCACCTACTGTCCCATCACCTAAAAAATTTTATTGCATTTACATATCTTTCCATTCAGTATTTACTCATGTATATGGACACTGTTTGTCTAGTTAAATCTTCCCACGGATAGAATTTTGTTTTGTAACTTTTCCTCCTAAGCTTATTGATATTAGTGAATGGTTACAAAACTGTAAAATGTGAAAACTAGAAGACACTTTTTAGACTTCCAGCTAGAGATTAAGAAAAATCTGTTAACATCTTCTGGTTTTTGTTCCTGAATTATTATTGTTGGGATTACTGTCATCATTTTAAAATTGGGATGTTCTACTTAAAAATCTGGATATCCTGCTTCTGTTGAAAAAAGTAGAAAGTGAGACTTTACTTTTTTTTTTTTTTTTTTTTTTTTTTTTTTGACAAGTGTTGCCAAGAAGTTGGAGCAAAGTAACTGCTGACCCATTTGGCTGGGGCTTGGTCTCCACAGTCCCCATCACTCCTGATTGTATTACTCTGTACCACTTTCCTCCTTGATCTGGAACAAATGGTTTTCTTAGGGATGAAAAATAAAAATAAGATTCAGAGAGTTAAAATGACTAGCTTATGGCAGCCGAGCTAGTTAGTAGTATTGGCAGTGTCATAAATGAAGCCTCCCAACTTTACGCCAGTGCTCTTAGTTTAAAGGTTAATTCAAGAGTATGGGAAGACATGGGATCTGTGCACCAGTATGCACAGCCTCACCAGAACTTCTGTGACCACGGGTTCCTTTGTAAACTAAATGCATCAGGACAGTCACTCCCCACCTTTCATGTTGCATTTATCATTAACATTTAATATCCAGAAGCCTGAGCCCCCAGAAATCCTGGGCCCACTCACAGTGATTCCTCTTCTTTCTCTTATTAAAAAACAAATCATGCCAGGCACAGTGACACAGGTCTGTAAGCCCAGCGGCTCTGGAGGCTGAGGATCTTGAGTTCAAAGCCAGCCTCAACAAAAGCAAGGTGTTAAACAACTCTGTGAGATCCTGTCTCTAAATAAAATACCATATAGGGCTGGGGATATGGCTCAGTGGTTGAGTGCCCCTGAGTTCAATCCTGGGTACCCCCCAAAACAAACAGACAAAAATCAAATCATTGAATGCAAGTAAGGGAAGATGATCAGTTTATGGGAATAGCATCAAATCTTCTCTATGTGATTTAAAAAAGCACCTCATAATAAAAAATTTAAATATTTTATGATATTCCTGTCAGATATACTTAATAGAGATGTGATAGGTGCCTATACCTAGGATACAATCAGCATCCTAGAAAATATAAAACTCCCATCTCTGTCTAGAGAACATGTTTGCCAGTGGCTAAATCTGGACATAGTGCAACCAGGAACTCTTTTTTTTTAATGAATTTAAGATTTGGGAGAAGTTGTCCAAAAAGTTTTTTTTAAAATAATCATTATTAATTATAAATCAATAAGTTAGTAAACAATAATAAATGTACACCATCTAAGAGTGACTTATCTATGTATCATGGTACAATTGTTATTAATTTGCCTAGAATATGGATTTGATAACAGTCACTGCCATTTTAACATCATCATTAAGCAAACCCTTGCAGTTTACAACTAGTTATAGTGCATTGTTCATCAGACGGGATATCTACATACTAAGTCTTGTTCCCAAATGTAGGTGGACTTGAGGACATGCAGAAAGCCTCAAGGAGTCAACACAGTGAATAATTGAGAAGCTCCTCCATTATGTACACGTTGAGTCTACAGTTACTGTCTTGGCAGTAACTGCCTTGGGTCCATATTCTATCAGGCTCTGGACTTATTCACAAAAGCAGTCTTCATGGCCCTTATTATGGATGAGGCTCTATCCACCTGTGCACTGAGGGCACACCATGCCCTCATTTGGAGTCTTGACTCTATACTGAGTTTCCCTGAGGTCCAGATATGCATGATTCCATGGAAGCATGTTAAGTGACTATCTAAGAGCAGCATATTTCCTTTGCTGTGACCAATTTACGTCAAGGATAGCACCCTCATTACACAAGGCCTCCCTGGGGCAATGGTTTTCCCAACCTTAGGTTAAACAGAGTGTCTGGACGAGTAATACTAATTACCATGTACTGAGGTCTAACTATAACTTGGCTCTGTGCTTGAGATGTCATGTATATCATCTCAGTTCCTTCAAACACAAGGAAGCTGAGACTTGGGAAGTTTTGATAACCAATTGAAGGTCATGGTGCTCATCATTCAGGTCTTTTGAATTCCAAAGCCCTTGTCCATCGCATATCATCCAGCTGCAGGGACCCACTGCAAGGCTGTGACCATTGGATGAGTATAGCCCCTTCATGGGAGGTGCCCTGGGATGCTTTGCACATGCCTCAAAGCATTTTTATCACTCTTCTTTCAAAATTACCTTTAGAACCCCAGGCACATTCTTTTAAACATTATCAATGGAGTAGATCTTCCTCACCTTAAATGTGGATTTGAGTTTTGGATATAACCCTGTAGTGATTAAAGAACTTATCAAGCTGGGTAGACCAGTTTGGGTTGAAAATAAGGCATACAAAAACATAAGAAGATTATTTCATTTTCCTTATTTTCTGAAAGTAATAGAACAGGAACTTTCAACTTGGACTTAGAGGCGATGGTATTTTGGGGTTCAAATCCTGATTTGAGTATCCCAACCTACTTGACTCTGGGCAAACTAAGTCATGATACCTTTCTTAGTCATAGTTTCCTGACATTAAAAAAAGAAAGAAAGAAAGAAAGAAAGAAAGAAAGAAAGAAAGAAAGAAAGAAAGAAAGAGGGAAGGAGGGAGGGAGGAAGGGAGGAAAAAGCCCATTTCAGTGTGGTTGTTTAAGGATCAAAAAATTTCATTTGTCAAAATATGTAAGACTTTCTGAAAGATATTCCTTTCTCAATAAATACTTTCTGATTCTATGAGATTATTGTCTCTGTCCTCATTCTTTAAATGTGGGGACAGATGATAAACACAGGTTGGTATGTGTGGTTTGTGACAATGACCAGACCCACTGGGCCTGGCAGAGAGCATTTATTTGCAATTATAGTATAACAAGCAAGAAGTATCTCCCCAGTTCCCTGATGCTAAGAGAAATGGATTTAAGGGAGGATGTGTTGTGGTTTGAAGTTTCTGGAGGCAGTCTCTATCTCAAGTTTACTTCTCTTCAGAAGGGTAAGAAATTTAAGAGCATCTTGAGCAAGCGCCCCTTTGTAAACATTTATGGGAGTGTCTGCCCTGTGCCAGCTTCTGTACTCAGGGAGTGACTAGAGCAGTTGGACCAGAACAGTATCTGAAAGGCTAGTTTAGTAACAGACAGAAAATGAGATAACCTGAATGAAAAGAATGGGGAACATCTCAGAACCCATTGACACAGTGTTAGTTATAATTATAGACAATGTTGTCACTCCTCAGGCAACAAATGAGCACCTACTCTGTCCAGGAGATCAAGTGTAAACAAATCAAATGAGGCTCTAGTGTAGAATAAAGAGACCTGAGACTGGGAGGGAAGAGGAGAACAAGGGGATAGCTAACAGAAACAGAGTTTGTGTGATATTCTGGGTCCATTGTTTTCTAGGCTGTTCAGTGAGGTAGGAACATGGTCAGAATTCTGGAAACCTTGTAGAAAGTTGTTTATCAAAGGAAAGAAAGGGAGAGTGTGCAAAGGTTTGTGATGGCCTACAGTCAATTCAGAGTATCTAGAGAGGAGAGGGCAAGGGAGCAGTCTCTGAGGGAAGCTGTGGAGCTGTCCTGGGCTTTGGCAACTGTTCCAGACCATCTTGGCTTCTAGGCAGCACTCTCTCCTAACGCTTTCAGTGGGATTTTCCCTTTCAAGCTGGCTTATGTTCACTTTCACACTTTAACACTTACTTATTTAATCCTCCTAACAATCCTATAATATAAATACAATATTGTCTCCATTGTACAGATGGGAAAACTAGGGTACAGAAGGAGTTAATAACTCAGCTAAGGACAGTAACTTGCAAGTGTCAGAGGCAACATTTGAACCTAGGCCATATAGTTCCATAATCTTGTCTCTTGACCATGAATTATATGCAACCTTCCTCCACCACTGCATGCCCTCCCACCCCCGCCCTCAACAGAGTGGCTTTGCAAAATCTTGAAAATCTCTCCTTTCTTTAGCTAACCCCTCAACCCAACTCCCTATCAGAGAGGCATAATTGTGGGCAACCTTAGCACAATTATACAACCTAATGGCTGGTAAAAACATCACTAAGGATAAGAGGCACCTTCGCAGCCTTGGCCTAAATCTTTGGAACTCAAGAATGAGAACTCGGTGATAGCCTCCCTCTTTCCTCACACTCTGTGCTATAAAATAATAGACAGATGGTTGTGTGATCATACAATGGAATAGTAGATAGCCATGAAAGAACAGTCTATTTAACATGTATATAGAAACCTACAGATCATACATGTATAGCTAGATATATTATCCATGTCACCACTATTCATATTAAGAAATGGAGCTGGGCGTCGTGGTGCACACCTATAATCCCAGCTGTTCAGGAGGCTGAGGCAGGAGGATCAAGAGTTCAAAGCCAGCCTCAGCAAAAGCCAGGCACTAAGCAACTCAGTGAGACCCTGTCTCTAAATAAAATACAGAATAGGGCTGGGAATGTGGTTCAGTGGTCAAGTACCCCTGAGTTCAATCCCTGGTACAAAAGAAAAGAAAAGAAAAAAGAAATGAATAATTATTGCAACCCAGAAACCACTTCCCACTCTCTAACAAGTATTATTCCATGATTCTTCCCAAAGACAATCACTATCTTGATTTCTAAAAATACCAACTTATATTGCCTTCTTTTGAGCTTCATACATATCAAGAAGCATACAATATTTACTGTTTTCTATTGGAATTATTTTGTTTAGCATTTCATGTGAGAGTCCTTCCTGTTATTGCTGAAAACCATGTATTTTTTTCATATTATATATTAAATTCCATTGTATACAAACAATACAATTTATCTGTTCTATACTTTACAAACCCTGTATTGTTTACAGTTTGGTGTCAATAGAAGTAATGATGATGTGAACATTCTTCTACATGTTTTTTGGTGTACAAATGTATGCATTTTCTAGGGATATACCTTTGAGTAGAATTTCTGGGTAATGAGCTATGCTGACGATAAGTTTTAGTAAATAATGCCAAATAGATTTCCAAAGTGATTGTCCTAATTTACACTCCCACCAGCAGCATATGAGTTATAGCTATTTCACATCTTCACCAAAACTTGGTAGAATTGATCTTTTTTTATTTATGATCTATAAATAAGTAGTATCTCAATGTAGTTTTAATTTGGATTTAAAAGTAACTAATGAGGTTGACTTTCTTTTAATTTTTTTTTTTTTTTTGCCATCTAGATATCCTCTTTTGTAAATATCTATCAAATATTTTGCCCAGTTTTACTTGGGCTCTTCTGTCTTTTTTAAATTGACTTGTAGGTATTTTTTATATGTTCTAGATATGAATCCTTTGTCAATTGCATCTATTGCACATGTTTCTTTCTACATTGGGCCTTGCAATTTTACTCTTTTTGAGGGGTGTTCAGGGAATTGAACCCTGGAGCTCTTATTCACTGAACCACATCCCTAGCCCTTTTTATGTTTTATTTTGTGACAAAGTCTTGCTAAGTTGCTTAGGGTCTCACTAAGTTGCTGAAGCTGGCTTTGAACTTTTGATTTTCCTGCCTCAGCCTCTTGAGGCCTTTTGCTGGGATTATAGGTATGCAACTCTTTTAATGTCATATTTCTGTGTTTCTTTTAAGTAATTATTGAAATGTAACTGTCATGTAATAAGCTGCGCATGTTTAAAGTGTAAAATTGGTACATTTTGTCATATGTGTACACCCATGAAACCATCATCATAATTTGGGCAATATTTATACATATCAAGAAGCATACTTCCACAAGGGTATTGCTAAATTGCCCAGGCTGACCTCCTACTTGCAATCTTCCTGCCTAAGCTTCCCCAGTCCTGGCATTACAGGCCTGTGCCACTGCCCTGGGCTTCATTTTCAGTTTACTGTTACCTCCCTGAGGACCAATAGTGTTGAACATCTTTCTGTGTGTTGTTTGCCACTTTTATGTCTCCCTTCATGAAGTGTCTGTTCAGATCTTTTGCCTGTTCTAAAACTTGGGTTGCTTTCTCATTGTTGAATTTTTTGTATGCTATGGCTACAAAGCTTTCATCAAATATTTGATTTGCAATATTTTCTCCCAGTCTAGTTTTTGTTTTCAGTCTCTTAAGAGTATCTTTTGAAGAGCAGATTTCTAAAATTTTGATGAAGTCAAAATTATGGATTGTGCTTTTGGTTTCTTATCTAAGAAATGTTGCTTAATCCAATACCACAAGTGTTTTTCTTTCTTTTTTTCTTTTTGGAATTGTTATAATTTTATGTTTTATATCAAAATCTATAATTGATTGCTGGATATGGTGGCACACATCTGTAATACCAGTGACTCAGGAAGCTGAGGCAGGAGGATTAAAAGTTCAAGGCCAGCTTCACCAACTTATTGAGGCCCTAAGCAACTAGGAAGAGCCTGCCTCAAAATAAAAAGGGGTGGAGATGTAGCTCAGTGGTAAATTGCCCCTAGGTTCAATCTCTAGTATCAGAAAAAAAAAAAAAAATCTATGAGCTATTTTGAATTAAATCTGTATTGAGTGCAAAGTATGGGTTGAAATTCATTGTTTTTCATGCTGTTATCCAGTTGTTCCAGCACCACTTATTGAAAAAGACTACCTTTTGTTCTGCAGGATTTACACTTTTGTTGAAATTCTGTTGTCCAAATGCAATATCAGTCTACTTCTCTACTGTGTTCTGTTGATGCCGATATCACGCTTAGTTCCTATACCATCATTATGATAAGTGTTGAAACCAGATAGTCTCAGTTCTCTAAATTTCTTTTTCATTTTGTCTCTTGATGGTGTTTTGTTTAGTTTTTAATAAGTTCTCTCCAAGAAACCATGAATCTAATCAGGCAGAAACTCTCCAGTTTGTATGTGGAAACAGTGCCTGTGGGTTGTAATTCCTTTATTCCTTAGGGTCTAACTATCATTTTTATTTTAAGTTATTTTTAGTGCATGAACCTCGAAAGGAGTAGGATTGTGATACTATCAGCTAAATATTCATCAGCCATTATGGTAACTGACAGCTGCTGAGAACCTGACCTTTTTGACAAAAGACTCTACAGACTGGTCTTTTGGAGGTGGGGAAACCCAGGTAGAAGAATGGAAGGAAGGGAACCTCCTATTTATAGGAATCCTAGGAGTTATAGGGCATGGTGCTAAGTGTTTTACATGTAGCAACTTATTTTATCTAAGATGCTCTACAGAATGGATCAGCAAATGTTTTCTGTAAAGGACCAGTATTTTAGGCAGGGCAGCCTCATGGGTATGAACCTGTGCAGTTGCATAAAGCCCTTGCTTAACAGGTTCTCTTGTTGATTTAATGCTCTGCTGTCACCTGTTGAAACTCTTGAAAGTTTTTAGATTCTGTTTTTTATTTTTAAAAAAGAGACCCCTGAATTTTCATTTTAAACTAGGTCTTATGTAGCCTAGTTTAGGTGTTTCTCAAACATCTAAAACTGTAAATACCATTTACTGCTCAAGCTGCACACAGAAGGTAGGTTCTATTTGGTCTGGAGATGAAGATTTTCTAGACCCTAGCCTAAGGAAACTCCTGCACATGCACAGCAGGTGACATGGGAAGAGCACAGTAGAGTTGTTCATAAATGCTCCAAAGGAGAAACAACCAAAATTTCCCTCAACAGTACAAGGGAGAAGTATGGAGTACTTCAACATATGACTGAAAGAATACATGTAGTATTATTTTATTTACATAAAGTTCAAAAACAGGCATGTAGAAGTGCTGAAGCCACAATTTAAAAAACATAAAAGTGAGCAAATAATCCATAAGAAAAATCATGGTAATGGTTACCTCTTGAAAGAGGGAGGTGATGTGGAGGGGCCTTCCAGGTCTTGGCAGCATTGCATTTCTTTATTTAAGTCATGATTACATTGGCGTTTGCTCTGTATTTTTCCTTTGAATTTTATGCACATTTCTCAGAAATGCATATCTCATTATTTTAAATTTCAAGTTTCCAATTTCTAAACCTGAATTGGCATTTGGCCTTCCATTGGGGTGGGAGAAGACAAATGTCCAGGCTACAAGTTTCCAACTTCCTAAAGCTGCTCTGATGTCATTTTGAAGACCTTCAGCATCCATCTGCCCCCCCCCCTCCCTACTTCACATTTCTCAATAAGGGTCTTGGCTTTTATATTCAACTGTTTTTCTTTTCATTTTACTTTTGTCTCAGGCACTGGTATTCTCTGCTAAATTCCCTCAAGGTCAAATTCACATTATTGTGAGTTCCATTGTCTTGAAACCTTTCTTGTTTGCAAATTCTATTTTTGTTAATTTCAAATTATAATTTAAATAATTCCATCACATTGCAGGAGGCAGTGGATGTGTGCACTGACCACTTTCCCTTTATACTTTCCCTTTATACCTCAGTTTTTATTCTCCTCTTAATATTTCTACCTTCTGACTCTTTATGTGTGGCTGTGTGTTGCCATTAATCTGGAAAGGGGTAAACTGAAAGGAAAGAGCATGTGTACTACAGGTTGGAAAGGAAATAAATTTAATAGTATAACAACCAGAGTGGGAACCTCAACTCCTATCAGCTATGTGTTTGCATCCATGATCTAACCATTCAGCTCTTTTCTTTCATGAATAGAAGCAGAACTAATAATCACTATTAGAGAGTCACTGTGGGAATAATACATATGAAGGTTAAACAAGAAAACTAGTGACACGTACCTAGCTCAGCTCCTGGAGCTACTTTGTGACTTGTGGTATGCACATAGTAAATTTTCTTTTCTTTCCTTTCTTTCATCCTTCCTTCTTTTTTTCTCCTTCCTTTCCCCCTCCCCTTCCCTCCCTTCCTCTTTCTTTCTTCTGGATCATTTGCTAGATTTTTCTGTCTACCCTCACCAACCCTATTTAATCCTATTGCAATTGCCAAAAAAGGCTAGTAAAGCAAGTGTGGATGGAAAAAATCATAGGTGAGAAGATCCTCCCTATGAGTTTGGAGAAAGAGGCCCTATCACATTCTTCACTTTACTTAGCCATCTCTCTTTATATTTCTCATTTCCACTTATATGCAAGTCTGTTCAGACCCAGGCATTCAAGGACCACAGCAAGGTCCCCTGTCAGAATCTATAGAGCACCTAGGAGAACTGCAGTGTGATTTTAGGGATAAAAAAATTGCTTTCTTGAAAACCCCTTGGAACCCTGTCCGACATATTGTAAGCATTCAGTAAATGTTGGATGTCATTACCATTACTGTTGTTGCTATGATGATCATTGTTGTTCAAGACAATGTTCCAACACCAGCAACAGGGGCTGTAAGGCTACCAGCTGCCTCATTTGCCAAATGCTCACCAAGGTACAGGCTGGAGAGGGTGATTTCTTTTAGTGTTTCCCTATCCCTCCCACCCCCACTCCCCCTCATTTTCTTCCCTGAACATTTCATTCTGCCTTTTCCAGAACAAACATCATTATAATCACTCTTGTTCACATCTCTGATATCCCCATGGCTCGTGCTGCTCTCACTGGTAGAAGCAACACCTCTGAATTTACTACCATCTGCAAATATCATTAGCTATTGTTTATTCCCTCTCCCACACTATTAATGAAGATGTTAATTAAGACCAGAACTAACACTGACCCCAGCAGCAATCCACTAGACATTTATCCAACTGGATCAACTTCTGTTAGTCATTACCCACTGCTCATAGACATTACCACCACTCCATGCTCTTCATCTGCTAATTTGTAAGAGACTGGGAGAGAAAATTAAGGGAGCCCAGTATTATTTAAAAATTAACACTCTGATACGTAAGGTTTTTGGAAAGGGATTTGGTGGAACATTAGAAGGGCGGTTGTTGGTAGTATGCATGAGTGAGTAAACTTGCCTCCAAAAATATTTGGTAATTGCCTGGCTAGGCTTATGGTTTTCTGGGAATTTAGCAATGCACAGTAAGGTTGGAGTACACCAGTACAAAGCATACAGCTTCCAGAGCAGGCACTTCTTTTTACAAATGATTAGACAGAGGCCCACAGAGGTGAAATTATGAGTCAAAGGTCACCTCCCTCATTAGTGATAGTACCCGAACGGTAACTGGACTCTCCAAAGTTCAGTTCCATGCTCTGTAAGAATCTAGAAGCAAAGTCAACTTGCTTTGCAGAGATTCCATTCTGACATCTGCACATCAGCATTTGCCTACTAAATCCTAAACCTGTGGAACATGATGTTCACCAACTTCATCTTTTTGTCTCCAGCAAACCATGTCCCATAGTAGGAGTTCATTCCATACTCAGTAAAGGAATAAGCATTGTGCACCATGATGCATCATTCTCTTGACCTATAAATTACTGGTTCCAATCCTAGCTAAACATTAGAATCACCCAGGGGAGGTTTAAAAAATACCGATGTCCATATGACACCCCTTGAGATTCTGACTTAATTGGATTGAGGAGAGGCCCAGGCACTGCTAATTTTTTAAAGCTCCCCAGGTAATTCTAATGTGCAGCCAGGGTTGAGAACCACCTCAGAGGATGAAGTGTTTTTCCAAAGACTCCTAAATGGAGAGGTTTCTTGTTCTACAGGAAAGGTCAATACAGAACCACTGTAACTTAGCAATTAGAAGCAATCACTCTCTTGAGCAGGAAACTGAATGCTCCTTGAGACTTTTCCATGCACGTAGTACCAATTATTACATTACCAGCTCAAAATGATGTGGTTTGAAATCTATTGATCTGGTGGCGGTATTTATTTAGATCTGGGTTTTTAATTAATTATTTATTTGTTTTTTATTGGGGGGGCAAAATTAAACTTTTTAGTTCTGAAAGCAATAGTGCCAACTTAAGAAGAGTGCCATCTGTCAGGTTACTGGCTTACTATAAAAATTGGCCTACTAGAAGCAAAGTCAAGCAAAGAACAGGGAACTTACCAATGCTTGGATCTTGAGAGGGGTGGTTATTGCAGTAACAAATGCCTTCCTGCCACTGGTATGGCAATGAAACTTTAGTAGATGAAGAGTGTAGGTCAAAGACAAAATAAGAAAACATAATCTCAGGCTTCTTCCTGGACAAGAACCCCAAAAGGAGAAAGCACATGGCTTTGTAAGGCTTTAGAAGCTGCTATTCTTCTGCGTTCACATTTTGTTTTCTTTTGCATTTCAGGGAAACAACTTTAAATAACTAAATGCCCACTAGCATTTACTCCTGTGAGAGTTGGAGAATTAGAGTGCCCATGTTTAGTTGTATAGATTGTTCACTGCCCAAGGACACCTGGTGAATAGCAACTGAAATCTGTACTAAGAAGAAGTGCTTCCAGGGAGGACAGACAGCTCTGTTACTAGTTTACAGAAAGGTGGCACCCGGAAATTAGAATGCCTAAAAAGGGAGAAAGACCAAATAGTTTTTCACATTCATGTCATAAGTAGCAGAGGGCTTTAATAAAAACAAAAGCAGAGAGAAGAGCAAGGTGATCTGTGGTATTGGGAAGGGAGGTAAGGGACTGGACACCTTCCCAACATCTGCTGCAAGATTGTGCCTCTCAAGGGTTGTTAAGGCTATGATAAAACAGGAAAAGAGCACAGGAAGCCAGGGAAGTGTGGAAATGGGAGTATTTGCCAAACAGACAATAAGACCAGTGGAAAAAGGAAGTTGGAGGTGGGAATTCTTTCTGTGTTCATTCTCCCAACAACTGAAACTGGGGTGGGGGGAAGGGGTGCAGCCATGGCTCACAGGCTTGTTCAGTTTCAGGTTCGACTTCTGGGGAAGACAAAGAAAAAGAATCCCAGCAACAGTCGGGCCAGGCCAGGCGCCCCACCAGTGAGTGCTTCCAGATGCACTGATGCGTAGTCCCAGAACACTGCTCGAGAAGTACTGCTTAGCTAGACAGTGACTCCTCCGGAGGAAAAAAAAATCAGTCATTTTGACAAGGTCAAAATACCAAGAAAACAGCATTCCCAATTGGGCAGTTATGGGTCAGGACCAGAGTTCATTAGAACATATTCTTTTCTGCTTCTCCCTTCTTAGGATTTTTGGTTATGGGACAATGTTTAATACCTCCCCAAGAACAGAACTCTGAGGAGGTAAAAATGTGTACATAGTTGATCCTGGATAAGGGGACTTCTCCCTGAACTTTTGAAAAGAAAGAACCTAGAGGAGGGAGTGGAATAATGGAGTCAAATGATCCAGTCTAAGAACAAATGATCCCAGGTGGCATTTGAGCATTCGAGTGGATTCATGTATGGTCTATAGTATTCCAATACCAGGACTCAGAGGGCAACAAAGTTTTCCTTAGGATCTGGAAATTGGGGCAATTTGGAAGACTCCCCCTTTGCTTACACTTCTGGAAAGCTCAGAGAAGGAGCCAGTGAAGTGAGAAGGGAGAAAGTAAAGTAGGATAAACTGAAGGGAGGGCAGGAAGAAGGGAAGAGAACCCATTGAATCAGATTTGCAATGACACTTCATTTTTAGAAAACAGTTCGAGGGAGGTTGAGCAGCTTGCCCACAGTTGCCTAGCCAGTGAGTGGCGGGTTATAGTCAAAACATGGGTGCCTGATTTCAAAACCCCTCACTCTTCTTCTGATGAGTTGCTTCCACCAACTAAATATACACATACACCCAAGCATATATGTGTGTGCATATATATATGATTTAAAGCAAGACAAATATGTTTTTTAGCGGGATTGAACCCAGGGCCTTGTACATTCTAAGCATGCACTTTACCACTGAGCTACTCCCCCAACCCCATGTGTGTGCTTTATGACATCCCTGTTTCTTAATACTGCCCTATCACCAAGCAACCAAACAATGAGAGTAAATTTCCTATTTCTGTTTTTAAACTGTTCTCAAGCTAAATGTTTTCTCTCCCTTCAGGGTTACTCCTTATGTATTTATGTCTGTATATTATTGAAGAAAAGTGGAAAAAAGTGGGGAGGCTAAGGGAAATAATTGGTACTGGTTCTGTTGCCTCCTGTGCATGGTATGCATGTGTGTATAGTGGGGGGAGTGTCGCCATTTTGCCAAATCTGTACCACCTGGCTGGGAATTCACAGATCTGCTTTAGAGAAACAGTTTAGTCTTGTTTTCCCCCACAATCTTCTAACAGTTGAAATTTCTCCCTTTACTCCAAGAACAAAGTTCATTAGAACATATTCTTTTCTGGTCCTTGGAGAAGATTCTTTTCAAGTGACCATTCTATACTATTAAGAGGATATAAAGACCTCTCCCCCATTGCCAGGAGCCCCTACTTCCCACTTGTGTCTCAGGAAGTCACTGGGGGCTGGGGGTGGGAATGTTTGCGACTGAGGCTGCAGCTTCTCTCCCCAAGGGCCAGCAGGGTTCACCCCTGCTGCCTGGGTAGGAGGGACACAGATGCCTTAGGAGGGATGCTGTCACAAAAGGGCTTATTTGAAGAAAAAAAAAAAAAAAGTGTGAAAGGGATGAGGCTGTTGGCAGGGACGCTAGATCCACGCTACAGCCTCTGTTGACTGCAGTCTCCTTGTATGGATTCTTTCTCCACTTCTCACTTTCCAAGGCTTTATATTCATGCTATAAAGAAAAGCAATTCCCAGGCAAAGATGTTTATGGTATTTTATTAAAGTTTGGTGGGGAGGAGGGAAGAGGAGGGAAGAAGGCTGAATTTGGGAGTTAGGGGGAGGGGGCTGACTACTAGGGAGAGAGGAAGAGAGAGTGAGAGAAAGAGAAGGCAGGCATGCATGAGAGTCCCAAGCAGTGCCAAGAAGCAAAGAAAGGGCTGGTTGGGGATAGGGGGGAAAAGTGTGCCAGAAGCCTTATAGAAAAGGAGCAAAGAGCTGAACAGGAGGAACGGTTTAAAACTGAAGTGCAAATGGACTTCAGGATCCTCCTGGCAAAGGCTGCTACAAACAAAATACAAAATAGGCCACCATTAACCACTCAGGGAAACATAGTTCTGAGGAGGAGTCACCAAAAAAAAAGGGCCTAGCAGATAGATAGATAGATAGATAGATAGATAGATAGATAGATAGATGACAGATAGATACATGATATGCTAATGTACTAGGGTGGGAGGAGAGGAGAGAGAGAAGGAGAACATAAAGGTGTCTGAGACAGAGAGCTACATCAAGTGAAAGCAAAAACAACACACACACACACACACACACACACACACTGTCAGATCCCAAGAGAGACACATAGAGAGAGTCACACAGAGAAAAACAGAAAGGGCTATGAGAGGGGGTTGATGGGGTGGGAGTGGGGTGAGAGAGAAAGTCTCCAGCCAAATGCGGGAAACTTGGCAGGTGGACAGTAGCAGCCAGCCGGGCAGTAACTGCACTTGCTGTGTCTAGGCTATTGTTGTCTCCAAGGGAGGGGGGTTTGGGGGAGTTGTTTGTTTGTTTTGTTGTTTGGCTTCTTTGTCTCTTTTGTTCCAAGCAGTTAGTTTGCTTCTTTCCCAGACTCTGGGCTGATGGAAAACCTTTATGGATTTTTCTTAAAGGGACAGGATTAGCTAGTTCACCAGTATACCCGATTTCTCAATCCTAACCAGTTCCTGCCTAAATGACTCTGATTTTTAAAAGGGATTTTGTTAAGAACAGAGAGTCACTATTTATGCTGTGTTTGTGCCTGATTAACAAGAATAAACTGGTCAGTTTCACTCTCCCCAGTAAACCTTCTCCTGCAGGATTGCTAAGACCATAGTGGGGGGAAAAGGAAAGAAGAAAAGAAACCCCTGAAGCAAAAGCACACAAAAGCAAATGAAGAACATACATATATAAAGAACTACAAACATACATTGCTCCCTTAAAAATAAAATTAAGAATGAAAATTAGAAATACACACTTCAGGTTTTAAATAACCAGAATTGGGGCTTCAATTGAAGGAAGAAGGGTGGTGGGGTCACTTCTCCCACAACCCACCTCTGGCCTCACAGATCAGTTTCCTTTCCCCAGGTCCATCCTAACAGGATAAACAGCACAGCTCAAGGGGTTCTGGGAGCCTGTCTTAGGTCACTCTCCTGGGCTTGGTCTCCCTGAGGAAACAGATCATTAACACACTCAGGCAGCCAGAAGGACCTTACTGAAGGGCACAGATTCACAAAACTGAACAGGAGCACTACTTCTAAAGGAAAGGCAGGGAAAGGGGACATCCTGCAAGACTTTGACTTCTGTTCCCACCAAGAATCCCAGCTTCCTGTGTTTGTAGTAACTTAAACACATTTTGGAGTAAAGATGATAGCTTCTAAGAGAAATGAAAAACAGTCCCCCCCCCCCCCCCAATTTCTTCTCCATTTTCAGTTCCTTTTCAGCCCTCTCTCGAGAAGCACAGCTCTTTTTAAAAATTGTTTCTCCTTGCTACTCTTTCCTTAAAGTCTCCTAGTGAAATCTAGGGCACTGGATATTAAATAGAGATACAATCAAAGGGGCTGTGTCTGTATGCAGAGTACACTGGGATGGAGATGGGAAGGAGGGCTGTTTCTTTGTGAATGAGACTCTACATTGGAAGCCCAGACTTCTGCCCTGGAAGGGCCAAGGGCAGTTGCTACAGCTTGAGAGTGTGGATGGTGGCTGAGGGTTAGGGGTCTTCTTTGCCTCATCCTGGAAGAGTTTGGGTCTTGAAAGACAATTCTGCCCACTGTTTGGAGTTGGGGATGGTGAGAGGAGAGTTGAGAAGCAAGACTGCTTACACTTACAACTTTATCTGCCCCTTCACCTTATTTTTCTCCTCCTACACTCTTTCCCCAACAAATGCCCCTTTCAATGCCAGCATAGAGGTCCCCTGGTTGTTGCTCTACGGTTTTGCTTCTCGTGTGGGGACTGGAAACTCCCACTTTTCCGGTGACCCTCTGCAGGGCTTTCTCTGACAGGCCTGTGGTGACAACGTGGGTCAACTGTAGGGATGTTTGGAGGTGGGAGGCCTCCCTACAGAGCGAAAATTTCCAACCTTGGTTCCCAGGCAGTCCAGCCTCAATCCGGCCTGTGCAAAGCACTGCTGGTTGGAGGGACCATGACTGGACCGTGTTTGACCACAGCAGAAGCAACAGACTGTGATGGGGACTGGCTAAGATCTTCTGCGATGCTCGTGAATAAGGATTTGTAGGCATATTTGCTTTGCATAAACGTTTCATATCCAGGAGGTAACCAATACCCCCTCCCCAGACACCTTGACCTAAACACGATTTCGTATTTATCCAAAAATACAAAATTATGATTTGGGAGACACTGGCTCATCCCTGCGGAACCCGCGTGCCCTCAAGACGTAGCTCTCCGCAGGCATCCTCTGCGATTGACTACAGGAAACTTCCTGCCACGTGGAAGAAAGAGGCTAAATGGGGGCCATGACCTTGACTGCGTCAAGTGCGATTTCATGCCCAACCAAGTGGAGTTTGGAGAAGGCCGCCCGGCATCCCAACGTACAGGAGTCGGAGCCAAGAGGTCCTGCGCGGATTTCGTTTCTGTCGCCCCCCACTCCCCGCAAGTGTCCTGCAACGCGCAAATAGGTCCAGTTCGCCAGAATGTTCCCTTTGGCTTGTGACTTTTAAAGTTGAAACTCCGGGGTAGTAAATTTGGACACAAAATCTCAAATCTTGCTAATCCTAGGCAAAATAAAAACATAACATTGGCCACAAGTTAACCAACTTGAGGTGCTTTCTGCGGTCTCCTGGCGATGCTTCAGAATGCCCAATTCTCTCCGGGGAAAGACTTCAGGAAGATGATAGAACAGGGTCTCCTCTCCACTGCTGCCTATTCTGTCTTCTAACATTCTCCCAAATACACAGCATCTAGTTTCGGATTGTAAGCGTGTGTGTGTGTGTGTGTGTGTGTGTGTGTGTGTGTGTACACGCGCGCGCGCGTGCGCGCACAAAGTGAGGAGGGAACACAGTAGACTTGCCTTGAGCTCTTACACGAATGGTCACACCAGGACGTAGGGGCTCTCAGGGAGACGAAACCAGTCCAGGGAAATCGCTGCCAGGGAGTCCCTGGTCCCCATTCAGGAGACAGCCCGCCCCGCGCGAAGGGTGCCTCTCCCGAGCCCCACGCTGAGGACCTGGAAGGCAGGCGGATGCTCTAGGCTTGGGCAGAGTGGGAACCCTTAAAAATATATACATAATACACACAAACATATATATGTATATGCGTGTGCATATAGATGTACATATGTAAACATACACACACACACACACACACACACACACACAGGAACAAAACTAAACTACAAACCCGCGGGTCCCCACTGAAAACGAGGTGGGGGAGGAGGGGGCGGGAACGGTCAAGGCGCAGACACTGAGGGATGTGAAACGAACTCCGAACTCCGTGCCCTGCACAGTCGGTGCCTTCGGGGGGCTCCACCGCTGCGCACTCCCACCCTCAAGGTTTGGACTCACAGGGGAAAGCGAGGGGGGAGGGGGAGAAGAGGAAGATAGGTGGAGGGGGATGTGGGTATTCTTTTCCTCCTCCTTCCAGCGCCAGCTGGGGCGAACTTGAGGTGGCAAAACGCGAGTAAACTTTTCTTTGGAAAGTTTAGGTAGCGTGGTTAGTGACAGAGGCTCAGGACTATCAAGTCATTCCGAAGTGCGCTTGAGTGGGAGATTGAGAGATCGCAGTGTCCAGGTCCCGAAGCGGCTGAAGATTCAAGGCTCCTGGGTCAGGTTTGCCTACGGCCCCTGATGCTCTGGGGCACTGGTGACTGTGGGAAGTCGTTAGGAGATAGCAAGACAGGGCTAGAGTTCCACGGTTTATGTCGGTGCGGAAGGCACTACGAGGCTAAGGCTCAGAGCAGTAGCCGGAGAGGGTTGTCTGCCAAGGCGGTATTAGGTTCGACCGCCGAGGGGCCCAGTCTCCCACATTCCCCCGCCCAGTGAAGGGTGCGTGCGCTAGGGATCTTTGGGGACACGCGCGGGGTTTCGCATAGCGCGCTGGTTCTCTTGAGTACCACGTGCGTCCACGGCCCTAGGCGAGGCCGTTGGAGAGAGCGCCCCCGCAGGGGAGGGGGCCACGCAGTCAAGACTTGGTTTTTGCTATGCCCCAGTTTGCGCTCATCCATGCTTGGGGCAGAACAAAGTGGCCCAACCCAACTTCTCCACCCTGCGCCTTAGGAAGGAAACATGGTGCGCCCGCTGGAGCGCGAGGCCGCGGCAGCCGGTTCCACGCACGGCCTGGCCTGGCATTCTGCTATTCTTCATTGTGTACTAAGGGAAGGCATAATTCAATGATCTCCAAGTGCTCCGCACCCTTCTCCTCTTTTGCTTTGGAGCCTAGGATATTTCGAAGGGGAATCTTCTAAAAACTACCTACCGTTCTAAAGCCGAATTGGTTCTGTAGTAACTACTGGGGGAGGGGGACACCAAATCGGCGGTGAGTTTACAGCCTGAAGCCGTTTATTTAGACACGCTGAGCGCCATTCCAAACCGAGCAGCTCGCGCTATTTAGGGAGAAGTTGGAGAATGGAGAGAAAACAAGGTTATTTAAAGTGACTCCCAGAACGCGACTTTTATTCCACGACTCCTCAATGTCTGCGTCGCGGCTTCAGTTTAGAGCGACCCAGGCAGCCCAGGTTTTGATGTTTAAACCAGGCCAGCTCCCCGGTAAAACTACCTGTTGGGAGACTCTGCCGCCTAAACATTCGACCCTCCTCCCCTCTGCGCAACCCTGGCAGCAGTGGGACGGCTCTAGGGGTGGAAAGAGAAGGAAGAGAGCAGAAGAGCCGGGAGCGGCGGAGAAAGTCAGCTGCGCTTGTCAGTGCCCGGCAAGCTGTACCCGCGCCTCTGCTCCTTCAGGAACTAAAAACAGCCCCCCATACGCTGTTCTCGGCCCCTGCCTACAGGGATGGGCTGAAACTCGGCACGATTCTCTAAGTTCGGAAACCACGAAGCAGTGTTGTTGATGCTTGCGCCTCAATGCGTGTCTAACTTTAAAAAACAAAAAAGCCTCCTGGCGGCTTGACTCCCGCCCCACCTTACACTCCAACACCCAGCACTTTTCCCTATGCCGAAATCCACTTTACTACTTTTTGAAATTCGGAGAACTCCGCCGATGCTTGGACGCGCTGCAACCCAGGGGCTGTCTGAAGCTGCTGCGCGAGTGGCTTGAGGAAAATCTGGCGAGCAAACGGATCTCTATATTTTTAAACAAACCAGTTGGATAAGGGAGCGCAGCTAGCAAGACAATTTGAACAGTCAGTTTACCCGTTGGGAGAAATTTTGGAAGCTAGGGGAGAGGGGGGTTTGGTGTTTCACACGAACCTGTGGAAAGGACAATTTGTAGTGGGCCTTGAGTCTGGAAGTTCCATTTAAGAAGCGCAAAGCCCGGGTCTGGCGCGCTTTAACAACCTTCTTACTGGCAAACTCTCCAGCAGAGCCCGCACAACACTGAATTGGGGGATTTGGAGGCACACGCTGGACAGGCTTCCCCAGGCGCCAAAGACACTCGGCCGTCGTGTCTCTTTTGCAGATTTCTGCATTTTGATAGCGAATCTCACCCCATACTGGGAACAGCGAAATTTGGGGGAGGCTGTACCGCGGACACCATTTGAAGTCCAAGGGAATGGGAAGGCTTTCTCTGTAGCTGGGAAACAGCGGCACTTTCGTAAGGCATAGACTCATTTTCTTCAAGGTCACAAAGTACCCGACTGAAAACGAAATGGGGACAAATATTAGGAAGCTACTGGGAAAGAGGGGAGAAAGTCTCGTCTTGTTTAGGGTAGTCGTTTTAACAGCAAAGACTGCAGGGCTACGCGGAAAACCGAGAATTTATTAATGAGACTTTATTACACCAGGATGAGGATTGAGACTTCGAGTTAAAAGACCGCTCGGAACGCTTCCCGCGCCGCTGTCCCCACACCCCTTTTAAAAAAAATCATCCTGGCAGTATTAGCCTATTTGGCCCTTAAGTCACACCCCTATTCCCAGTCTTTAGTGACATTTCTCTGTGTGTCTCCTTCGTGTGCCCAGCCTTTGAGTTGTCCGGGACCCCTTCGGCGGCTGGAAAAACTGGTGCAAACTTGCCCTTCACCAGGCGCGCACGGAAGGGTGGGCTCTCCCCAGGCGGGTAACTCTGCGGCCCCGGCGACCTTTCCGGGCCTGGGAAACCCGGCGTCTTTTCCAGCACTCAGCCTTGGCGTTCCTGCTTTATTTCAGTGCAATCCCAGGGGCACGAAACCAAGGATAATAAACAATGCTGTTTATTAGAGATACAAACGGGCGCAGCAAAGAACCATGTAGAGAATCGAGTACAGAGGCATTTTAACAAATGACCCGATATTCAGCACCGCCTCTGAAAGTGACTTGTACAAAGGAGGACATTTTCCTAAAAACACAGAATTTCACAAAATACAGGTTTTGTCAAAATACGATGGTTGGAGCACTTTTTGTTTGGTTTTGCCTCCGGAAGTCAGGCGGAGTTGTTGCTACCTGTCCATGCCTGGATGCAAACCGCCCTTCCCGTCCAACTCTACATCGCAAGGCCTCGTTAAAAAAAAGAAAGAAACAGAAAAAAAAAAAATATATATATATATATATAAGGGGGTCTTCAAGGTGTGGTGTACTCTGATACCGTTATCCCAGATCTCTCAAGAAGTGCAAACACTACTTACCCTTTAGGGAGTGACAACACGAACTTTAGGAGGAGATGCAATTTTAACAGGCGCGGCCTGATAATGCAGTTATGAAAAATCACACCCCCTTTTTAACAATGTAAACGGAGATACCATCTGGGTGCTGACCATGAGAGTGGGGACTAGGGATTCCTGTTGGGTGCTGGTGTAGCCGATTTATGCTCTACCCGATGGTCTTGGGAAAGGACTTCCCATCTGCTCTGAACGCCCCCCTTACAATGTCAAAAATCTTCCTGCCTGCAAATATTGGCAGGAAGCTGCTATGACAGTCGGTGCTGCTTTAAATAGGAAGGATACCGTGGGGGAAAAAGAAAGTCGCGACCTTCCTACCCACCAAACTACCTGCCTCCAGTCCCCAAAAGGGCAAGTTCTGGCAAAGGAGACTCTGAGAAAGATCTTCCTTCTGAGCAGTGTGGGAAAAGAATCAGCTGTGTTCAGAAACAAATCTCTGATTTTCAGGAGCTAGACTGCACCAAAACTGGTCTCCCCAAATCAACTGCTAAGGCGTTAGTCTGAAGGTTTGTACCACCTGTGCGGGATCACTCCACTTTGTTGTTGTTGTTCAGATAAAGTGAATTGTTGAAAGAAACTTTAGAGGTGCTTTAGCTCAATTCTTGTGCACAGTAGGTTCTTTTTTTTTTTTTTTTTTTTTCCAAAGCCCATTTATCTAAAAGCCTGCTCCTGGCTCCTGGATCTGCTTAGGGAGGGCCTAGTGTCAGATCTGTGACCCACGAAGAACTATCATCCTAGGGAATTGGACTGGGGCTGACTCTGGTTTGGCCAGGGATGCCTAGTTCTTTCTGCTCACCAAGGTCATCTCTCTGGAAATGATTGCGGTGCCAACTGCACCCAAGGAACAGCCAAGACCTTCTTTTCCCACCTCCTGCCCTAAGCTGACAACCTTACACAGTGTTCACACATCATTCCTTCCCTAACTTTCTGTACTTAGACCTTGCTCAGCTGTCTCTGGCCCTTTTTGCCCATCCTAGATGACAGGCTCTCCTAGGAAAGTTTCTGATTGATGAGCTCAAGTTGAGAGGTCTCCTTTTGAAAAGGCTGACTGAATTGGAGAAGGCACCTCAGACGGTTTTGGTGGTAAGCATATTGCCTCTCTTTCCCAATACTTTCAAATCAGTTGGCCTGTGTCTTGTCATTTTACAGAGAAAAAAAAAAAACAAAAAACAAGGGTTCGAGAAGGAATTTGACTTATTCAAGGGCATGCAGGGAACTGAGGGCAGGGTCTGCAGCAGCCCCTGGGTCTCTTGACTTGAAGTCCACTTGCTCAGATTTTAGGAAGATACAATTGCTAACAATAGACTACTGTTTAGTGAGCAACAACTGTGTGCCAGAGCACGTGCCATACCAGACATGTTACGTAAGTCATCCTCACAGCAATTCTGAGGAGCCTCATTAGCCCCAATACAAATTTTAAAATAATCCTATAAAAGGAATACATGCACAAATTAAAATACTTCAAAAAATATGGAAGAGCATAAAATGAAAGTAAAAGTCTGCCACTCCACTCTCTCTCCCAGGATGACATTTATACTTTTCATTTCGGTGGCTGTGTATCTCATAGATGTTATCATTTTAGGAGCAAGGAGAGGAAGGCTCACAATTAAGCTAAGAAACCGTGGCTACCTGTCTCGAGGCTCAGCACCACCAATTATTCTACATTAGTTAAGATGAATTCAGAGAAAAGAAATGAGTTAGGCCACAGATAAAAAGGCAGGTCAGATCAGACTTGACATCACCCCTTCTTTTCCTCTCCTGCCCCACTCAGGATCCCACTAATACTACATTTTTTCCAGAAATTGAGAGCATAGACTCCCTTGGTGCATATAACCTAATAATCATTTGTGGGGCTGTATTGCTTTCAGGCCTTCATGTCATTGGACTAGTAAGTAGCCCTCCACCATGCCCTGTTTCTAGGATCCCAGTATCACCTCTGCCCTGCAGTAGGTCTGGGGCTGGGACATGCCTCTTAAACTTTAGATTTTCCTGTCTCTTCTCAGAGTTGTGGGGGGACTCCAGTGAGAGACAGGGAGAGGATTGTGTAAATGTGAGGTCTCCATGTAAATATAGAAAGGCGTCTATAGGACCCTGTGGCCCTTTAGTTCAGACAGCAGAGTATAAGGTTCTTTGCAAAATGGGATGGCTTTTGCATTTGAGGGTTTGCATAATGTGTGCATTTGTGTCAACAGGGGAAGGGTTAGGGGTATGTCTAAGTAGAAGAGGATGCTTATTTATCTGCAAAAGAAGGGAGCAGTGCGTGTTTAGAATCAGGAGACTTGGGCAAGTGTGGAGTAGACTTCTTTCTGCTGGAAAGCATATAGAGCCAAGCTGGTGAGGACACAAAGAAGCAGTTGTCCTGTGAGGGGTACACAGTGGGGGGATAAGAGTAGTGAGGTAAGGCTGAAAGGATGCTTATGCCTGTCCCTTTGGTAGGTAGCCACCAGCAATGGCTGTTTTCAGACTGTTCGGGGGCAGGCAAAGGGAAGTGAGGGGGAGACTGCAGTATGGCATCAGCTTCCCAGAATGAGTTATTTAATTTATTATTCATGGTGAGTGAAAAGGGAAGAGATCTTAGAGGACAGGTGGGACAATTCTTCCAGAAAACTCACTTGTCTGTGATGGTTCTTTATTCTGGAAGAATTTCTGGAAACATCCTAAATTTAGGGATGTTCACATGAGAATGAATGATAGGCTATGATTAGAGTCTCCTAGGCTTTGCAGGGGAAGAGTAACTGGGGAGGGGACAGCCCTGAAGCTGCACACATCTGAGATTGTGGGGAGAGAAGCTCTGACCACCACTGGGGAAGAAGGAGAAAAGGGCTTTAAGATGATGCAGGGGACTGGGTAGTAGGCTGGTTCCAAAGAGAAACTGTGAAAGGAGAGAAAGGCAGCTTTTCTGGAAGGCCCAGCCAGGCTTCAGAGCCTGCCTTCAATGCCTGTCAGGACAAAGGATGCTGCGCCCCCTGGTGTCAGACTGGCAGCCCATGCCAGCTAGCTGCATGGAGACCCATGGGCAGTGAGACCCCGGGACCAGCTGGAGGAGTCGAGGGGTCAGATGCCCTTTCTTCTGTTTGCTAAGGGAGTTGAAGTTGAAATAGTTCTTCCTTTCTCAACTCTGAAGTCGAAACAGAGACTCTGGTGTGGAGAGAGGAGGGTTTTGTGGGTTTTTTTTTGCATGCCATTTAGGCCAACAGGACAATGCCTATTTAGAAATAGCCCTTTGGGGTGGGAAGTACACTATTCTGAAAGAAAAGACCTGTATTTTGGGCAAAGTGCTGGTCTGGGGCAAATCATTTAAAATCTTAGGACATTTCTTTCTTTGTCCTAAATCCAAAGAATTTAGAGTGAGATGCTGTTATGTTCTTTTCTAAGTTCTAATATTGGTGTTTATTTCTTAATCGTTATGCTGCACCCTTCTTTTCTCAGAGCCTTGCAAATGTGACTTTTTAAAAATATATATGCAGGTGCAAATGTTATATATTTTAGCATCTTGAGTTCCTGATTCTGAGCAAAGGTTTTCAAAAGTGCAAAATATACCTCTTTTCAGCACCAAAACTCCCCACTCCCCCAACCTTTTGTGGAGCCTCCTGCAAGAAAGCTGCAGAGTGAGCAGGACTCCAGTCTCTGCTGTTTCTTTTAAAAATAAAGTACTGAAGTGTTGTGCTGGAAATTCTGCTACTAAGTGTCGCATGTGGTAGGTGTGAATATATGCTTCAATAGTTCCAGGCACAAGACCAAAATCTTCCCCAGAATTAGCAGAGTTTTCAGTTATAATCTGGCTATCATTTTTCTACAAATAGGTACAAAGACCAATTTGGGACCATGTTCTCTGAAAGTGGTACCTCATCAGGTTTCCATTGAAATTTAGGACCATCCCTAGTACAGTCAGGTGATTTGAGGAAGGATCAGTTGTGGGAAAGAATTGGGTTGTAGCTGAGAGTTTTCTTCTCCTAAAACATTCAAGTCTCCTGTCTGAGGTGAGGAGTCTGTTAAACTTCATGGCAAGTTCTTTTCGTCTGCATGGCACTTGAACTATTATCTCTACATAATGGGTACAGTTGTTGTTTTTAAGGAAACTGATTATTGCCCTGTGAAGGATCACTTAAGCAGGAACCTTGATTTTGCAGATGTGGATGGAGTGTGCAGCTGTTGTCCTATAATTATATCACCATTCCACATACTGCAGGCATGGTCCTCTTTTTTTTTTTTTTTGGTACCAGGGATTGAACCCAGGAGCGCTTAACTACTGAACCACATTCCTAGCCCTTTTTTTTAAATTTTAATTTGAGATAGGGTCTAACTAAGTTGCTTAGGGTCTTGCTAAGTTGCTGAGGATGGCTTTGAACTTGGGATTTTCCTGCCTTAGCCTCCCAAAGTGCTAGGATTACAGGTATGTGCCACCACGCCCTGCTGTTTGGAGTCCTTATAAGACATTAGGACACAGAAGTGTTCAGAGGGAAGATCATGTGAAGACATAAGGAGAAGGCACCATCTGTAAGCCAAGAAACCAACCTTGCCAACACTTTGATCTGACTTGAGTCTTCAGAACTGTGATAAGGTAAATTTCCTTTGTTTAAGCCACCAGTCTGTGGCATTTTGTTATAGCAGCCCTAGAAAACCAATACATGCTACTATAGGCAGTCAATTATGTGCTGCCATTTGGAGATATGGACCCAGGGTGACCAGATTTTCCAGACTAAAATATTTTGTTCTTCAAATATTACCATCAGGAATAGGTTCATGTGACCTGTGCAGTCACATAAGAATCTGTACATAGAAGTGGCCCATTGTTGGTTTAAGGCTCTCCTGTTGCAATCTTGAAATTTCTAAATTTTCAATAAGGCATCCACCCACTGGGCCCTCAAACTATGTAAGTAATTACAAACTATGTAATTAGTTCTAGCTGACAAAAAATATAAATGTAAAATATTCTGCATGTTAAGATTATGGGGGAGTCAGGCATGGTGGCACATGCCTATAACCCCAAGTACTTGATACGCTGAGGCAGGAGAATCCCAAGTTTGAATGAGACCATCCCAAACAACTTGGTGAGACCCTATCTCAAAATAAAATTTTAAAATTGCTGGGGATGTAGTTCAGTGGTAGAGTGTTTGCTTAGCATATATAAAGTTCAATCTACAGTACTAGGGAAAAAAAGGACCGTGACTGCAGAAAACATAAAGATGTTAACCAATGATTATGTGGGCCCAAACAAAACATGACGGGCTGGAGGCAGCATGGGACTCTGCACCGAACTTTCTGTTTCTAACTGGAATAAGATCTCCCATCCCATGATAATCACAAGGAGGGAATTTATGAAGCCCAGAGGTTTTCTGAGAGTGGAAGGAAAGTCACGGATATTCCCCAGATGTGATTTCCTGAGATTCCATATAAGCTAATGTGGCGCTGGCCAAGATTTTTTTCTCAGGGTTGAGCACTGAGAACTTCGCAATATGAAGATCTTGAGGAAAGGCCCAACATAAGGAACAAAGTATTTGGGGTCGAGAACTATGTCCTGCCTGCATGACTGCTGCTGGAAGCTCCCCCAAGTTCATTCTCCCTTTCTGAGTTGGGTTTTGGAAAACCAGAGCTGAGAATGCCATCCAGTATGACCTGCAAGACCCCGAGGGGCAGTGCAGACTTCTATAACAAGACAGAACAGAATGGCAAGGAACAACAGCGAGAGTGGACAGATTTGCCTCCAGGTTCCTGCCTGGAGTTATAAACAAGACTTTTCTCCCTTGTGCTGAACCAGTCCTAGGATTCTTAAAGCATTCTCAGTTGGGGTGAGTTAGCAGAGCTAAGCTGCAGAGTACAAACTATAATTTCGGTTCAAGGGTCTGGGCCATCCTAAGGACTTAATTATGAATAAATGATACCTTTCCATTTCATGGTGCACATCATCCCAGTCAATTCCAGTTTGGAAAAGAAAGTTTTTCCCTGGTGAAAGGAATGTCAGTCATCAGTAAATAGTCAAGGGGATGTGATGGGGAAGTCCTATTTTTAAGGATATCCATTGATTTATAGAAGCTCCCTGAAAATATTATAGCGGAATGTTTGGTCAGGAGGTCTGCTTTTCGAGTTCTATTTCTGCCCAGCACTGACTAACTGGAGAGTGTAAATTTTAAAAGAAGTAATTTCTTATGCACGTTATGCAAACTCCCTTAGGGGAATGAGTGAAAGACTGTTTGAGACACTGTGCATTTCTTGGAAGAAAGTCGCTATATAAATTAATATAGAGCCCTCTTTTTCATTGCAGGCCTGGAAGACACACCAAAAGACTCCCCCAAGTCACGCAAGGGAGAAAATGAAACCCTCCACTGGCCTCTATCAGGGAAGCTAATTTTCCCCCTTTTCTGCACATATTCCAAACTCTATAACTCTAATTTGCAGTTCAGAAAATAAGGTTTTTCTTTTTCTTTTTCTTTATACTTTGGATATAGAGCACCCCCAAAGGAACAATGTGTTGTGCTGAGTTGTGAGCCTATTGTGGGTAAGGCCCAGACTTAGTTGCTGCAAGAGGAAGTTCACTTACACCTGCTCGGTGATCTAGAGACCCCAGGTCAGATCAGCTCCTACTTCCTTCCTCTCCACCATGAAAGAGCAAGCTTGGGGGTGGCAATTCAAAAGTTAAGAGGTTTGAAATTCTATATGTAGTCTTTCTGAGTTAAGTCCTAAATGACAATTCCCTTAATCATGTGGAAAATAAGAAATTTGGCTAAAGGTTTTAGCTTAAAGTCATTGATTTAAAAGAAATGGAAACATAGGTTCATATAGAAACTTGTATGTGAATGTTCACAGCAGAATTTTCATAATAGCCAGGAAAGGAAAAAAGTTCAAATATCTGTTAACTAATGAATAGATAAACAAAATGTGGTATATCCATGTAATAGAATACTATTCAGCAATAAAAAGAAATATTGATAAATACAACAACATGGATGAACCTTAAAACATCATGCTAAGTAAAAAAAGTCAATCACAAATGAACACATTTTATGATTCCATTGTGGAATTATGGAACCATACAACATGTATTTTTTTATGATTAATTCCTACAGTACACATATTTATAGAAACAGAAAGCAGACTAGTGGTTGGCTAGGTCTTGGGAAGAGATGGGGGATATTGGAAAGTGATAGCAAAGTGGTACAGAGTTTCTTTGTGGGATGATAGAAATGTTCTAAAATTGAGGTGGCAGTTGTACCACTTGGTGAATGCATTGAAAACCACTCTTGCTGTAAAAGTGAGTTGCATGATGTGTGAATTTTATCTCAATAAAGATGCTAAAAGATTTTCAGAATGCTACCTCAAAAAATACCCACTGGTTTATCTCTCTTTCTGAAGCTGATCATTTTAGAAAATGTCTCCAAAATAAAACAGAGTTTTATGGGATAACTGAAATCAGAATGTGCAAAAGTGATTTTTTTCTTAGGTGGGGAGATTCTAATTTGCACATCCATGTGTACTTACAATACCTGGACCTGTAACTCTTTTTAACCTTGCTGAAAATCTTTGTCTTAGCCTGAAATCATTAAAATATGTTTAAACAATGATACTGAGGTGAATTTGTTGTTTCTGCCCCTCCCCCCAATATTTTTCCCCTTCTTTAGGTAATAGCACACCAATTTTCTCTTAAGGAAACCCCAGCTCCATTTCAGTTCATGTGGCTTGAATGTGCCTGCATTAAGCCTTAGGCACTACCACTCACTTAAGGCCTCATCAGTCAGTACATGCTATTCAATGGTGTGTTGGCGGTAGCTCACACTTGTGCATACAAACCAATTGATTAATGGTCAGAAAGTTTGTGAGCCAGTTGTTAAACACAATCACTATTATAATTTAAATCATATAAACTTATAATTAAATAAATTATATTAAAAAAAGGAAATAAGTATCAAACCTTAGCACTTTCTACTCATTTGACTACATTTTGCTATCTATGCTCTTGAGATTACTTATATCCATTGAATCTGTGCAGTGGAAATACTGAATAGCCATGAGCTACTATGTTTTTCTTCCCGTTTCTATGTTCAGTGACTTTCCCTTGATAGTTTGAAATTGGCCTTGGTGGCTCTGCTTATACTGTAGAACTAGGTCCATGCTATTTTTCAGGGCCTCCCATTTCCTGAAAAGGAGATTGTTGAATATTTACCAGCTGTAGTGGGTTCAATAGTGGTCTCTAAAAGATATGTCCACATCCTAATCCCTGGACCTTGTGAATGTAAACTTCTTTGGAAAAAGGTCTTTGCTGCTGTCATTAAGCTAAGGATCCTGAGATGAGGTCATCCTGGAAGATTCCAGGGTCCCTAAACACAATCATGTGTGCCCTTACAGGACAGAAGCAGAGGGTGATTTGACAGACACACACAGAGAAGACGGGGAAGCGATGGGACCACAGAGGCAGAGATCAGAGTGATGTGGGCACAAACCAAGGAATTCCAAGAAGCTGGAAAAGACAAGAAACAGAATCTCCCCTATGGCCTCTGGAAGTGGCATGGCCCTGCTGACACCTTGATTTTGTAAAAGAAGTTTCTGTTGTTTTCAGCCATCCAGTTTTTGGTCATTTGTTATGGCAACCACAGAAAAGGAATGTAGTAGCACATCACTGCAGCACTATTGTGCAGCTCAGGGAGGGGCATGTGACCCAAGCCAGCACCATGGGAAATGTTTCCACTGTAAAAGAAGCTATCCTTCTCCCAGGCATTGCTGAGCAGTTCCACCTTTGCCACGGTATTTGCTTAAGAATGAAAACAGCACAGAAAGTGGAAGAGCTGGGGTCTCGTGGGACACTCTTGCCAATGTTAGTTGAGACACTGGATTTATCTACCACTGAACTTTTTGATTTTATTACAGTAATTTCTTTTTAAACCAAGCTCTTAACCAACAAATATAGACATGTTAATTTTCAGAGAACTTTGTAAATACATACAATTGCTATCACTTATTCAGTAACTATTTAAATTAGCACTACTAATAAAGATGATCAGGAAAATATATACCAGGCAGTGAACAATCTGCTACCTGAATTCAATCATGTTTATTTGTTGCATACTTATTGAGCCCAACTCTACTTCAAGAATTCTATTCAGACCAGAAATTCATCCATTTAAGAGCTTACAATTTATTTTCAAGTAAGGAGTTGAATATAGCCTACTTTGCTGAGGTCACTAATAGTATTAACTTTTCATTATATAGTCAATAATTTTTTGGACAGTTTTAAATTCAAGTAATTTAATTATTTTTCATAAAGAGAATTTGTTTAATGCATTATTTAAATGCTTAAAATTAAAGAATTTAAAAATTAAATTTTAATTCATAAATCATAAAATTTAATTAAAATTAAATTTTAATTCATAAATCATTAAAATTCATAAATCATACAAATAATCTTTTGGCAAATTAAATGTTTCAATTTGTGTGTGTTTGTGTGTGTGTGTGTGTGTGTGTGTGTGTGTGTGTGTGTGGCGATGTTGGAGATAGAACCCAAGGCCTCTCGAATGCTAGGCAAATGGTCTACCACTGAGGTGCATCCCCTGCCCGGTTCTGTACTTCTAAAGAAATTTTTATTTGTTAGTGTGGACAATCATATTTCTGAAAAAAGCATGTCACAGAAATTCCCAGGAATAGACATAATGTATTGAAGTATTTTAAAAATAAAAACAAAACCTTTTACCTTCAGTATTTATATCTTTAACCATTTGTCCAGGTTCAAGAGGTTTTGAATTAATTTTGTCCTCCATAATTCTATTTCTTTCCTCAACATTCAAATACCTTTGTTTTTTTGATGAACACATTTTGGATGAATTCCCAGTCAACTCTCTAATCTAATTAAACTCAGATAAGTTCAACTCAGATAACATTTACCCTCAGTTTCTTGATAGTTGATTAACTGGGAGCCCATCTTTCAGAATAAAAAAAGAAGAAGTGGGGGGGCTGTAAGAATGGAGGAAGGATGGGTTGTATAGAGGAAAATGAGGGATGGGGAGCAGGGGAAGGAGAAGGAAAAATAATAGAATGAGACAAACATCATTACCCTATGTACATGTATGATTATGCAAATGGTGTGACTCTACTTTGGGTACAACTAGAGAAACGGAAGTTGTACCCCATTTGTGTACAATGAATCAAAATTTTAAAAAAAGAAGGAAAAACAAAAGTACAAAAAGGCTCTAGAGGTGAGGATTACTTATTGCTAAAAGGAACAGCTTGTTCCACTTAGGAATACTGATGCCACTTGCATTTATAAACTACCCCCCATTTATCTCAATTTAAAATGGAAATGAACTTTCAAATGCAAATATTCTAATATTATATTATTCTTTAGCATGTTTGTATTTCAAATATCATTACTTAACAAAAAAGAGAATCGTTTTGAATATTCTCCAGAACAAGCAAGCAAACCACACACACACATTAGGCACATAAATGATTTCATTAATTCAAGTCTACTGTCTGGGTAACCTACAATAATCCTCCTCTCTGCTATACAACAAGAGCCACCAAAATCTTTTTGGAGATTGGGATCATTCAATAAGAAGTTAAAGGGAAACATGAAAAAACAAAAACTTAGTTTTAAGAGTCCCCATTTTTAATCCAGATACTGTGGAACACACCTATAATCCCAGCTACTGAGGAAAATTGCAAGTTCAAGTCCAGCCTCAGCAGTTTAGTGAGACCCCGTCTCGAAATAAAAATAATAAAAGGACTGGAGATGTAACTGAGTGGCAGAGTGCCCCTGGGTTAAATACTGAAAAAAAAAAAAAAAAAAAAAAAAAATTCCCCATTTTTATGTCTAAAATAAAAAATTGTGAACATTTAAGTTTATCAAGGCAAAAGTAAACAGACTCAAAATAAGTGTCTGCACAAAACACAAGGATGCTACTTTCCCTTAACAAGAATAGTTTTTAAATAGTACGCATTCTTTATAATGCTGGCTAAGGAGAGTCCCAATAAGTTTGCTTTTTTCCCTAAAGCTTAAAAGAGACTCACCACCAAAGTTGAAATATAAGAAACTGGAAAAAAAATCAGTGATTTGTTCCTTGATGGTAACTTTATGCCACAGATACAAGGGTTTCTTTACACTAAATTGTTTTCTTCATGTGGAAACCCACTGATAGAAATCTAGGTGAACGGATATGATTAAGTATTTGTGTGACTCCAACTCTAAAATACCTTTCTTCTTGTTTTAAGTGAAGTACCTCAACATTTGCCCAGGGACCAGAGGAGGGGAATAACTTAAGAGTTAGGCCCTAGAGACATTTCAAAACTGCCTGGACAAAGCTTTGGAATGACTACAATAGTGAACCATCCTGCCTTGGACCAGAATCGAGATTGATGACCTAATATATCTTTCCCAACACTGACTGCCATAGTTTTATGAGCATCAAGAACTGGGAGTCTGCCATTGTCAACAAATAGAGCTTCTCCAGAGCATTTCCATCCACAGAAACTCAAGTATCCCCCAAGAGCACCAAGTGCAGGCTCAGGATGCGGCCTCCAGCTTCCACCACATGTGGGATGGAAACTGCTTTGGCAGGATAATTCTTAAAGAAAAGGAAGTGTACCCATTACTGTGCTATGTTATCTTGGTTTAAGAACTCTGAGCCAGGGCAGTGAGGTTTCCCAGAGAAGCCTAGAATGAAGTTAATGAGCTTAGATGAAGGGTTCCTCCTTCTCAGAGTCCCTGTCCAAAGCCTGATACCTCATTTTGTATTTGTAGTTTTTGTATTCTTGTTCTTATGAGTCCTCTTAATTGTACAAACTATTTGTTTCCCAAAATGGGGACATGCTAAAGGAATTGCAACAAATTTTAACTTGATAAAATCGTAAAAATTAAACACAAACTTTTCTTTGCCTGTATACAACACCCCCATCTGGCAAGTTACCAGAGGTCTGAGACCACTCAGTTTGACTCTCTTGTCACCTGCTGTCCTTTCAAAACTACCACAGTGGTTTGAAAACTGACTGCACTTTCAGTTTCTTCACCTTAGCTCTTCCTTGAAAGAAGACTTCAGTGTGAGCTAATTATTACAAAAGCTCACAGACTCTGAAGATCCAAAGAATTTCTAAGCATGACCCTCCTTTTGGTTATGTGGTATCACCATGGCAATGCCAGCTAAGTTTTGTTTTATATTAAAGTCCTTGGATTTGGACTAGGCTTCCACAATTTTTTATGATGGTTCTCGAAGGACCAAGCCATAGAAACATTTTTTTTTTTCTGATTACAACAGTAATGGTACATACATACACATGGAAGTATGCATATGTAAACATAAATAACTTGAGACATTATAACACAAAACATCTTCCATAATCCCACACAACTGAGGAAAGTAATTTTTTTCAAGGCATATAGTAACATTTCATTTATTATTTTTCAAAAAAATGATATTATGCTTTCAACTCAGGAGCATATTTTCTACCTGGCAATATGCCTTTGTCATCTTCCATATCACTCTGTAGAAAGTGATCTTTTTTCATCTTTTTAATGGCTCCATGGGACTGCACTGTATGACTGAACCATACTTTCCTTAACCAACTGCCTTCTTATGAACATTTGGATTCTTCCAGTTAGTAACAAATATTCTTGCAAGTATCATTTTGTACTTGTGCATCTCTGCCAGTCATAGGAGTATTTCTCTATGATGAAATCCCAGAAGATAAATTATTATTATTATCCAGAGTTTGAGGATTTCATTTTTAATAACTATTGTCAAATTGCCCTCCATTAATTTTATGCCCATTCACGCCCCCAGCTACACTCTAAGAAGGGGGTTGTTTCCCCACTTCCTGATATCTTACAATTTGGGGATGTCTGATGTGAGTTAGGAGTTAAGAGGTTCAGCCTGTGGGGTATTTTTCCCTTTGTGAACAGCTAACAAAGAGCTCTCAAGTCTCCCCTTTCCTTGATGAATTATCTGCTCTGGGTAAGTTAACTACCTAGAGAGACATCTAGTTAATCTGAGAGGTGAAAATTCTACCACTGAATGCTTTCAAATAGATGACGTCATTAAAGACAATTTGTCAGTGAGTGGATAAGAAATCATGTTAGTGATAGAATGCTTATAAATTCATTACTGCAAAATATAAATTGGTTCAGAATTTTTAGCACTGTGGTCTTCATATAAACATATTTAATCTAAAGCATCAGAATGTTTACATTTGCACAATTCTTCAATTTCATATCTACATTTATTCATTCAAAGTAGTTTGAAAAAAGTGTTCTTTAAAAGTTCATGAAAAGTGACCCCTAGTCCATCATTTAAAGCAGAGCAAGGTTTGTCAGCATCCAGACTGATGGGGGCCTTTTTGACAGTTGCTATGGTTTACATCTCTAGAATTAAGGCCATTGGCCACAGACTCAAAAGACGTTTTAGGGATTATCTAGTCAAAAGATTATCAAACTCTGCTCTACAAAACTTTGGGCTGCTTTCAGGGAAAAGGGGTTGAGGACTGGTGCTCTTCAAACCCCAATTTCACTCTAACAGTTCCACTTTGACCTGTTTCGTATGGTGGGTTATGTATTGTGTTATCTAGAGCAAGTTGATTTCTTATTTTTTTTTTCATTTCTAGGATAATAACAGTGCCTATTTTAGAGTAGTGAAAACTAAATTAAATAATACCATACAATGTGAAGTGCTTAGCCCTGTGCCTTGCACATGCCAACAACTCAGTAAATAATTGCTATTTTACCATGTAAGATTTTGCTTTGAAAAAGGATTCTGCTGATAAAAACTAAGCCTAAAAAACACCAATTTACTTTTTGTCATCTCTAAAATAAAGACAATTAATTCAGAGTTAAATTTTATTTACCCTGTTTCTCAGTCTGACCGTTTTTTTCTCTCATTCTCAGACCCCAATTTTGTGGATATGGCTGGAAGCTCTGAAGACAGAGTGTCCTGCCACACTCTAAGAGGTTCCACTGTGCCATCAAGGGTGACTATGCCATGCCTGCTCTATCTGCATTCCCCTTGATTTGCAAAAGACACATGATTGTACAAAAGTTTCCATTCCCTTTGTGAAAAGGTCCCCGACCATGAGACTTGAACATGAAAGTTGCAGAATCTTAGAAATATTACTTAGTTGTCACCTTTTCCAAAATTACAAGGATATTTGGAATATCCTAAGACTGGCTGAATTTTCTTGGCCAGACATTTTTTATAGGAAGAATTCATCCAACAAACATATTCTCTTATCAGTCTTTTTCTTAGGAAAGCTTGTCTTTGTGCAGGGGAAGTTTTCAAGTTTTACTAATGAATCACAGACATGAGGCAGGAGGCAGGGAGCACCAAGCATTTTCCTTCTTATTGCTCCAACGTGAGACCCAAACCATGGGGTAGGAGCAAAACCTCCCAAACTGTATATCTTTTCTACCCAGGAACTCCTTCCATGCCAGTTACTGCTGATGTCTGAGAGCCAGACATGGGTTTAGGGAGGGGCTCCTCTATGTCAGGGCCATTCAGGGTCTGTGGGAGACTTAGGGACAAGTAGACATAAAAACTGTAGAATTAAAGGCTGAAAACAGCATTTAACAAAACCCCTCCCTCCAGACGCTCTTGATCAAAGTTTACCCTTGCACTAAGACAATCGATCTACAGTTGCACACATAAAATTTTGGCAACACTCTGTCCTCATTGCTTTCAACAGAGGCTTTGGACCCCTGAATCTGGGCATCGTCCCAGAACTGAGATCCAGTTGCATTACGCATACCAGGAGACACACCACCACAGCACAGGCCCCGCAACCACTTTCTTTTAACCTCGCGTCTGTGAGAAATTACTTTCCAACAAAATAAGTGAAACCCGATGTCTTCTCCGGGTGGTTATTTTTGCGCCTATGAAGTCAATAAAACTCTCCAGATTTATTAGACAGCCCTGCTGCGGAAGACAAGACCACTTCCTATTCCCTAGCGGAAATGTGTGCCTTTCCTTTCTGTAACCTTCTGACCACAGATCTTAATTTTACTCATTTCTTTGATTTTTCCCAGAAAATTTGTCAGAACTCTCAAAGATAAGTGGCTTGGCCTCTACTACAATTCCAGTCTTTTGCATCCAAGAGTGATAAAGCAGACTTGTCTCATGCTCCTAGTGCTTTTCTTCTTCACCTCCTATTTCCTTTACACAGCATCAGCAGAGAGGTTTGGCTATCTCTCTTTCTTCGATCTAAACACTCAAAGCAACACCTACCAACAAATGTGTGCTCCTGAGACAGCCCACTAAACCATCGGTTAATGACCACGATGATGACAATTTGCTTTGATTTTTATTCCATTCTATAGTTTTTCTTAAGGAATAGGGATTCCAAGCCAGTGCTCTATTGGTGTAGAAATGCAAAGCTGAAGAGAATAATGATTGTACTTTCAAGGAGCTCACAGGAGAAAGAAACAGGTCAATAAATAAAACTCATTTAGTGTCACAGTTTCCCTCAGTCAAAAAGAGTCCTGTGGGGGACAGAGACTAGAACATGGAAAGGCCACGTGAGTTTTCTCAGAGCAGTTGACTCTTGAGCCATGTGTTTAAAGATGAATAGGAGTTCACTGGGTGTACTTGGGAAGACCAAGCAGAGGAACTAGCAATCACAAAAGATCAAACGTTTGAAACTGCATGATGCTTTGGGGACCTAAGAAGTTCTGAGTTAGGAATGAAGGCCATGATGTTGTAAGCAACCTGTTTAGGTTCATAAATGATGTGGGTGTATATTTTTTAGATGATGGGAAACTTCAGCAGGGGCTTGAGCCTTGGAGCAACTGTGGTGTCATAATCAAAGAGAGGACAAGTGACTGAATAGTATTTAGGGGAAAAAAATGAAAAGAGCTGGGACTAGGCCAGTGTGGAAGGAATGGAGAGGAAGACTGAAGGGTAGCCAAGAAGCAGACATGAAAAGGTAGCAGAGTGTTGAAGATTCTCACTCCAGAATGGCTTCTAAGAGTTGCATTTTGAAAAGAATAATAACAACAAAAAAGTTGTTGCATTTCACTGACAGAAATTACCTCCAAAATCCTTTTAATTCTAAATTGTTGACTCACTAAAGCATTTTCTCCAAATGTTTCCAAAAAATGATTTGAGGTGGGAAAGAATTTCCTTACCAAATCCAGGGCCAACACCAACGGCTGTGCTGACTGGGCACTGCCGCAGTATAACTCCAGGGTCACAACTCTCTGGAGTCGTGCAGTATGGCAGCTGTAGCCATCGATGAACAGAAGAAAAGCATCGCTATTTCCCTGGTTCAGCCAACCTGAATATCATTCAGAGAGGCTCATCCAGGGCCTTCTTGACCAACTTGAGCTTTGATTATCCTCATGCCAATATACTATATTATCTCAATTTAACTGGCTTGTTTCTTGAGTGATGGCTTCTACTCTGTTCACTTATGTTCAGGTGTTGAGAGAGAAGGTGCCCTTCATGTTAAGTGTCAGATGATCTTTGTTCCCTATGAATTTGGGCAAGGCACCTAAACTCAGTGTCTTCAGTTGCACAATGGGACAATATTAATACTTACCCCATAGGTTTGGTATAAAACTTAAATGAACCAAAATTATAGAATACTTGACCCATAGAAGACATAGGGTTTTGGTACCCTCCTGTATCATGCACTGTGCTGGGTGCCTGATATGTAGTATCTTATTGCAATCTTTCAGTTTTACAGAAAAGGGAAACTAAGCTCTTTGAGGGTAAGGCTTATTTATCATTTTATTTCCAGCACCCAGAATAGTGTCTGCCTGCAAGTGGCTAATTAGGGTTTCATAGTAACGTATCCAAAGTCCCCTTTGCCATCAAAGTAAGAGGCTATGCTCCCTGCTATGTAGTACTGTACTTCAAAGATCCCCATCAAATTTCCCTGCCACCATACTAAGTGAGATAAGCCAATCTCAAAAAACCAAAGGACAAATGATCTTGCTGATAAGCGGATGATGACACATAATGGGGGGTGGGAGAGGTTAGTGTTAGGTTTAGGGTTAGGGTTAGGGATGGGGGCAAGAATGGAGGAAGGAAGGACTGTATAGAGGGAAAATAGTGGTGGGAGGGGTGGAGGGGAAGGGAAAAAATAACAGAATGAATCAAACAACATTACCCTATGTAAATTTATGATTACACAAAAATGTAATGGTATGCCTTTACTCCATGTACAAACAGAGAAACGACATATATCCCATTTGTTTACAATAAAAAAAAAAATTCCCTGCCACTCTCCTTGTGTGTCCTTGGCTTCAGCTGTGCTAAACCCTTACCTTTCCCCACTCAACACACCTTAAGCTGTGTGCCTTTCTGTGAGGTGCTTCCTCTGCCTAGAATAGTCCTCACCTTCTTAGGAAACTTGGGACTCCTGCTCACTCTTCAACCACAGTCACTGCCATACCCACTTCCTGGATTAAGCCCTTTCCACCTTACTCCTTTGCTCCCTTTTGACTCAAGGACAATTATTAGCTTCCTCATTGCCTTTATCGTAGCACTTTCAATACTTTTATTAAGGTTATATGTATACTAGTGGTCTATGAATTCTTTATATGTATAATATATATTATAATGTATAGATATTTAGTTGTAGATGGACACAATACCCTTATTATATTTATATATTTTTTTTAATGTAGTGCTGAGGATTGAACCCAGTGCCTCACATGTGCTAAGCAAGTACTCCACCACTGAGCCACAACCCCAGCCTCAGTCTACGAACTCTTAAGGTCGAGGACTACTTTATTCTTTGATATGCCCCCGATCCCAACCCAAAGAGAGTTAACTTTTCTCTGTTTAAGGAAAAAAGAGTATGTTGGTTAAAAAAAAGTGAATAACAATGTACGTGGTCAAATGAAGTCAAATTGCTTAAAAGATGGGATGTAATAGATGTCTAGGAATGCTGGCTTAGTAGTAGAAAAGCTGCTAAATCTGCAAACAAGTATATTTGACTGCACATTAGGTACAATCTTGCTTAATAACAAAGTTATGGAATAACTATGAAAAGGACAGATCAGCCTCAGGATCACATGAAACAAATGATCCATGGAAATCAATCACTCCTAATAGTGAACTTTCTTTAGACTTGGAAATTTTCTTGCCCTGCTAGGGGATCACCTTCACCTATGGCATTTTAAACCCCATCACCTCTTGGAGTTCTATCAGTTCCTTTGTTTAAGAAGTAATTTTCATCTAGCCATAGGACCTCCCTTTTCTTACAGTTGTGCAGTGCCTCAGTTATCTCTGGAACCCTTCTTGCCTCTTTTGTCTTTATATGTCAACTTTGGAAATGAGTTCTTATTATTTATTATTATTATTATTATTATTATTTTGTGTTGGGATAAAATATTAGTACAAAGAACTGCAACCTCCAAAACATCTAAGTTCCTGCTGCTTAGGGTTTGTTATCTACAAATCCTTCTGGAAAGGTTTTTAGTAATATTACAGGACATGTTTTGAAGAAAGATCTCCCTGGATGGGGACTAAGGGGCACTAGGATCTAATTGTGGTCCTGCCATTGTCACTTGGGTGATCTTTGGGCAAGTCACTTAGATTTAAATCTTCTCCTGTGTCTCAGGAATGGAGACTTGGCAAATTTGGAGAACCTAGGCCACATTCATCCCACCTAGCTGTATTTAAATGAGGCGAGGAACAATTTAGCTGGTTAACTTTGCATAAGAAGCCAGGTTTTTATTTTTTCTAGATAAATAAGAAAGTCTAGCCACATAAGGTCTATGGTCCCACCCAGCCTGTAGTAGCGGCATCCTTTAACAGGGAATGGGCTCTCCAGAGTCCCTGTGACTTCCTTAATTTCTAATGCCTTTTCGTCTGCTCTCCAGAGACAAAATATCAGTAGCTGTTTATCAATGTATTTGTATAGAGCAATATTGAAAATATTTGACTGCTAAGGCATGGACACTTTCATCTGTGTTAGAGAAATACCCTGGAGGTCCCCTGCTCTTCTCCAGGGAGTTATCAGGTCCATGAGCCCCCGGAGGAGAGCAGGGGTAGGTATCACTCAGTGTGCTAAGAGCAGCGTCTCTCCACCAAATGGTACAGACTGCACTGACATTCACCATCTGAAGGTCACTTCCTCTAGATCCTCTACTTCTCAGAGTAGAGAGAAAGATTCTTATACCCAGATTTCTTTGGAAATTAGATAATAAAAGAAAAGTGGAAAGAAACAGCAGAATAATTTTTTCTTGTCCTTGGTTGCTTTGTTCATTTACCAACTGGCCTCTATAAGCATCTGAGTTTGATTTCCTGGTACTAACCAATCTATAAACTCTTTTCCAGCCTAAGCATAAGGAGGCTCTAATTTTAGCCATTTTTTAAATGGAGTGAAAATTTTGCAAATCACATTGAAGAGAGGGCACCATATAGAATTTATAGAAGGCCTAAAACACTGATGGAAATAATAAGTCACCAATAAATTATCATAGTTTTCTTACAGGGCTTTTCAATTTTAGGAGCACTCTGATGTTCTTCTTTTTTTTATTTTTAATTTAGTCATGGCTATTTTTCAAATAGAATTAATGACCAAAAGCTAGCCTCATTCTCTAATTACAGTAAGAGACACTAGACAGGAGTTGTTCCAGACACTGACCCATCTTGGCTCAGGCAGAGGCTCTGGGCAGTTTTACTCTGTGCTGGCTCAGTACCTGGGGCCAGGAAACATCTGTTATAACATGCGGTCCAGCGGGTGCTCTGCTTAATTATAAAATGGCATTGCAGTGTCCCTTTGAGTTGGCAGGCCACGGTTTCTAATGCTACATTATCAAGTAAAATGTAATTCTTGATGTTCTGTGAACTGAATCTCCAACCCAAGTGTTGAATCACTTCGAGAAGAGTGAAAAAGTTACTCCTTCACCCTTGGGAAAAAGTTATGGGGAAAGACAAAACAAAGAAACGCTTTCTAACAGCCCTTCAGACGCTTAGATACGAATGGGCATCCATTATATAGGGAGTAGGGGAGCTGATTCAGGAATGACTCATGCTTCTAGAATGAGCTGTTTATATAGTGCTTCCTCCTCTTCATTCCAGGGATCCTGTTTGGAAGGTCAGGGACAATGACAATTGAGAAGCAAAGGGAAAATTGGAGAAGGGAGGAGGGAATGCTTGGAACACTGAAAGCTCATTCACCTTGAATAAGAGGACGCATTTCTGTAATGAGTCCATGTACCCAGTTACAGCCCAGGCCATAGAATTTATTCTTGGAGTATGTGCACATGGGAACTCTTTATAGCGGTGTGAATTTCTTACTAGCAGTTAGGAGAATTTACCTACCCAAAATCCTCCTATCCACCTATAAGAGGCAAAAGAGGGCCCATGGCTGGTGGTGTCTGCTCAGGAATATCTTTAGTCTCGTGGCTGGTTATAATCACTTCCAGATCAGTGGTATATGTATGATTTACATCATATAACAGAGGAAGAAGTCTTAAGGATTTTTTTTCTCTAAATCTTCTCGAATTATTATTTTAGAGTTATTGCCAGTTTTTTTAAAGGAGGAAGTTGATGAACTTTTAAACATGTTATTACATGCTCCGAAATGGCAACTCTTTGTTCTTTCAACATTTTCTTGTGGAAAAACAAAAACAAAAACAAATTGAAGGACTACCCATGTGGTTTGTTTAAAAACAGGTAGAGAAAAGAAACTGGTAAAAATAATTCTTGAAGTTCATGTTTTGCATTTCTGTTAGAACAAAAGTTGGGAAATCTTACTAACATTTGGAACGGGCTTAGGAAGGGCAGCTCCACATTCATCTGTAATCAGATTTCAATAACTAGAGGTAGCAACTGAAGGGTTAAGCCCTAAAGCGAGGAAATGTCTCAAAGTCAGAAAACGAAGGGAAACTTGCATATTTCTGAAGATGACATTGGATCAGCCTCTGGATTTTCAAGCAATTATGCGATATTATGATTCCCACTGAGTATGCATTAGTTGGAATACTGTTCTTTTTATTTCTCCATGTCCCGGGGTTGTACACTGAAAGAGCCCTGTTCAACTTCGCATGTCAGGATTTTGAAGGAAAAATTATAGTAAAATATGTTTAAAACAGTGGGGCCTTATGTGAGTGAACACAACATTTTCCAAGGCTTTCAAAAATCCTTTTGTTAAAAATATGGTTTTTATTTTGTTTCTTTTTTTTTTTCTTTCTTTCTTTCTTTTGCATTTTTCCCCTCATTTGAGCTTTTCCCTCCCCTCCTTTGCAGAGAAAAGAAGAGAGAAGTTTCAAGGGATAGCTATAACACAAGCATACATTTAGAGTCAGAGACTTAGCAATGGCTTTGTTTTAAATGAGGCAACCCCATGGAAAATAAACAAGTTGGAAAGTTCATTTGTGTCTATAACTTCAGTCCAGCAACTGTGGTGACAGTCACAGTCACAGTGTTTGAGCAAATATCCCCTAGAGACATCTTGTGAAAAAAATGAATATTAATTGAGGTTTCTGTGAGTTGAAAGATGGGTTGTTCATGAAGGGTAGAAACTTTTCTATAGTGCAAGGAACTGAAGGCTCAGCCCATGCATTGTTTTAAAAGACAAGTGTCTTTTAAAAAGGGAATTGATTAAAACCACGACAAGATAAAAAAAAAACAGACACAGTGCAAGGCACAAATTAGGGAGGATGATGTGTGAATGTAATATTCATTTTATTCCATGATATTTTGTCTCTCAAAGAAAGAAGTAGTTTGGCCAGTTAGAAGTTGTAGTAAGCTGTCAAATAGGTTTGACTTGCATGACTTAAACATACAAGGGTTAATAACAAAAGAAATCCTACCTTTAACTGTGTAACAATTATATGGTGACTCCTCAAAGTCATCAGGGACTCAGCCTCCCCCCGCCCCCATCTCCCCTTTTTTTGAAGTACTGGGGATTGAACCCAGGGTCTCACACATGCTAGGCAAGTGCCCTACTTTTAAGCTATATCCCCAGCCCAATCCAGGCTCTATATCTCTGATCTTCTATCCTTAGGCCATAATATTCCAACTAACCATCACATGTCATCTCTAATCATGAAAGAGAAAAGCCAAAGGCAAAAGGGTACCTCTGTTAACCTGGTTAGCTCCCTTTAAGTTGTTTCAGACCATTTCAGTGTTTCAGCATTGAACGTGCTTCAGATCATTTTTAGTTACAACTCATGGGGCATCACATGGCTATACCTGGCTGTGAGGGAGCTTGGGAGATGTAGTCCTTGGAGAGGAAAAAGGATTGCCCCCCCCCACCCACCAAACAAGTCATGGTTCTATGCACAGTAATAAAGAATGAACAAGTTTGGGTGAGAAGTTAGAATTCTGTTGTACTCACATATAATATTCGTGATGTCAATACATCATCCAAGATTCACTGATTGCTTATGTTTGAATTTTGTAATGTTTAAGTCACTAGCATGAGAACCCAGTTCTGCAGTGTCTTATCCCAAAGCACATGTCTAAAATGAATATTCTTTCGCATATCACTGATCCTTTTGTCATTTGAGTGGTTTAAGCTATGGAAGTTTACGTGCGCATAATTGAAGAGCAGAAAATTCACACGCTCTTGAGACTCTGAATTAAGCAAATATATTTTCTTGCCTAGAAATTATATTTAGAAGTGGTTGTATCTTATGCAATCTTCCACATTTTGTTGGATGTTAAGATTCATTTTAAAAGTGCATATTTTAGAAAATTTATGGGCTTATAGGCAGAGAAAAGGAAGAAATTATAAAGAGTAGCTCCAACTTAGGAGGCATTGTTTTCCTCCAGAAGTGACCACTCTGCCCTCAAATTCCTTTACTGCTTACACTTCTTCACTTTCCTTTTTATGCCACTTGAATTCCACCAATTAAAGATTCACCTCTAAAAATGTCAATACTTTTTATGAGGTAAAGTTATTCATCACTCAAAAATATGTGCTAATTGCTGTAATCAGAATGCTTTCCCCCTGACTATGAAGCAACTTCACCAAATGGGAAGTATCTAGTTTTTCTTCTCACTAGAGAAATAAAACCAACTCATGGCAAAGAAATTCAATCAGAACAAAGAGATATATTATGCAAAGTAAGTCTCCTTTCACTCATGATTCTGGAAATTTTCCTTCCTTGATGCAATAAACAGTAAACATCATTGTGTGTACAAGCATACATACATATTAACATATACATATACACTATGTGAGTACATAAAAATCCTTTTATTTACCCAAAGTGTGTACACTGTTCTGTGCCATATAAAAAAGTTAAATATCATCAAATAGTATGTTTTAGCAACATATTTACCTACCATATTAAAAAAAATAAAGACTCCCTGTTAAAGTAGAAATTTTTGGTGTGAAAGGAATATGATAACATCGTACTTAATATCCTATTGTGAAGGCAATATGGCATTGGGTTTATGAAGGAAAACCTTGAAAGGTTCTAATGCCCACACATGGCATTATTTTCGTCAAAAATGATGTCCCAAGCCCCTAAAAACTAAGTTGACTCCACATCTAAATTTCCCTAGGACAGTTTCTATTTATGCTTGTTGTCCCGGCATGATTTTTAATAGTTTCCACTTCATTCTCCAGTCTCAGTTTGGATCACAGATTGGTGCTCACTCTACTAATAACTAATTGAATGATTAACTAGCTAGGATCAGATGCAAAGATTAAAAGGACAGTCTCTACTACCTGACAATGGGGGCTTACCTGGCCCACCCTTCTTATAAGCTGCCCAGTCTGGGCAAGTTATTTAACCACAGTGGCCTCAGTTTCCTTGACCCTCTAAAAGGATCACTAATTGCCTCACAGAAATATTATAAATATTTAATAAAGCAATGCATATGAGGAGCTTATCTGGTTCCTATCTAGTTTCAATGTCTGATTCATATTTAAGGTTCAATAAGTGTAGCTATATATATTACTTATTATTTTTACATCTCTTCTCCCAACTACTTTAATGTTATACTGCCTAAAATTTCATCGACTGAGATTCATTTAGGTGAACATATAGCATTTTCCAAAAACGGATCATAGCATAGCATTTAAGAAGAAAAAATTAGGCAAATGCAAGGCAGTGATTGTTAATTGGATCAAGTCATCAGCCCTGCTCACCTCCCAGGTCTGTGGAAGAGGAAAATCAGAGGATAACTTTAAAACAAAGCAGCACTTTGTACTTCTGATTTGATTTGATTTTGACTTACATGTTAAGGTTTTATGAAAATTCAGTAACATTACAGGAGGATCAAATATCCCATGTTCAGCAGAAGGAGGAGGCATTCAAAATGATGGAAGATGTCATGGTAACCATTTGTGTTCAAGAAGCAAAGTTGTACTCATAGCCTATTGATAATAAAACTACTTCAAAGCAAGAACTCAGAGCCCTCACCACCAACCCCCTCTTGGTACATCTTACCATCCATGGTAACTTCCTGTACACTTATTTCCCCCAACCCCCAATCTGGAAACTCCTAAAGGCTTTTAGGGAAGGATAAAGGAAGTTTGACTCAGAATGAGAGAGGGAGCTGAGGACAGGGCAACTGAAAGAGCAGGAACAGGTATTTTCCTTCCTATTCATTTTCTTAAAATTGAATTAGGCTTCTATGAAAAGCTGTTTTGTAGAACAACCTCTTTATGGTTTCACCAGCTGAAACATAAGTACAATTTGTGGTGTGCTGTTATTTTTGAATGCTGGTGAAAATTCCCTACTTACAGGTTTTTTTAATGATAATAAGAACAATGCTATGTAAATAACCTGACCCTTTTAACCAAGGATCTCAAAGTTCTTTTGTCACTTTGGTATTATTACATCATCACTTTGGCTCTGGGTAGGAGGGTCATGGAACACCTGATTTATTTTCATAGTGCCAAATTTCCTTTTCTTCCTTCATATGTTGTTAGTCTTTTTTTTTTTTTTTTTTCTAATTAGAAAAGAAGAATCATTTGAACTTTTGGGAAGATACAGGAATACATCTGGCTTCATTTTTTATCCAAACTAGCTACAATTTTCCAAGCATTTTAACAATACTAAACTCAATCAAATAGAGTCATCTCTGCTACAAGTTAATGGAGAATTTTTACAAAGATTATTTTTTTCTTTTGAAATCCTGGGGTTTGAACCCAGGTTCTTGGGCACACTAGGTAAGTGTTCTACTGCTAAATTACATCCTCAGGCCATAATGGAGAATTTTGAAAGGCACACAGCACCACAAAAGTTTCCTCTTCTCACTGGTCTACAATGTTCTGGAGCTTCCACCATTAAGAAGCACGGTGGAAGCAAGGGAAGGCCAGTTCAACCATAATAATTAAGAGAATGGAGGAGCTACGAAAGGTAAATTGGAGCCTGAGGGCTACAGGCAGAATGTAAATCCAAATCAGGGACTGATTCTTGCCTAACACTTTGGTCATTTTGCTTTTGATAAACTGGTGATGTAAACAGAAAATATACCAGGGTATTTTAGGACTAAAGGAAAACATCTTCCTTCACCTTGAGCTGATTCCGAATTTATCTACCTATTGGAAAAAAAGGAAGCAGAGCAATCCTCCTACAGTCAGACCACGGAAGCTTAAGTGGGAAGTGGTTAGTCTGAGCTCTTCATTTATGACAAAAAATTACAGGAAGTGACTGCCTAATAAATGCCCCAAAATACTGTTCTTATCTTGCCTGGATCATCCTTGCCTCTATCCTTGTGCCAGAATATTGAGTCATTTTGAAGAGAATCAATGACTGGTGACACACAGTTGGCCCTTTGTATTGGTGGGTTCTGTAGCCACAAATTCAACCAGCCTTGGATCAAAAGTATTCAAGGATCTTGAATCTGTACATAGACTTTTATGTTATCCTGATCCCCTAAACAGTACAGTGTAACCACTATTTACATAGCATTTATATTGTATTAGGTACTACAAGTAATCTAGAGATGATTTAGAGTATAAGAGATGATGGGTGAGGTTTTATGCAAATACCCAGCATTTTATGTAAGAGCCCCGAGCCTCTGTGGTTTTAGGTATCTATGGGTGCTAGGGTCCTAGACCCAATTCTCCACATGTACCCAGAGACAACTGTAATCTGTGGTGGCCATGGTGTTTTCATATGTTATCTCTAACCTTCACAATCTGCAGAGGAGGCCTTACTATGTGTGACTGCACAAAGTCACACAGCCAGGAAAGGGGCGAGCATGGACTCCATTCCAAGCTGGTGGACACTGGGAACTGGTACTAGTCCAATTCATCTGTTCTTGTCATCCACATCTCCTCTAGAGTGGGGACTCACATTCCCTAACCCTGGATTTCCTCTTGTGTCTGTCTGATTTCCTCTGCTCCAGGTTATCAAAGCACCTGTAGAATGAAATTCTTCACAATGGCTACACACCACAGTGGTGGTTTAATATCTCCTTAAAAAAATGAAAAAAAGCAACTATCACTGCCTTTGTGGCCACCTCCAACTAGCCACAAAGTCCAGTTTATATCAATTTAATGTTCCTTTTCCCTTGTTTTGAATTTTTATTTTTTCAGGGCCACCTGTTTTGCTCTTATCTTAGGCTATTCGGGCTATGATAACAGAATACCATAGACTGGATGATTTAAATGACAATTTATTTCTCATAATTCTGGAGGCTGAAAAGTCCAAAATCAAACCACTGGCATCGTCATGTTCTTGGTGAGTGTCCTCTCTCTAGTTCACAGATGACCATCTTCTCACTGTGTCCTCCCACAATGGAGAAATCTTTTCTCTCAGGTCTCCTATAAGGGCACTAGTTTCATTCATGATTTGTCCGCCTTCAGGACCTAATTACCCCCCAAAGTCTCCACCTCCTGATGCTATCACATAGGAGGTTAGGATTTCAATGTATGACCGGGGGGGGGGGGGGGGGGGCACAGACATGCAAACCCCAGGAACTCTCTTCTCCTTCCCTTTTATTCCTGACCTGAGCTGCTTCTTTCTGCTGCTGCTGTTGTTTTAGTTTTACATTCTTGAACCTCAGTCCATATCCCTCAATTCCAATATGTATTTATGACTAAAACCCATTTATAAGCAGGTGAGTGCTGTACCTGTTCTAATAGGGGTGTAAATATTGCTGTATCTAGAATTGTCCAACAGAACACTTTACTACTAGGGAAACAGTAAAAATTTGCAGTTCAAAACCATGACTTTACAACTTACTATGTGATCTTGGGCAAGTTGCTGACACTTTCTAAGCCTTAGATTTTTCACCTATAATAATGGTAATAAGAACATCCTTTTATGTATCTTCTAGATTTGATGTGAATATGTACACCATTTTGAATGTGAAACCTATTTCTAGAATGTTACAAATATTTTAATAATAACTATCATTATTTTGGACCAATGGCTAGAAGATTTTGGAAAGTCACAAATACATATGTTGTGAGCACACCCAGGCAGTTGGTGTGACTTCATGACCAATAGCAAGTGAGAACCAGCTAGAAAAATGGGGTGTTATCTAGATGCAGTTCAGAAGAATTGTAAGCTACATTCCAGGGCAGGTCAATAATATTCTTGGGATTCTGGGCAATTACAGCAACATCAGGCAAGGACAGTATGTAAAAAGGCACTAAGAAATCCCAGTGGAAATGCAAGTCCAAAAGAGTGAGAGACTAGAACAGTGCCTTGCACACAGCAGTCACTTAATAAATATTTGTCAAATGAGTGAATAAGGGGAAAACATACTGAGAGCTCCTAATTCAATTAACTTATATAGAGGGCAGTGTAAGAATGATGCCAAGACATTTTGCATAAAGCACTCACTGTTCTTGCCTACTTTAGCTGGAGAAAAGAAAAAAAGTTAAAGACCTGAGCTTTGCTTCATTTTCTAAAGGGTAGTTAAAATAGGCTTTTGTAGTTCATTTTTGATTACCTTGTCTTCCCTGTTAAAATCCAAGATCCCTGAAGGGCAGAGAGAAGAGGCACCTGGCCCCTAATAGTGCCAGTCACTACTTGTCTGATGGAATTATCTTCCTACAAGTGTTAGAGTCTTAGAGATAGTGTCTTGGAGATGCTTTCCAATGGCGATTCTTTCCAAAGCAAAGAAGACATTTCTGGAGGAGTGAATGCATTAGTACATCATACTCAAGAACAGAGTAGGGAATATGCAGCTTCTATAAAATTGTTGATGGCACCAGGGAGACAGAATGTGATGGGGGGGGAGGGTATCAAGATGAAGATGAAAGAAGTCCCTTCATTCATGGTTTCTGTTCATTTGGAAGATGACCTTGCTGCTCCACTCTTCCCACTACACTCTAAGTGGGAACGGCCAGGAAGGGATGTGACTGTATCCTACTGGCCACAGGGCCAGCTCAGAACCTGGCACAAAGCCTACATTGATAAGGAATTATTTGGGATAACCATTTTGGAAAACATGTTGGCATTATTAGTAATCCAGGTGTATCCCCATGGTACAGCAATCTATTCCTAAATATAAATCCTAAAGAAACCCTGGCACAGTGTGCCAGGTTATATGTGCAAGAAAGTTTACAGCAGCTCCGCTTGCAAGAACACCCATATAAAAACAAAGTATCTATCAATAGCAATAATAAAAACATATTATTTTCACCCAGTGAAAATAAAATAATAAAAACATATTATTTTCACCCAGTGGAGATCATGCAACAAAGATCACGGGAAGAAATGCTGTAGTACTGGAGAGATACAGCAGACAGAATCAGTGCAAAGTCCAGAAAAGAAAAAGCAAGGAAGAAAAATAAGAGATGTGAGCAGGTTTTGTCAAAAGGGCTGTCCTGGAGGGTACTAGATGAGTTTCTTATCTGGGTATCTGGAAACCTCCCAGTAGTATATCCCCAACTCGAGGAGAAGTCACTAAACATCATCAGCTTAGCCTTAGGCTCAATAAAACAATGTGAAACTCTTATGAAGAGGATTATTAGGCAAGAGGAAGATGGCAAAAACTTGAAAGCAAAAGGTAATAAGTCAGTTCTGTTTTTGAAACTTTTATTCACAGCTTAATGGAGAAAGCTTCGTAGCAAGTTTCTTTAGAAATATTTGCAGTTTGTCATATGTGAACTTTAACTGCTTAGTAAATCTGTTTAGAGCTTTACTCCTAGGCTGGATATTTAGTAATTCTCAAATAAGTCTCCTTTTATTGAGGGTGTCAATACAGAAATAGTATTCCTAATACATTATTGGTTACTTTTTCTGTTGCCCGGAGAGGGTGGTTCTGTTTGCCTCCTAGGCTGAGAGGAAGGAGGTGTTTTAGAATTAATAATTCAAATAGGCTGCTCTGCCAGGAGCGGGGAGACAAGAGTGGCAAGGCAATGTTAAGAATCCGGGAAAATGGCCAGCATGGTTTGCATGATAAGGGTGGGTGAAAACATAAAAAGAATATGGCCTACTGCTTGATCTAGTTCCTTTTCATTTATAAGGATGGTTTACTCTTAAACAAAATTGTATGATTTTCAAGTTCCCTGAAAAACATAGCTGATAACAGATCTCTTTTTAAAACCAGAGTTTCTGCAAGCTGCATGCCTGACCACGAGAGGATTTGATGGTTATGATTTTATGGCAGACAGCACACCCTGAAGATTTTCATGGGATCATCTCATCTCTGGCCACCTTGTGGAATGCTACCTGCCTCGCCATATCTAAAGGGGAGCCCATTACAATTTACAAATTAAAAGCCAGTGGGAAAGAACACAATCTTGGCAACTGCCTCTTGGGAAATCTTACGACTGCACCAGCGCCATGGAAGAGTGCTTTAAATGCCATCGTGGTTCATCCAATCTCCTCACAATTGTATAGGAGGGCACATGGCCAAGGCCTTGCAGGGAAGAGGCCAGGGTGCCCGAGCTCCTGATTGGCTGGGGGGTCATGATGCTAAGCGAGCCACTTAGCCTGCTCCTGCTTCATGAGGAGCACACCACATGCTTCTTTGCACATTCTTTTAAATCCTCGTGTGGTTGGCATTTGGAAAATATCGACTGCAACCAGACGTCGCTATCCTGATGACAGCTCCTGAAATCCCATCTTTCTCACTGCGACATCACTGTCAGCTTCCCACCCCTGTTACACGAGAGCTGTCCCCACCCAAGTTGTGCTCCAAATAGAAAGAACTGCGAATGTACATGTTGGCTGCCTCCTCTAGAGGCCTGGACAAATATTCAGGTAGTAAATAGCCTCAAAGAAATGCTGCTGATAAAATTAGTTCAAATATTTCCCAGAAAACAAATTTGACACCACGCTGATACCTGATAGTTTGGCCTTGGCTCTTAGGAACCTTTGCAAGTCCCTGCCTTCAAAGTCCAAATGTCGTTTTTAAGTTGCCTTTATTTTTCCCCTTTCCAAAGTGGATCCTTGCCACTTCCTGTTCTCAAAAACAAATAAAAAAAATATTGTTATAGGATAGATTGTCCAACCAGGGAATTTTACATTACAAATGACTTCTTCGAAGGTTAATATCCAAGGTCAGTTGTTATTAATATGTTTGAATTTTGTTCTTCTGGTTTGTGATATCATCTGAGGCAGCTCATTGATTTATAACGTGGTTATCCCAGACAACATTCATTTTTCTGAGAGTCTATTCAGAGTCTGATATCAAGCCTTCTCTTTACTACCCTTTTTGGTTTTGTCTGATCAGAGCTTTACAGTCCTTGCTTTTATCTCCTTCCCACAGGTAACAGGAGAACTGGTGTCCAAGATTGCTTGGTTGATTTTCACCATGTTACCGTCTCCTTTTCCTAAAACTTATTACAGAAAAAAAAAAAAAAAAAAAGCTTCACCTTTCTCTTGAAAAGAATTTCACCATTCTCTCCTCCTTGAAGCCAGTTCTCCATCTTGATTTCAGATCAGGCATGTAAGTAACTAGGCCTGCTGACTCACCCGTATTACAGAAGAGGCATTCTCCCCAACTTGGCTCAAGTCTGGGGCACATACCTCCAGTGGAGATGACAATTCTCGGAATCTACTTTGTGCTGGCCTCTGGGCCAAGGTCTTTGATGAATTCTCATCTTATTCTCACCAAAATCCCCTGAGGATAGTTGTCTTCATTTTTCCCATTCAGCTGATGAGGAAACTGAGGTTGAGACGTCAGGGAACTTAGGCAAGGTCAGTTAATAGCATTTGGCAAACTTAAGACCTAAGCCTTCGTTTTACCTATTTCTGCAGCTTGCAGATATCACTACTTTCCAACGACCCATCTCTAATTATTATGAGGATCATTGGTAGCCACCCATTATACACCATACAATCATTACACAAAAGGGAGTTGAGAGGACTTTGCAAAACGTATATTAATTGTTAATGTATCTCTGCATCTGGTATACTAACATAAAATATTTTTCTTTTTAGAATTAACTTTTTAAAAAAGTCATTTGAAAAGTAGCTTATACTAATATGAATAACATAGAAGTTCTTAAGTAGAAGGAAGGAAAAAAAAACCCACTACTATTCCCAGCAATTCAAAAACCACCACAGTTAATATTTTCGCACATATACTTCTTTCCATTTTTTAAGAAAGCACAATTGATTTATCTATAATATTTTGTATATATAATTTTGAATTCTATGCTTTTCCTCAGAATTATCATAATCACTTCCCCACAGGTATTTTCTACTTGTTTTGGTGATCATAGTTTTGAGTGGGGGTCAGAGATACAGTGGAATCTTTTTTTTAAAATATAGTTTTTAATTGTAGATGGGCACAAGCCTTTATTTTATTTATTTATTTTTATGTGGTGCTGAGGATTGAACCCAGAGCCTAACACGTGCTAGGTGAGTGCTCTACCACTAAGCCACAACCCCAGCCCAACAGTGAAATCTGAATAGACATGCTGAATCAGGAAATGATATCAAGTCATTCGTTATTAATTTCATTGGTTAAGTTTTTGAATAGATAATATACACACTTGTTAAAAATGGAAACATAAGCTGTGTCCAGTTGTGCATGCCTGTAATCCCAGTGGCTTGGGAGGCTGAGCCATGAGGATCGTAAGTTCAAAGGCAGCCTCAGCAAAAGCAAGGTGCTAAGCAACTCAGTGAGATCCTGTTTCTAAATAAAATACAAAATAGGGTGGGGGATGTGGCTCAGTGGGTCCAGTGCCCCTGAGTTCAATCCCAGGTACCCCTCCTCTCTGCCAAAAAAAAAAGGGAAACATAAAAGACAGAATAAAATCTGCCTTTCTTTTGATGCATAGGGACACCTTACTTTCTGGAGTTTGAGGGTACAAGCTCCCAGCTGTCTTGTTACCCTCTTCTTAGGAGCATGAATGTTTGTATAACCCAGTTTCTGAACTTCTGAACTCAAGAGAACTAATTCCAGAGAGAGACTTTGCCACTAGCAAAGATTTCTGAGTTCCAGTCTCCTGCCTAGGACTCTAGGTTGTTAGGTGAGTGACAGACCCTTCCAAAGAGCCATAACCTACCCTAGAAGACTCAAAATCAATCATAATCCCACACACCACCATAATTTCTACATTATTTAACACATGCACACATAAAGGAGGGGGGAATATTTTAGTTGCAGATGGACCCAATACCTTGATTTCATTTATTTATTTTTATGTGGTGCTGAGGATCCATATGCATTCTCATAGAGTAACTCATAGAACCACATTAGGGAAAAAATTAGCCTTACTGTTTCTTCTCTAATCCAGCAGAGCCTCTTTTCTATATACCAGTACTTCAAGTTCAATATCATGGATATCAATACTTCTATTTTCATACATTTACTAGTGTATATGGAAAAGTGCCAGTGCAAGGGAATGCAGTCTTAGAGATCTGAGAGGAAGTTTTCAAGAGTAGAGAATATCAAAGTCTATTCCATAGAATTTCTTGGGATGTTATTAGGTGCTCTGTACAAAAGGGGCATTCTACAGACAAAAAAGTTTACAAAATTATAGATAAAAAAGTCAGTTACTGTTTTAAATTAGAGGATTTAGTAGAGCTTTTAGTATCAAACTATGAGCTCTGAAAATTTTAGGAGGGGGAAAAAAAATGAAATTGACCACAGAATACTTTTTAAGGACTAGGGTTCCACTGAACACACTTTGGGAAATGGTATGGGATTTTGGCAGCTTTGACACTAAATAGGTATATGACTAGAAGGTTAGGTGACTAATTATGCATCACTGTGTCTTAATCAGGTAACTGTTAAATTAATATGAGAACACTATTTTTAGACCTCTTTTTAAGCCAGAGGTCAGTAGAAGCAGATCTAGAGGATCTCTGAAACCTTGGATTCAGACCAGCATTCTTTTCCACCTGCTTACATGGCTTTATGGTGGCAAGCATGGTGACGGCATCTGGTACTACAATATTATTACCACGCAATCCTGAGCGTCAAGGTTCTTCACTTGAAATATAAATGAAAACATATCAACTTTTTATGCAAACTTATAAAAATAAGTTTAGAAGGTAAGCCAGAGATTGGAACGAAATATTTGCAAGGGGTATATCCAACAAAATATTTGTATCCAGAATACAATCATTACAAATCAGTAAGAGGAAGAAAAAACACCTTCATCACAAAGTGAGCACAGGATAGAAACTAAGGATTCACAAACTATGATCATATGCTGGTAAATACATGAGAAACTTTCTGATTTATTAGAAAAATGCAGATTAAAACAAGATATGGTTTCATAGCTATCAGATGCACAAAAATAAAATTTAAGCCAGGCAAAATGGGCATATGGATTGGTACAATTATTTAAGAATAATTTAATAATAATCATACCTGTACTACTCTAAAATGCAGACCAACCCCTTCCAGGTATACATCCTGGAGCCTTCTCCAACCTCTTTCCCATTGTGATACACATAGAGAATGAGAATAGCCATTTGGCACACTGGGGTAATCTGAGGCGGCTGCTCAGGGAGCTGTGGTCACCTCAGGTACACCTTGCTTCCCCGCAGGCTGAAATGGTCTGCATCATCTACCCAGTCATGAGGCACCGCCACACAGCCTTGATCAGACTGGTTGGGAAGCTTGGCTCTAGAGAAGCTGCTTCTGTGAGCTGAAGGAGATATGTACAGAAATGTTTACTATAGCAAAACCAACAAACAGTAAAAGGGGGGAGGGACAACAATTAAATTCAGATAGGCTTGTACTGGACTTCAGTTAAAAACTTATGAAATAAAAGTATTCTAGCTGTTTTGAAATATATACCATATTATTATTAGTTTTAGTCACCCTACTGGGAATAAAGCATCTCACTGCAAGAAATGATAAGTGTGATGAATATGCTAATTACCCCAAACTAATCATTATGCAATATATACATATCTCAGAATACCATATTGTACCGCATAAACAAGTACATTCATTACATCTTAATCAAAAATAATATAAAATAATTAATGAAATCATATTATAGGAATGAGTTGCAAAACCTTAACATTGAATAAGAAAAGGGAAAAGGAAAAGGATACATTTACTATGATTCTATGTGTATTAGTTTGCCTTCTGTTATTATAATGAAATATCTGAGGCATGCTAACTTTATTTTTAAAAATGATTTATTTAGTTCAGAATTTAGGAAGCTAAAAAGCTTCTGGTGTCCCCACTGGTTTGGTTTGGCCTCTGGTGAAAGCCAAATCGGGAATGGACTCCCAATGGCAGGAACATGTGTGGGAACAAGAGATCACTTCACAAAACAAGCAACCAGAGAGAGACTGGGGTCCACAATCCCTTCCAAAGGCATGTCCCCAACTGACCTAAAGACCTCCTACCAGGATCCACCTCTTAAAGGTTCCACACTTTTCCAGCACTACCACTCTGGGACCAAGATCCCAACATATGAACCGTTGGGGGACAGCTTCACATCATTTGCAAACCATAATCATGCAGGCAGATTTTTAAAACAAAACAAACTGTGTACTTATGTCTAAATGTATAGAAATTTAGATGAGGAGGGTATCATCAACTTCAGGGTAACACTTGCCTCTGGAAAAGGAGGGAAGCAAAGGGGATCTGGTGGTGAATGAGGGACTCCAAGAATATCTGTGACATTGTATTTCTTAAAAACAATCATGAATGAAGCAAATGTGGCAATAAGTTTATGTGTTAAATCTGGATAAGTAAGCACATAGGTTTCTAATGTATTTTTGCTGTACTTTTGTGTATACAAAATATCCCATAATTAAAAACATACAAACAACGAGAGCAATGGTTTCGATCTTGGTGCATATTAGAATTACAGAAATTAGAAACTTCAGGGGCAGAGCCTGGACATGGATCTTGCTTGAAGCTTCTCCAGTGTTTCTAGTGTGTGACTCAGGGTTGAGAACTGCAGAATTAGATGATCTCAAAGGTTCCTCGCAAATACATTTTCTGTTTCTAAACGTTTCAATTGCACTGCTTCTTCATGAAGTTTCATGTGAACACAATTATGTGAAGAGCAAGGAGAAGCCAAACCTGTTAGTATCACTAAGAACTTTCCTTCTATCAAAAGTTATCTTTCCCTGGCGCTCCTGTTCTTTTGTTTTGTAGAACCACGCTTCTCCTCTTCCATTTTAGTTGTTAATCCCTCCCCTTTTCTCCTCCCACCTTTCTGAGTCCATCTCCACAGGCAATTCATCCAAGCAGCACACACTTAAGCTCTGAGTCATTCATATGCATTGCTTTAGAACATATTAAACAGATCCATATGCTTATCTACACTAAGATATAGATTTTTTCCTTCAGAAAATAGAATACAAAAAATCATTCCAATGTGTACACTTCCAATATTTAAAGCAGGCATCTAAAATGAAAAAGAAATTAAAAGTAACTTGGACCAAAATCCTGAACATTAAAACATTACAGTAAATTGGTAAAACATAAACCAAATATATAGATGTCTACTTTATATCCAAAAAAGTTACTCTTTCCCTGCCATACACACATAGACAGCTCTTATAATGGCTCCACTTCAATCAGAGTTGGATCACAAGTAGAACAGTAATGAATGTGGTCTTTTCCAACATTGTTCCTCCTGAAGACTCTTTATTATCCTTCCCAACTTCAGAAATTCCTATGAAGTCATCATCAACCAACCAGACGTTCTAATGATTTGAAATAATTGATGTAGCCAGGCACATTGAGTTGATACAGAATCAAAGAAATGTGGCATTCTCCTTATCCTATGCAATTGTGTCATGGGTAAACATATGATCTCCATTAGATTTCTCAAAATATAGAGAAATCACTGTCAGACCCTCAGTACTACCTCTGGGGATACTTATTTTAGATTACAAGCACTAACTAAAGTGCCATTGTCTTGAATAAAGCCTTCCTAAATCTGATCTTGGGGCCAGTGAGAAAATGAATGTCGAAATGCAGTATACGTCAAGAGACCAGGAAAACTTCCAGCACTGCTTAAGGGTAACTGGAGGACTGATATCCCAAGAGGGAAAAAAAGGTAAGAAATCATGCCACAGTTACAAAAGGAAACATCTGAATTTTAATCTGGATCCTACTCTTTTCTAAAGCATGACCTTCAGCAGATTTCTTGACCATTCCAGGCTTCAGTTTCCTCATACATAAAATGGGGAAAACAGAAACAGTTACTTCCATACCCAATGCCCAGACCTTGGCTTCTAACATCAATCTCCAACGAAAGGATCTAAGATGCCTTGGAGAAATGACTAACTTTAACACTGAGACAGAGAATATACTAGATGAGCCTGGAGTAAGGAAGTTCTCAAAAATAAACAAAAATGGGAGATAAGAGCCAACCCAAATAATAAGAATATTAATATTCCAACCCAAAGTAAATAATATTCCAACCCAAAGTAAATGATGTGTGGTACTAGAGGCAATAGACTGAAATTTTGTGTCCCCCTAAAATTCATATTTTGAAACCTAACTCCTAATGTGATGACATTTAGGTGGAGCCTTTAGGAGATGATTAGATTACTAGAGTGGAGTTATCCCAAGTGGGATTAGCTTTCTTATAAAAGAGACCCTAGAGACAGCTCCCTCACCTCTTCTACCATGTGAGAACTGTAAGATAGCCATCTAAAAGACAGGAAGTGGGCCCTCACTGGATACTAAATCTGCCAGTAACTGATTGAGAACTTTCCAGTCTCTAGAATCAGAGAAATATAATAAATATCTGTTGTTTATACACTAGAGAAATAAAATAAATTTCTGTTATTTATATGCCAGATAGCCTATGGTATTCTATGATAGTAACCCAAACAGACTAAGACTTTGATTATATAATCAAAAGTGAAAATAAATATCCTTGAGTCCATAATGATATAAAGAAATGTTTGAATAAATTGAAAAAAATGGGTAGTATAGACAAATCTCACATACAAAGGAATTTTAAACAATTTATGGAGATACTACCCTCTCAAAGATGTGGAGCATATCTTCATCCTTTCAGCGTGGGCTATACACAGTGATTTCCTTCCAAAGCTTACAGTAGAGAAAGGGGGTGTGTGGGAAGCCATCCATATCTAGCAGAATCAGATGTCATTGAGCCATGGGACACTGAGACCTGACCCCCCAGGAACTGGCAGCCATGGAGGACTGTCTCAGATTGCTGGGAGTATGCTTTGTGTGGCAGTGGTTCACCATCTGGTTATATAATAGTTTCCCTGAGCAAATGGCTCCCCTAACTCCACCCCATCCTGTTCATCACAGAAGAAGCCCCTTCCGATCTTGGCCCCCTTGACCTGTGTAACCATAAATAAAGGAGTGGCGGGCTACTCCATGTTGTTAGAGGCCAGATCTGGTATAGCCTGATCTATCACGCCCCCTCTCATTTAAAAAGAGTATTGGATCTTGTGTGTTTATTGATTAGTTTATGGGTAATTAATTGATTTATAACCAGCATTGTTCTCCGGCAGTTAACCCTTTTCTCATCCATGTGGAACATGGTTGAAAAACCCCCTACAGGGGTGGACAGCTTTTCAATGTAGAAACCTGACCAATAACTGTGTGTTAAAGTTTAATATTATTGGTGGTAAATTATATTGATAGCAGATACCTTGACATGATATGGTGAGAATGGTACCTTACCTCTGCAGTCTTCCTCCCAAGAACTCAGCACCCAGTATAATCACAAGAAAAATCCAATAAAATTCATAAAATACCTAATTGGTACCCCTCAAAACTTTCGAGGTCTTCAAAAAAAGGAAAGTTTGAGAAACTGCATCAGCCAAGAGGAGGCTGAGGGGGCATGACAACTAAATGTAATGTCAGAATGGGCTTGGGACAGAAAAGGGATATTAGGAGAAAAACATGAAAATTTTTAAAAAATATGAACTTTAGTTAATAATTATATATCAAGATTGGTCCATTCCTTGTGCAAAAATGTACCATACTAATGTAAGCTATTAATAACAGGAGAAACTGGGTGAAGGATAGACAAGAAAACTCTATATTATCTTTATAACTTTTCTGTAAGTCTGAAACTATTTTAACATAAGAAAGGATCATTAAAGAAAATAGTTCCCTCATAAAGAAGTTGTAAGGGGCTAGGGTTGCGGCTCAGTGGTAGAGTGTTTGCCTTGAATGTGTGAAGCACTGGGTTTGATTCTCAGTACCGTATATAAATAACTAAATAAAACAAAAGGTCCATCAATAATCAAAAAATATTTAAAAAGAAGTTGTAAGGATTAAATTTGTATGAAATTTAAGCATTTAGCATAATGCCTTGCATACAGTACATGCTAATACCTGATTACTGTTATTAATTAGTATTATTAAGCTAAGTTAAATCAGGAGTTGCTTAGCAATCCATTTCAGAAGCAGAATAATGATTACTTGGTGGAGCATTAAGATACTGATACTCCTACTACCTTAAAGGTTTATTCACTTATTCATGTTTTAAAAAATCAGTGATCTTGGAAATTCTATCAGGGCCTTGTGCTTGTGAAGCAAGCACTCTACCAGATGAGCTATCTCCTCAGCCTAATTCTATCATTTTAATCTTTGCTGAGCAAGTCTATTTTCATCCCTTATTTTTCTAGCATTATTCTACATTCGGTATAGAACTCTTGAGTAATGAATTGGATCATGCTTCTGGATTATTAAACTTTCTCACACTTCTGCAAAGAGCTGGGCAATGTTCCTTCTAATAACTTTCTTCCAACTCTGCCTTCTTATCCAACAAATTTAACATGTAGTCATTTTGTGAGGAATGTTCTGTATACACTTCCAACACACTGAAGCATCTCTGTAGCACACAGCACTGGATATGGCCTAAACGATGCATTTCACCATCTGGTGTTTGCTCCCCACAATTTCTCCACGTCTGGTTTCTACTTAGAAGTCCACCCCCTTCACTTTGTTCATTAAGACTCTTTGACCCTGCTCCCAATTCACATTGAAAAGTCCTACATCTCTCTCCTCTGAGAACTTGATTCAGATTTGCTTTTGAACATTGGAGATACAGTTCTGTATGGAAAGTATCTGCAGACACTCTTTGTAATCTCTCCTAGTGTACAAACTCCCACCAGGCTGAAGCCAACTTCAGTTCCACCTGGTAACCCTCCCCACATTTAGCACCAAGTTGGGCATATCTAGTGCTCCCAGTAAACATTTATTGAAGAAATGCTAATTTGGATGCCATCCACAAAAGTAACTGAAGCACTCAAATGTGCTTGCCTGCTAGGAGGATTCATCTCACTTAGCAGAGAGCTCCAGAGCAGAAGCTACCAAGTTGTCTGCAGAGACAATTCTCAAGAACTGATTAAAATAAAATAATAAAATAAAATGAAAACCTCCAATGAGTGTCCCTTTTTCCTTATCAGTTTTGTATAATTGTATTTCTCCCTCTTCATTTATCAGAGATTTTTTTCTTTTTGTTTCTTATTAATGGCAGTTACAGTATTTTTGGCAAATTAATGAGAAGCACAGAAACAGTTAAACCCAATATATTCCCTTTCTTTAAAGCCATAGGAGGGAGTTTTGAGGTTGAACTGCTGGTTGCTAAATTATTCAGATGGTTAAAATAAGACATTTATCATCTATCTGCCCATCCATCCATCCATCCATCTGTTCATTCATTCATTCACCCATCCACCTATCCAGCCATCCTATTTCAATAGGCATTTACTGCTTGCTACTATATGCCAGGTATTCTGCTGGGTACCTAAGATTCAGGGCAATGAACAAAAAACACTTGCCCTCAAAGAGTTTCCAATCTAGATAAAATGGATAAGTAAATACGTACAAACGCAACATGGCACATGCCACCATAAGAGACGTATATGTTCATATAAAAATGAGTCAAAAAAGAAACAAAAAAACAAAAAAATCACTGATTGTTTCATGGATGTCTTCGAATGGCCTCCATTTCTTGCATAAGACTTGCAATGGCAAAAATGGTGCCTGACCTCTGATATTTCCTGATCCTGACCATGGGTAAGTCCCTAAACTTCCCCAAGTCTCAGCTTCCTCCCCTGTATCATTGCAGTTGTTGCCTAAATATATTTCAGATTCACTGGGAAGATCATGAAAGACCCTTGCAAATTATAAGGGGCTATCAGAATATAATTAGTTGATTATAATGTTCATCACAAGGCTAAGGAGAATATTTTCCCTTACAACCTCCTCTGCTCCTCTCAACCTCTGCAAGAACTGAAAGTTCTAGATAGATCTGTTTTTTTTCTCTTGGATGATCCATTCAATCAAGCTCTACTCTTCTGTCTCTACAAGAACAGTATCTGGTGGCTTCTTCACACCCTGGGTGGATAGCAGTGCACGCTGTGTGACAGAGCCCAACAACCCAATTTTAAGCATCATTATCTGTGCCACCCCCATGGCTGCTCAGAGCAGGATTCCTGGACAGCAGTTTTGGATGTTCTGATAGAACTCAGTTTTTCAGAAATTGGTGGCATTAAAAAAAAAAAAAAAACTAATTAAAGTATCAAGAGATGCCACATCTTAAGGAAGAAAGTTTGGATCCTGTTTGAAAGAGATAGCAGTGATTGAAAGGGGGACAAAGTCGGCAGTGTTCCAATACCATCTCTGAGAGGCTGGCACAGGCTTTGCAACCCAGGTGAATCCAAAGCAAACAGGCCTACAGGACACGAAGCCACAAGTTTTTCTTGTGAGCTCAACAAATGTAAAGCTCCCTTAATCCACACAAAAATAAAACTGAAACAGAAGACTGCCCAGACCTGCATATGGCATGACCTCTCCTACTCTACCATGGCTGGTTCTCTGACCTGCTGAGTGGCCTTATCTCACCAATTTCACCCATCCCTCCTCAAACCCTTCTTATGTTCTTTTGACATTTTTTTCCCTTTTTTTGCCACCCCAACAGCATCCCAGAATGCCTCATTTGATGACATCACAGATAGCCATGGGTTGCTTCTGGTGTTCCATCTGTTCCTGCAGGCCTTGCCTCCGTGTGGGCAAGATTTGAAGGGAGTGTTCACTTGAGGCTGGGGTGGGGGTGGGGTGGGATGGGTGTGGGGATCGGGCCTTTGAAGCTGTTTTCTATCAGGCACTGCAGCTGTCAGTGTTGGCTGCGGAAGCCAGTGATTGTCCTTGTAGCTCCCTGTTGACGGCAGTGCACTGTGCTTGCGGATATTAATTGGGCTTTCATTATGTGAATGTACCCAGAGGCTTTTGCAGTCGATGCCTATATCTATATTGATTCATAAAAAGTGCCAATAAATAACAGCTCTCTCAAAGCAGCTTTTAATGCTTTTGATAATTAGTTGGTTTATGGTTTTTTTCCTCATTTTTCTTTCATTTTCTTTTTCTTTCTTTTTTTTTTTTTTCTTTTTATACATTACAGCATAATAGATCACAGAATCTTTGGGACAATGGACAGGCACATTGGCTAAATCACCTTATTACAGTTCCATATAGTTGAAAAGAGGCTTAATGCTAAATTATCAGATTCCAGCTATTGTGGAAACCAAGAAAGAATAATGCTCCAAAATAACCACTGTGGTGCCTCTGTGCCACTCATTGTCCCAGGAGCTATTGGCACGCCTTCTACTGCAGCTCTCCATTGAGTCAGCAATCCCCTGAAATGAACAGTGGGGCCCAAATTCAGACTGGGAATGAGTCTCTTTACTTTTTAGTGTATTAGAGCTTACAAGATAGTTTTGAACCTAGCATTTAAAAAATATTCTATAACATTTGTGTATAACTGTGAGCAAAATTATGTTTATTAGCATTGGAATACCCCAAATTAGGCACATCACAGACTACTCTAGCACCCAAAATTACTATATATTATCCTACATAAAGTGGAGATGAAAGCAGAAATTGCACAGACTTTTAATTTGCCAAAACTTTTCAAAGGAAAAAAGGATGTTCATTAAAAGTTAACAGTGAAACAGCTGTGCAGAACTCTCACAGAAAATGCCATTGTCACAGGAGCCTGATCCTGTGACAATGTATCACAGGACCCAGTATCATTCTCTGTAGCAGAATCTCAGGTTCCTATGGTCTGTTCAGCTATTGAAAAATAAGAGCAATACCCCTGGAGGGTGGGGATGCAGAAGGCTTTTAGATGATTGTTTTCACCTCGTATCATAACTTTAGCAAGAAATAAAAATAACTGTGATTCCAACTACTAGGTAGGGTGAGAGATCCTCATGAAGTTCTTCCTTTCATTTCTGGGAGGATGGGTGGTCTTGATTTCTTTATAATAAACTATTTATATCCCATTCTCTTCCTCTTGCTTGTTCTGTCTCTAAACACTTCTTTCTCTTTATTCCTCTTTAGGAATAAAGGCCCCTAATATTAGAAGGGTGATCGTGAAATTATATCAAACAAACACAAATTCCAACTGTCTAGGGAAACATAATCTTAACAAAATTGCTGTGACTCTGCTTAACTGTACGTGGTATTATGTACGGTTACTTCTAATACAATGGCTGAGAAAAACAAGCAAACAGTGTCTTAGGTAGACATGCAAAGATAACTAGGTATCCATGCTAGTAAATAAATTTCACTTGAACTGCTTTGTGGAAACATTAACGATAACAATGGAACTTTGGGTAATAAAGATTATAAGCAAGTGCTAAATTTGGAGAAAACAGTCCAAATTCTCTCCTTTAAGAGATTTTTAAAATATTCAAGATGAAACTTCTTTTTATAAATTGAAAATTGGGTAGAGAATAAAAATCAATAGCCTCCGCCCCCCAAATTTGAAGAAATTCTTCACAAGTCTTTATCTGACACAAGACCAAAAACAGGCACAGGACTATTTTGAGAAAACCATTAAATCTGTGTTCAAGATCACATGGAATCATGATTATACCCTCACACCAATATTCTCTTTCAACTTAATATGGAAATAATAAGATATCTAGCAATATCATGCAAAATCTTTCTTCCACAGAGATGTTCTGGCTTTGCAGTTATATAAACATGCCTCTATTGCTTAGTGTTTGTTAATAAGAAAAAAAAAAGATTTTAATCAGAAGGCTATGAAGAAAGCATGCATTGGCTTTCAGAGCAAACAAAATAAAACAAGAAAGAGACATTAAAAAATGGTGCCGTTCTATCATTATTTTTGCAGGTTGCCTGGATGGCTCATCAGCAGTATAATTTTTCTTGTAATGACCTTCATTTGTTTAGTGCCCGTGATGTTTCAAGTTGCAGACCACATGCTTTCCTAATATGAATATTTCTCATACGTTAAATCATATTATTGGAAATGTCAAAGACCAATGACTCCTCACTTGTTTTCTGATAAGGGCTTTGGAGTGAGGTATAATAGTGGAGAGATAAAAGAGGACAAAGAAGAGTATTTATCTGAATTTTGCGGATTCTTTTCCATTTTTCAGTTTAATTTTTCTCTTGACTAACCTTGTAGCAATTCAGGGCCTGTGGGAAAAGGATAAACTCAAGAATACCTGTGCTATTTTTTCTCCCCGAAACATTTACAATTTATCCCCCAGCCTTGTCTATTCTTTCCGTAACCATTTCCAAATAATCCTGCCAGCTTTGAAAGTTCGCCTCAGCAGTCACTCTGGCTTGGAAAACTAACCCTGCAACAGGGGGCCCTTCTCTAGAGAGGCCATATTTTCTGAACCTCAAATCAAGACATATTGTCTAAGAAGTTAGGGCCTACTTGAAAGCAAAACCAGTTGAACTATGTGAAATTTAGACTTTCCCAGAAAATCCAAGCATAGAGTCGATGTTCTTTTCAAAATCCCAGGGTTACATTTAGGACTGCACTCCAGACAACCCAAGTCGACAGACACTGGGATTCTTTCCATGTCCTGAACGGATCCCTGCTTTGCCTCTCCCAGTTGGGCCATTTTAGAATGTTTGCTCCAGGTCACATTCTCCAGGGTGACTCCTTCAGCAAACTCAGCTGCAGAGGAGGCATGAACTCACAGAGGGTCCGCAGCTTGAGGGTGACTGATGGATCCTTACAAGCAAAGCAAGTCATTAAAAACAGAACAAGAACAAGGTGTTCCTGTACTCTCGACTAGTTTGCTCCACTAACAGTCTTGCTCGGGCATGTGAATCTTTCAGATCCATGTCAGTTCAACAGTGATATTCTAAAAAAGCCATACAGCATAGGGATTTGATCACTGTGACCTGTACTGTGTGATACAGTAGCCACTAGTCCAAGTACTTGAAATGCGGCTAGCGTGAATTGAGATGTGCTGTAAGTGAAAAGCACACAGGAATTTCAAAGACTTAAGACACACAAAACAAACATGAAATAAATCACCTGCCTCTCTATATTTTTAAAAAATATGACTACTAGAACATTTAAAATTATATATGTGGCTGTCCATTAAGGCTCGCCTTACATATTTCCATTGAATAGCACTGGTCTAGGTGGTTGGATGGTGAAATGGGACATTATTTCATAGGCTAAGACAACACATCTTCAGAAATTACCTTTGCTTTGCTCTTAATTTTTCAGTTGACTTTAATACAAAACTCCTAAATGAAAGATAATATTTCTTGAATGTGTTTTTTGGGGTATAAGTGTATTTTTATGAGCAATTGAGTCTCTTTTTTTAATTAAAATAGGAAGATAATTTTAACGATAAAAACAACAGTTTGAAATACAAAATCTCAAGCATCTCATTTTGGGGGTTTAATTTTTAATATTAAAAATAATTATAAATAATGATGTATTTGACCTGCCTACCTTCAGAAGACTATTGAGAGTTTATTTAGATTAGACTTCAAAGTGCTTTAAACTCAAAGGTCATGTTTAAGTGGAGAACAAGTCAATGTTGTGAATCTGGTCAATATAGTCATTACTTGGAACAGAAATAAAATACTACAATATTTGGAAGGAATTGGTTAAAAGTTGCATTGTTATTTTTAAAACATCAAGAATTTTCTTATTGTTTGAATCAATCAACTTGGTAAATAAATATTTTAACAGTTAACTTAAGTGACAAAGTATTGCCTAAATATACTCTAGTGCCGGCCATCTCACAATGTTCAGATTCTCTCAGAGCGTGTTGAAATCTTAAGACATTTTTACCTTTGAGCACATAACAGTTAATCAACTATAACAAACAACACTAGATCAAAGGCAAAAAACACACATTTTTCTTCCCTAGCGAGTTCTGGAGTTTAAAATTTCAACAGCAACTTTAAAGCATGCTTTCATAACAAGCAGTATATTACAAATAGCAGAAAGCAATATAAACAATAGCTTTGTATTCTGTTTACTTAAAATCATTCCATATACACTTATGATAAACTGCTTAATGTTTAGACATGAAATGCTATCACTCAAGGATAAGGTTATTACTTGATAAATGCATAGGGATACTACTATTTCTTAATCAGAAAACTATAAAATATGTGCATTGAGAAATGATGTTTGCCGAGGTTCTCGCAACCTCTGTTTCTTCATTCTAAAAGCAACACATCCGAGGCTAACACCGAAGGGAGGTTTTGCAGAGTAAAAGCTACATGGTATTCTCTTAGATTTTGTTTTGCTTTGGGTTTTTGGCACAACTTTGGATGTTGAGGCATCAGGTAAGAAACTGTAAAAACATCCATCCTACCCACACTCAGTAAAATACAGACCACAGCTGTAACTCAAGTTAAGCCACCAGCTAAGAATAAAAGCACCAGAAACAAACCAACCAAAACCTAAAGCAAACAACATGCTTATCACATAATAACTATTGAATAATGCAAATATTAACAAAGCAAACCAAGCAGGGGGCCTCCGTCTCAGGAAGAAGAAAAGCCAGCAAATAGAAGGCAGTGATTGGGAAATCAGATCGGCTCTTCCTCCTCATTCATTACTGAGCAAAAGTGGATCAGGACTGACATCTGCTGGCCTTATTAATGGGATGTACCCATTGAAATGAGGGTCTTGGAGAACAAAACGTTCTGGTGGGCTGATACTGCATCACTGGGGTGGGGAGGAGGCCAGGACTTGGCAAAAGCCTTTCTGGTGAGCTGTTTGCAAATCGGCCAATCAGCAGCCACTCCTGGAGCAAAGAGTAGCTTCGGGTTCCCTTTGGTTGTTACTTCACCTTCACAACCAGGAATGTTTTCTAGTCACCCCGAGCAGAGACAGAATATGAAGTAGGTGCCTTTCTATTTGGAATGACCCAAGTTCCAAGAAGTGTGGTCAATGGATGCTCAATAAATTTAATAGACAATTCAAAGACTTGACCAAAAGACTCATTGGAGAAAAAAATTAAAGGGTTAAATGTGTGTCTAAATATTGATAGACTCAGTGGATTTTGGCAGTATCTTGCTAGGATATCAACTTTCTGAATGTTCAGAGTCAATGTCCTCAGTCTATTTGAATTTTGTCAATCTCTCTTCCATCCCAGCCATTTCCCAGCTGGAATCTATTTCAATATACAGATGTTGGATTCGTGAGATTTTGTCTTCATGAGGCTTTGCTTTCAATCTCTGGGGTCTAGTTTTCTATCATTATGTAAGACAAGTTCCCTACCGACTTAGAAGCTATGAGAAGCCTGGAACTCAAGTCATCTTTGTGGCACCTGGCACAGATCCTGTTACATCGTCACTTGACTGACATTTATTGACTTATTTTGAAAGTTTAGTATTCTATATTTGCCCTTGTTGGTTTTATAAATACAACTTCTATCTAGTGGATTCAAATAGAATTTAGCCGTCTAGTATTTAATGAGAAATACTAGTTTTAATAGGAAATAAATTGTTTGGTCCTAACACTGTTGCTCACGACCCCATCATTTTAATCTTATCTCTTAGAGGAGGCACTGCCCTAGGATTTGTAATAGTAGAAACAGGTCATGGGTTGTTCTTCTCCAGAACAATCCCTAATATGCTTCATCTCAACAATAAAAGTGAGGCTGGTAGGCCAGGTAACTTTTCTGCCATTCTTTGATTATCTGAATTCCAAAGTGCCTATGATTGCTGCCCCTCTCACTTAACTTTGTGTGTGCTTCTTGCTATACATGCACGGGTCTGTCTCTAGACACACACACACACACACACACACACACACACACACACACTTCTTTTTTTAAAAAAGGCATGTGAAATAAACGAAATCTGGAAAACTTTCCTCAGAGAAAGAAACAGGGGAAAGCCTGAAACCTTGACTGCCAGAGCATGAAAGAGGCACACTGATCACACACTATCTTTAAAAACACTTGCAAAAATCATACGGTCTAAATGTAGCTGAATCAAATTGATCAGGCAAAGCTGAATCGAATTGCCACCTCAAACTACTTTTGGTGAATCAGAGGTGAACTACTGCGTATAAATCATTAGCTTTAAGGAGAGAATCATTAGCATATGTCAAAATGTGTACAAATCCCATTTTCTCTTGTCACCCTCCTTGAGGTTCTGTACTCTACTCCCAGTGCATGCTAAAGAAAAGTGAAGGAGTTTTACTTTTCTCAAATACTGTTGGAGTAAAGCTCCTTTCCTCACAATTCTGAGGAAATTGTTCTGAATATTTTTTCTTTTAGTTAACACTGTTATGGAATTAATAGATTATATGTATTTAAAATCTTACTCTCATGATTAGTCTCATGAAAATTTAAATCATATAGGACTGGAATTATTGGTGGTATCATCTCAATATTTATGACTAATATCCATATGTTAAATTATGAAAAAAATCAAAGGGGATAATAAAAATTATCCTGCTCAAACACTTTACAAAGCATTTTGCTTTATGTATACCATGGTAACCTAATAAAGACACTGTCACTTGGCAGATGGCATGGCACATTAGCCTTGAAATGAAATACTAGATGCCAAAACTATTAACTCCAATGTGCTCAGAAATTTAAAAATAATTTTTTGGTCTTTTTTCCTTCCTTCCTTCCTTCCTTCCTTCCTTCCCTCCTTCCCACCTTCCTTCCCTCCTTCCCACCTTCCTTCCCTCCCTCCTTCCCACCTTCCTTCCCACCTTCCTTCCAGTGTGTTTTTTCTCCCTCATCTCATAATACAATAAAAAGTAGTCAACTTGCACAAAACTGTCATTGCCTATACAAAGGCCTCTTACAAATACCAGCAGGAATTTGAATACTGAATCTGGACAAGAGTAGCTTGGCTAACAGTTTCCATCTCATTTAAATCATTTCAGTCAACCCACAGAGACTGTCCACTTCTGCATTGCTTGAGCAGAATATTTCTTTTGTCTTATTCTTGCACCAGCTTCCCAGCCTCTCTGCAAATATATATTCTGTAGAATCAGTCAGCTGTGCATCCTGAAATCTACACATACGTGACTGAAACAACTCAGAGGAGTACGGCTCTCCAGGCTGTGGTAAGCCCTGTTCAAAACACATCTTGTCTCTTTAAGAGATGATAGATTTTTTTTCAGTCTCTGCAGGCAATGCAACTCACCCATGCCAAGTGGCATTACTCCCAGATCCCTATTTTAGGGTAAAATGGAAAATGTGGGATACTGGGATATTCTTTTCCCTAAAATTCTCCTTCCCCTTCCCTTTTTTTGGTGGTCAACATCCCTATTTGGAATTTTTGAACTCTTAATTCTAAATCTAAGTGTATAACTTAGAAAAGAATGGCAGATTCTTTCTCCCCTTGCAGGTCCTCCCCTCTGCTTCCCCTTCTCTTCCCATCCCCTCTCCTCCCCTCTCCACTCCTCTAATCTCCTTTCCCATCACTTTCTTTATTCCTAAAGATCTCATTGAACACATAACTTTTTAACCTCATCTGTTTCAGGACAAATAAACAGAGACAGGGTAATGTATGTCATGGCTTTCCTTACTAAAATAATATAGAATGAAAGGAGACTGTCTTTTAGAGAGGAAAAGGATTAAACCTCTTTGCCTCATATTAGCCGACTGTCTTTTAAAATATTGTCATGTAATTTCAGTGCCACTTAAAATGTCTACAAAAGCAAATCTTTCTCTGTCAAAGAGATGTCATCAATTGCACGCTCAGAGAGAAATACTCTGAACCAAGAGGACAAAAACGCGTTCCCATGAGACATATTCAAGGTCAGGAGCCTCCTAAGGTAAGTGGAATTCCACAAGGAGAACTTCCAAACATATGGACCAAGCACTCACTCTTTGGATTAAATGTTTTTAATTGTCAGAGCTAAATTTCAGAATATGCTTTACAAAAGGTAAAATTTAGAAAATCTGAAAAATAATCTTCGGTAATATTTACTGGTCTTCCCTTCCACCACTTGTTTTTACTGTCTTCATTGTGTCATTACAGGAATATCCCCACAGCCAGAAACCAGGCGAGAAACATTTTTGTGGTATGGTCTGGCTATCTAATCCTGAAGCTCTATTGTGCTTACTGTTGTTTTTAGGTATTAACAGCCCCTTATGGCCATCAGAAGAACCAGAAATAGAAGCATAAATAAGCATATTTACAGGCCCAAGGATTTTTTCACAGAGAAAGTATTTGTTGAGTTACTCCCAAATACCAGGTGCTATTCTATGCACTTGGGAGGCAATGATGAACAAGACAGGTCTAGGTGAAGGCTAAACCTCAAAAAAATTTTGACAGAGGGGGACCACAACCGCATGCATATGCATATGTGGAACAAAATAGACCATCTCCTATTTTTTCAAAATACTCTCTCCTACCAGTTTGCTATTTTGATGCAAGTTTTCATCATGAAACTGATTTAGTTTGATACCTCATCTTTACTTGGAGAGTTTCTCCCCTTTATGAACTATGATCAGGGGCAGAATCTGCTCTAAACTAAAAATGTACACTTGTTTTCCCTGTCCTTTGCACAATGAGAGAATAGGTGCATGATCTTAGCTCAATCAATCATTCTTTGTGATTAATTTGGGAGCTGGGGAGTTAAAGATTCTAGGACCATGGAGAACCCATTCTGAATGTGGACAGTGTGACAGTACTTAAGACGTTACTTCTTCAGGGGTATCAATGTAATGATAGCATCCTGTTTTGATGCCAAAGTCACTGGTGGTTCAAGCTTTAGGGCCCAAGATTCAGTGGAATATGGTACTCTCTTCATCTATCGTCTGGCATGATTTTACCCGTTGTTCTAGTTTATGAAAATCTGCATAGATTTCATCCATTTTCCTTTATTCTTGGGCATATGATTGAATGCTCTCTTTTAATCTCCCTTCTGAATTAGACATGACCATGTTACTAAATTCTGGCTAACTGTTAGGGAGTCCAAAGAAATATATACTACCTCCAAGTGTAATCTATGAAGATCTTCTACCAGATCCTCCATAATTTCTTTCCCTTCATCTGTCAGCTGGCCGATTACCAGTACAACCTGCCAATCACATGTTGAACATGGCATAACTTGGGTTGAATATGGCATCAGCTTGGGTCTCTGATTGGCTATAGGAGCAGAACTTCTCCACTAATTATATTTTACCAAATGAGAGATAAACTTCTATGATACTATGCTGTTAAGATTTCAGGGTTTATCTTTGTAACAGCTAAAGTTTCCCTAACTCTAGCTGGAATATCACCATAACAAAAACCTAAAATGGGTAGCATGGCTAAGCAATGAGGCTTGAAATGGCTAGAAAATTAACTATGGAGACTGGAAAGATGAAGATCTATGCTAGGCAATGGAGAAATCTTTGACAATACTGCTTCTCGACAATACTAGTAGGACAGGCCAAGTGCATGCTGATTCTTTAGCCCTAGGGGAAAGGGTTGGGAAATAGAATGTTAGTAGCAATTTGATAAAAAAAAAAAAAAAAAAGTAGATGAACTCAGGCAAGAATTGGCTTGTTTTCAAGCAAAAGTAAAACCAAGTGTCAGAAAACAGAGGTGTTGAAAAGTCGGAAAAATTGACTGCTTCCAAAACTCAAACATTAAGAAAAAAGATTGAATAAGACTCAACCTTGCAGCTAACATCAAGAGTGAGTTCTCCCTATCTGGCCTGGATGGCCTCACGGAAATCGATGAAGAGTGTGGCATGAAGACTAGGAAGGAAATGCATAAATCAGGCCTGAGGATGAAGACTAGGAGAAAAGCTGTTTGTAAACAAATAAATGAGAAGTCTACAAGGTTTTTGAAGGAATGGTACTACCAAAGAAATCATAAGCTAGAACTAAGAGCAAACCTTTGAGACTAAAATAATCTTCAGCCTCCAAGTTTATCAGCAGTAGATGGGCTTTGTAAGCACTGAAGCCCCGAAGGCAGCCACACCTTCCTCCACCCATAGTAGAAGTGGCCAAGGAGGTAAAGAACCATGAAGTTTCTAATTGGTGTAGCCAGAAGTCATGAAGAACCATGGACATGGAATTTTCTCTCATGAAACAGATCTATAGTCTATTCCGGAACTTTCCACACTCTCAGGGAAGGGCTTTCTCAAAGCTTGTCCAATAAGATTTGACATACCAGGGAGTGTTGTGTGTTATTACAACTAAATGTGTATCACTTTCACACCATGGTGAAGTTGAAGAATCATGAAATTAAACCGTCATCAATGGAGAGCAGTTTACATCTCCCCTCACTCTTTCCGCATCTGTTTATAGGCTGTTGAGGCTACAGGTGGTCATGGAAGTCACATGATGAAAATGTGGAAATGCTCACCAGTGTCAGTTCCTTAGCAATTGCTCGGAGCAAAACTTCACTCCTCCCCCCCCCCCCCCCAATTTAACTGTAATGGAGAAATAGATCCAGAGATCTCACAGTTCAAGGTCCATGCACCTGGTATACCAATGGGACAGTGATTGCTGCTGCCACCTTATTTTTTCCTGCCCATTTTCCAACTCTGCTTCCGTGGCCCTCCAGGCAATACAATGAGCTCAGAATTATCCTTTCAACTTATTTCTTTTCAATTTCTCATTCAGAATTGGATTGTCTTGCTTGTAAAAACTTTTGCTCTATGCTTTAGTTATAAAAGTTAAGTGAAATTGTTCCTTTAGCATGATGTCTGACACCTGAATATGATACAAATATTAAATTTTCTTTTGATTTAATTGGAAGGGTCAGTTTTAAACTTCCACATGAGCCAATAAGAGAATATTTAATAAAGTCAAATATTATCTCAATGCAAATAAAATTGTCTCTGACCAACTAGCAGGTTATTTAGCATTGCCTTGAGGAGACTATTATGTTATTGGTAAATTATGTTAGATAAAGGTAAAGTTTGAACTCAGGAGGGGATGAGCACAAAAAGAGTTGCGAGAGAAGCAATCTCTACTTACTTTTCCCTAAGAGCAACATCAATTATGAATAATATACAAAAATCTAGGCACTGTGGAATAAAAGTTCAGAGGCTTTTCAAGATGGGAAAGTGATAGATGATAATTTAGAACACAACTTGATACTCAGGGACCACACTAGGATGCAGAACATTTCCAAAAGAGAAGACCTTTGCTGTAAGTTTGTCTGAATAGGTAAATGTTAATGTACAAAATATATACCTATATGTCTTGTAAAGCCTAAAATTCAGTTAGTTTCAGTCTTGGTTGCAAGAGAGAGTCGATTACATTAACTCCTGTAATGAAGGTTTTTTTTGTTTTGTTTGTTTTTTGGTACCAGGGATTGAACTCAGGGGCATTCAGTCACTGAGCCACATCCCCGGCCCTATTTTGTGTTTTATTTAGACGCAGGGTGTCACCAAGTTGTTTAGCACCTCACTTTTGCTGAGACTGGCTTTGAACTCATGATCCTCCTGCCTCAGCCTCCCCAGCCGCTGGGATTACATGCATGTGCTGCCTCGCCTGACTGTAATAAAGTTTTATTATCAAGATGCAGATGGCAATAAGAGAGACGTAATTCTCCAGAAATCCAACACATACACCGTGGGAGCTAGGTCTTGTGAATATGGAATGGGAAGATCATTCAGAGTCTAAGTTTACCCCTAAAGACCTTTAAAATCCGAAAGTGTACATCTTCATTCTCATTTTGAACCATATATTCAACTATTTTTATCTTTTTTGCTGTCAAATATTACCGATTCTTTTCATATTCCTTTGCTCAAATTCTATTATCCTTAGTGTATGACCTTCTTCCTCATGGTCCAGTATGGTAGCTAGAGCTCTAGGTTCAGAGACCATGATGGATAAAGAAAAAGTCCAATCTGTCATGTGAAGATTGAGTCCTACATGCAACTACATAGTGTTTCTGTTTATATTATCTTGAATTTATTCATGAGAGGTTGAGAAATCTAATCTTTATTTTGGATGGTCACATGTCCAGTAAAAATTGGAAATTTTATTAATGTGGAAGAAGAGTGAAATAACTTTTGAGAGAAGAGGAACAGTGAGAATCCAAGAGGTGAACAGCAATTCTTAGAATAGTATTTATTTTATTTAAAAAATATTTACATGGCACCTTTTAGTTTTAGGTACAACTCCAAGTGTTTTATAAGTTTTAACTCAATTTTTATAGCAACTATATGAAGTTGGTTCTCTATGGTCCCCATTTTAGAGATGACAAAATCAAGGCACAGGAAAGTTTAGTAATGTGTCTAACTTACACAGACAGTAAATGGCAAAATCAAGTTTTAAACCTAGCCAGTCTAACTCAAGTACTGTCACAAAAGTTGGGACTAATAGACAGGTGCTGTTAGAAATGCTGGCAATGTTTAATGACTAGATTATGTGTTGGGGGGACGTTGAGAAGCCCTCATTTGTAGTGTTTGTTGATATCCACAATGTAAACGCTTCCACCATAAATAAGTAATCACAAAAACAGATATTAACAAAATATAACCAAAATATAAGCAAATAACTAGATTTTGTGTGTGTATGTGTGGTAGTTTGTTTTTGTTTTGATTTTGTTTTTTATGGTTTGATGGTACTGGGCATTGAATCTAGGATGCTCTACCACTTAGTTACACCCCCAGTCCTTTTATTTTGATACATAGTCTCACTAAATTCATAAAACTGGCCTGAAATGTATTATCCTCCTGCCTCAGCCTCCCAAGTAGCTGGGATTACAGGAGTACGTCATCATGCCCAGCTTGAAGGTTATTTTTGAGTATTTATTAGTTTGCTTTTTAATATAATTTATTTGCCAGTTAAATGATTTAATTTTCAATAGTGGCTATGCTCAACAACTGACTAACAAGATTCCTGAAGGGTTAGCAATCCACTCCATGAGCAAATACAAGCCAGCTTCAGTACAGCACTAGATGTTCTCTGCATGGGGATGGAGGAGGGTGAGATCAAGGGAGGGACCATAAACAACTAGCCAGGGGGCTTGGTTCTGGTTCAACAGTGGAGGATCCAGAAGGCCCATTGCCTGCCCATGCCTCCTTATCCCTAACTCAGATGGCAGCAATGCCAGTTTTTTTCTTCAAAGGGGACAGTTCTAGGGTTAAAGCAACAGGGTAATATTGTGTGCTATGACTTCAATGTAGTTTGTTCTCCAAAGGCTTGTGTGTTGAAAGTGTGGTCCTCGGTATGATACTGTAGAGGTGGTGGATCTTTAAGAGGTGGAGCCTAATGAAAGGTAGTTGGGTCTGTGTGGGTGTTGCCCTTGGAAGGAGGAGCATAGCGCTCAGGGGATCCCAGTTAGTTCTATGAGAATGGATTGTTGCAAAAGAGCCAGCCTGACCCCTCAGTCTCTCTCTGGCTTCCATGTGATCTGTCCCTCTCCCATCTGTTCCTGCCAGGATGTTACTCAAGGTATTTCTTGCCAAAGCTTGTGCTATCGTGCTTGAACTTTCAGCTTCTAAAATTGTGAGCTAAATAAAACTCTTTATAAGTTGTCTAGCCTCAGATATTTCATTACTGCAACAGAAAATGGACTGAAACACACTGAGGAAAGGGGAGCCCCAACACTCAGATGACCAGCCACTAAAATACCCTACCAGTAACATGTTACTTCCCCATCTTTACTGAAAGAGTGGAATGAAGAGTTAAGATGCTGCTTCCTCCTCCACAGCAGCATGGCTGGAAGAGAGCTGGGATCACCAATGACAGAAAGAAAAGAACTTACACTCCAAGAAGAGAAGTTAATACAGAATGCAACCTGAAGTATAGGTAATATCTCCAATGTGGTAAGGGAAAGTATTAAGGACACTTAAAAGAAACAGATGATTAAGGAAAACAATCAGTTAGAGATTTGGGATATGAAAAATTGAGGTTGAAGCTAAGCGATAAATGTTTCATACAATAATTTGGAAATATAGAGAATTTGGTATTTCTCACCCAAACTTAAGCACTATTCGCCTTTCAATCATATATTTTACAAGCAAGTGTTTTATGTTGTGTAGTGACAAAGGGAAGCTTCTAGAGTCTATCAAGTCATTTTAAAGTTTAAAATTTAACCCTGTGCCAAAATATCATGTTTCATGAAGTGATTCTGAGTGTCCCTCTTAATACGTACCACTCCCCCCTCCAATGTCTTTCCCAAATGAACAAGCAGATTTTGCACAGTGCTAGATGCAGTCTGCATTCTGCTTTATATGAATCCATATTTCCTATTTTTTCCCCATTGAAGTCCATGTTTCAGTTATCCGATTCCTACTGTTGGGTTCTGTCATATTTTCTATTCAATTGACTTGCATTTAAAATCATTGTTTTGAAAGGGCCTATTATTAATTCCCAGAGCAGAGTAAACTAGTGTCAATAAGGTAGAAGAGGTGAAGCTTTGAGAGGAACTGAAGTTCATCAAAAGAGGATCACCTTTGTCACTGGTGTTCTCTTAGAAATGAAAGGGAGAAGAAAAGCTGCATTAAAAGCAGCCTTGCACTGGATGTTAACAGTGGAACAGAGTCAAGAGGGACTCAGAAAATAAAAAAGGTGGAGAGCTATGAAGAGAGGGTGTTCCTAGGTCCTCAGGTACTCCTGCTCTCCTCCAGCATCCGTCCTCCGCGGGCCACTCTTTTGACACAGCACCTCCTTCACTTTTGCCTGTGATCTCTCCTGTGTTCCAGAACCTCCAGGACTTGGCTCACTTATTCAGACCCAGGTCACAGATACACACAAAAAATGATGACTTTAAAACTCAGACTCATCAGTTTCCTTCTCATTTCTGTTGATATAAGGAATATCAAATTTAAAGATAACTATTCTCTGGGATTAGCCTCTTGTCAGAGTTCTGTTATCTTTGACACCTTGCATTTGTCAGCATTTTTTTTCTTGAATATGTCACTTTTACTGGACTTAAGATTAATGCTTGAAAATGTCAATTAGTGATAAGTAAAAAGTCATGAACTATGATTATTGTAGATTTCTATTTCCATTTTGATATTTTTGTAACAGTGAACAAAAATATTAAGATGCTATTTCCTTGAGAAATCTTCTAGACATCCCTGACCTTCAAATACTTCCTGCAAGGTCATAATAAATCTAGACAAAAAAAAAAAAAAAAAAAAAAGAAACCAGTCTTCTTGAATACACATTAATGGATGTTAGCAATTTCGGTTGATATTTCTGGATACTGATGCTTTGGCTGACATCATCTTAGTCTCCACTTTGCTTTGGTAATAATGATTGACATCCATATTTATGACCCATACAGTGTATGGCTTTATCTATTGTAAAAGTCTTAGCAAAATTCAAATAAAGCTCCTCATTCTGGGAGGGAGTCAGATAGGCCAGAGTTTAGCATATTCTCATTCCACTTTCCTCCTGGCTTGGACAATAATAGGCTTTTAGAGTAGATAAACCCAATATGGGGGCACCTGGCCATCTTAAGCATTCAGAAAGGGGAAAAGGTTATGGCAGTAGAGAACCCACCTCTTATTAGTAAATTGGAGAGCTACTAAGAATCTTCACAAATTATAGAGAAGAACAGTGGAACTCAAATTCTGTTCTTCCTTGTGGTTTTGATTTCCATTGGGGGCTTTCCCTGATGTTCCTAGACTGGGTGAAGTAGCAGGTTTCCATGATGATCCCAATAAACCCTCCACATGGTGTGATGTCTGTGTAGTTGCCTCCTACATTGTATTAGGGTTTGTTTGGAACCAACAGAATACAGCAGAAGTGATAATTAGACATTTCTGAGGAAAAGTTTTTAAAAACACTGTGGTGCCTGCCCCCCTCCCTCAGACCGCATGCTCAGGGATAGAGAGAGGATCGCTGCTGTGTTGTGAGTAGCCCAAAGGAGGGGCCCATGTGGCAAAGAACGGAGGCCAACAGCCATGTGAGTGACCTTGCCTGGGAAAGGATCCTTCAGCCCCAGCCTTCAGACGACTATAGCCCTGGCTGATATCTTGGCAGCAACCTCATGAGTGACTATGAGCAAAAAACTATCCTCAGAATCTACATGAAATAATAAGTATTTGGTTTTTGTTTTTTTTTTTCAGCTGCCAATGTGGAATAATTTGCTACAAAGTTATAGATAACTTATATGTGGTCATAGGTTGTCTACATGTTCTCACATGATTTATCATTCTAGATTACAATCACTTGTTCACATTTCTGACTCCATTGAAACAGTTAGGCTTTGAGGAAAGGAACCAAGTTGGTGGTTATATTCTCAATCTCTAAAAGAGTGCTTGGTATACAGTAAGGACTAGGATATGTCCCTGAACGAAGGAATAAGGTAAGATGAATTCATGGAGGTGGATCAGATAGGACTATGAAACTTGCCAACCAAGAAATGAGTTTGCAGGGTTCAAATTGGATTTTCTCCAAAAGTGAGAGATGCTAAGTTAAGCTCCATTCTTCTGCTGCTGCTATTGCTGTTTCTGGCCTCCCTACCCTCATCTCCAATACGCCAAAGTGGCTCTGAGTGAGAAGAGTGGCTTCAGTTCCCCAGACACGGACTCTCAATCCATGGAAACATTTCCCTGAGAAAATTGCTGAGGATGGACTGTGGGTAGATAAAAGGGATAAAGCAAAAGTAGGGGTGAGTATCAGGGGCTTTTAAAAATTTTTATTTAGGAACTTTAAAAAAATGTTTGCTCAAAGGAGGCTAAAAGTTCAGTTGCTGCTCTAAGTGGCATGGTGTCTGGTTACAAAAGTTCCAGGACAGGTGCCTCCACTTCAGGGCTCAGCCCTGCCCTCTTGGAGGAGATCCACATTACACATGACCTGCTCTCCCTCAAAGCATGCCTCTCAAGCCGGTGGCTGCCATCTCTAACTGTCAGAGAACCTACCAGAGGTTTTCAAAGAACCACGGAATGGCTTGGTCTGCGGCCTTCACCATGATCCATCTGTTCATAACCTCTGGGTAAAACCCAAATGGAATTCACTAGACCAAAAGGACTTTAGATCCCCCAAATTAAGTCTCCAGTGGAGTGGGTGATCATGGAGGACACACTTCTGGCGGGTGGTGCTTCCCAGGGAGTTGAAAGCCCACAGTGTCTGAGGGACACTCTCAGGCGCATTTAAATGACATTTACTTTATCTGTCTGCATGCTTAAGAACAAGGAGTGGAGGGAAAGCACAGTCCAGCTTATTCTCATTTCTCATTAAGAACTTTTGGGAGGAAATACATAGCACTCAGCTTAGTGTAGTAAAGAGGGCCTCGGGAGGGGAACAGGATAGTGTGATTTCAGATCCCTCATCTGTTATTTCTAATTGTTTAACCACAGAGGATTTCGTTTTTCTGAGTCTCAGATTTTTTTCAATCTGTAAGTGAAGACACTAATAATTACCCCCTAGCACCCTCTGAAAACATGTCAGCTGAATCTGAATGGGGTCCTTAAGGCCAAAGGAAATAAAGAAGCTGCAAGTAGAATGTGGAAATGCTTGATTAAATTTAAGGCCTTCAGGAAAAAAAGATAAAATAAAGTAAATCATAGACTTCTTATGAGATTGGGATGTTGTGCTATTTCTAAAGGTAATTTAATATCATTTCAGGATACATAAAAACAGCATGCCCTAAGAGCCACAAAATGTACTTCCATTGACTATGTCAAGTTCAGTCTTTTGTTTCTACATTTGCAGAAGAATATTTAGTGAAGCTGAGCATATAATGAAAAAAGCCACTAAAACAGAGACAACACTGCAAATAACTTGCCAAAGGTTAGTAGGATTGCAGATAAATCCTATTTGCTCAAGAGTTTGAACATCTACCATTTCTACCTGAATAGAATTACTGAAGTGTTCACCTATGTCTTCTATGTCTTCTTGGCCCTTCTTGTTATTTTCATTGGTAAAAATATGATAAATTCACAGACTCTCTCAGAAGTCTAGTGAGGTCCATTCTAAGTTCAGTTTTCATACTCTCTAATAGTAACTCTAAAAATGAAGATGTTGAACATGATTGGACACTGAAAGGCCATTTGCCTTTTACCCCTCACCTATCCCACCCCACAAATTCACTTAATAATTTGTGACTTTGAACAGATGGCCTTACTTCTTAGTGCCACTGCTTCCTTATCTATAAAATGAGGTTAATAATATTGCCTATCAGGCAGGACAGTTAAGAGCATTAAATGAATTCGTTTATACAAAGCACTTTGAAGTGTGACTAACATATAGGACACGCTCAATAAATGATAATTGTTGTTATAATAGTTATTATTAATTTTTAAGGGAAAATAGCTTTTATGTATATGTTATAGAAGATTTTGAGCATGGTACAAAATATTTACAAGCCTATAACTATGAGGTCCTCTTTGAGCCTGACACTCAGTGTAAATATTTCTGTGGAGGCCTTCTCTCAAAAGTCTTGAATACCTCCCCATACACAATGCCATATAAGTCAAATCAAATGGCTTGGTTTTCTCTTGCTGACTAATAATTTAGCAGCTTAAAACAATGACACACACACTTATTATCTCAGTTTCTGTGGATCTGAAGTAGGAACACAGCTTAACTGGGTCCTCTGTTTAGGATTCCATAAGGTACAATCAAGTTGTCAGCCAGGTTGTATCTCATGTACATATTTGATTGGGGAAGAATCTGCTTCCAACTCAATCAGGATGTTGACAGAAGGCTTTTTCTTTCAGTTGAACTGAGGGCCCCAGTTTACTGCAGGCTGTTGGTTGAAGACTGCCCTTAGCTCCTCAGAGGCCACCAAGGTGCCTTGCCACATGGGCTTACTCAGCATAGCATTCACTTCATCAAGCCAGCAAGGAGAATCTCTGGAATCATTTTTTGCTGGTAAAACAGAGTGGTATATGTGTGACTTATCTGTTATACCATACCATAATCAGTGTATGGCATTCTGTTGAGTAGAAGCAAGTTACACGTCAACTACCCACACTCAAAGGAAGATGATTATACAAAGCATGAATGTTAGAAGGTCACCTCAAAGGCTGTCCATTGCTGTTACCAAGAGGAAAAGACATTGCCTACTATTTTTTTTTTAATTCCCCAATTCATTTTCTGTTTTAACCACAAAGGTTGGTCAAGGTTTTATAGTCTATTAATTATAGGCATGAAGCACAGGGAAAGTGAAGAAAATGGAAAGAAATGGGTTTAAGAGAAAGTGAAAGAAAAAATTACTTTTTCCACTTGAACTGTGGAAGTGGTGATGCCAGTGTCCAAAAATAACTCTTAAATCCTCTGAGTCCTGCCAAGATGGCTTTGGGGAAGGCAATCCAAGGAGGCAGTCATTCACTGCACAGACCTAATTCAGTCATCCTTGAACCTACTTGTTTGGAGTCTTGCAGATAGAAACTGGCCACTATGCAAATCTGCCTGCCTCGTAGATTAATGGAACCTAAGGAAAAATGTCTTAGTAGCAATGATAAGTAAGCAATGAAAGAGGCTATAAAAGGAAGCTATGAAATATCTGTATGGTGAGTTTTCAGAAAAAAAATATACACCAGGCACCTATCTAAAAAGTGGTCCAAATATAATGAAATAGTTGTGCTGGAAGACCTTCCCCTATGTTCAGCTCACAGTAGTACTTCAAAAATAAAGTCCTATTAAATATATTGAAGTTATTTTGCTGCCACAGATAACCAGCCCGATAGATGTATTATTTAGACCCAGATCCTTGGAGCACCTGCATCAAAGTAATCTGGGGTATTGCCTAAAATGCAGATTCCTTCTTCCAGCTATGGGTGTAATAGATACGAATTATCATCTCTTGAGGTAGGACCTAGGTATTTTTTTTTTTTAACAAGTCCTCCAGGAAGTGTTTATATACTTATAGTTTGAGAACCACTATAAATGAAATATAATCCATATCAGCACTTGAATTCTTTTATTCAGATCTCCTTATCTCTATACCATCACCCTCATCCCTAAATTTCAAAGACATAAACTTTGCCTTCTCCTTTGAGCAGCCAAGAAAGCATCTCACAGCCCCTGGCTTTCATCCCTAAATATAGTCAAGCAGTCAAACTATATGGACATATACAATGGCTGCTGCCATACTGGCTCCCCAGGGAAATTACATAATAGGTTTCTGGCACATACCATGTTACTAGAATTACAAATGAACCCCCCACTCCCATCTCTCTAGGAGTCCCATGTTTTGAGTAAAACCACAACAATATGTCTGCTGCTTAGACCCTGGGGTTAAAAGAGTAGGGGCTTGCTTGAAGAAGTGTGTGTGGTTTGCTACATTGAAACCCAGCACACCATCCTACCACGGCAGAGGCCTCATCTGAATCCTGTGTCTCTACATACTGTACTGAAATTTTTGCAGGACCCTATTAGGGTCCCCAGGAGAGCTCTCGTATGAAGTCCAAGAAATCTGAGGAAAATGTGGAGCTTACATGATGGACTAATTTCATTTCAATAAAATTCCCATATTACATTCAATGCGCCTGGCTTTATTAAGTTTTGTCATAAACGCTGGGAACACTTCCAAATTTAGGCTTGCACAATTATTTTTATTGGTGCGTTAACTAAAAATGGTATATGCATAAGTCAGAGTGTACATTTGACTTCATCTGGGAAGCCCAAATGAGCTTTAGGTTGATTTATAGTCATTTTACCCCTGTAAATGAGATACAGGAAATAGGGGCTAGAGTTTCCGATCACAGCGTTTCTAAACCTTCTGCCGGTTCCATCCACAGCTCTGTCATGTATCTAATGAATTTAAATTCCAAATGTCTATCGGAAACCCACAAAGTCACCAAACAAAGAGGCTGGCTTACTTTCAGATCCAGAGCCATCCAAACTGGGCAAAAAAATAGAGGTTTGTTGCACTAAAGTGGAACTGGGGAGTTCTCGGTGCTTTGAAAGGTTTTAATTGCTATGGAAAAAATCCTTTCAAAGATTTTCCCCCTCAACATGGGCCCCTTGGAAACTTTTCATAGGGGAACTGTAAAATATTTATACAACTAGCAGCACTGTTAAAAAAAAAAAAAAAAAAAAAGCAAGCAAGAAAGAAACATAGCACTGAATGAAAAGCAGACTTGACTTGAAGTGAGCCCTGCAGATCCAGGGGACCCAAGGAGGGGAGGTTACTGTGATTTCAACCCTTGGAAAACAGGATTAATCTCGACCAGCTTGGCCTGCAAACAGGGCCAACTTCATGGGTGTGTGACCCCAGCCATTGCACAGAGCCTTGAACTTGAAAGGTCCTGCGTTTGGTTTAACACTCTGCTGCTGCTATTTTGAAATTTTTGAACAAGGGTCCCACATTTTCCTTTTGCATGGGACCCTGCTTGTTATGTAGCTGAGCTGGCCCTGCTCACAGAACTTCCCCAGGACTGCTGTCTTCTGACATTTCATTGTGATCATCCATCTCTCTTGCTGGCTTGGCTTTGCTTTTCCCTCCCTCCCTCCCTCCCTCCCTCCCTCCCTCCCTTCCTTCCTTCCTTCCTTCCTTCCTTCCTTCCTTCCTCCCTCCCTCCCTCCCTCTCTCCTCTTCTCCCCTGGAGGAATCTAACCACCAATGCTTTGACAGTCCCTTTTGTCAGCATGTTTGCTAGTGCACATTCCGCCAAGGTGGTTTTATCATAGAAAACTAACACCCCACAATCAAAAGCCTACAAAACACAGCACTAAATTTGTGAATAGACCAAAAAGTGTAGAATTTTGGAGTGAGAAGGAACTGTGGCCATCTCATTTTACAGAGTAAATTTAGTCCTGGAGAGAAGAAGGACATTTCTCAAGGCTACTTCGTTTATTAATATCAGGTGAGGGACATTGTCTAATGTACATACCACTAGCCCATTCTACAGCATCTATAAAAAGGGGTCAGCCTGGACAATTACAGTTCTCAACAGCACCCAAACTCATGCAGACTCTGGTTCAGTCTATTCTCAACACTTCAATCAAACAATGGCATTATTAAAGAAAGGGCTAAAAAGATGATCACTTTCCCCAACTCCCCAAATATTGTTATTTCTTCTCACTCTTTATCTTTCACTGGTGAAGATATGTAGTAGTAAAAGTAACTGATGTCAGTCACATGACTTCTCCATGGCTCCATCCTACTCATTAATGCCGTCAACCTGGTTACCCTACAGAAGGGGGGAAAGAAGCCAAGGACCCAGAAAACCCACAAAGTGGATAATTAACACCAGAGAAATTAAGATTTGGCTACACTATGGTAGGTAGCTAAAGGGGCAGGATGAGACACAGTCCCAAAACTTCCTAACAGGGGAGAATAGGTTATAGGATCACCGCAATCTCGTCAATCAGAAGGGACCCTCTTGTCTCAAGACTGACTTAATTGCCATAATTCAATTAACATGCTTCCACTAATTATATAAGCTTTTGGATGACAGTTCAACAGTAGTACCACTGAGAGTAAGCCAATTTTTTTTTCATTTTTAACTTAGACTTAAGTTAATTATAAGTAAATTACATTGATTTCTTTTTCACATCCTGCCTTCAACTGTTTTGTTGCAGAATACTATCACATAATTTAAAAACTTTGGTCTTTGGCAAAAAGAAGCATTTACACCATGAGAAATAACAGTAGCATTCATAAATATCAAGAAATGAGCTCCTTCCTCCCTCCCTCCCTTCCATCTTTCCTTTTTTTCTAAATGACAATTATTATCAAAGTTGTGAGATTAAAGAATACTCATATCAATTGAAATCTTTATTTTCCAAATTCTGAGACTTAGAAAAGTGTCTGGTGTATGTAAAGTGCTCAATAAAGATTTATTACATAATTCAATGATTTTCAATATTTCTTATTGGATGAAATGCTTTCATGCATGATAAAGGCTGAAGAGAAACAGAAGCCCTACTACCTCATTGCAAAGAATGTATATGTTCTTTCACAAGATAAAATGTACAATATAAGATATCTTTCCAAAACTACCTGGAATTTAAGGCACTGAAGAGAAATGCATAGCATACATTATAAAAAGGGTAAATTGGATTAGCTCTTCCATTCAGGAAGATAAGAAGATGATAGGCTTTCAGTATGAGTTATTTAATCTACGTACAAATGAGAGTTGACAAATGTAAATTATCCACTAAAAGCCGACAGACAGTGGATCTATCACAATTGGAAACATTTCAACAAAGTATGGATGCCCCAGAAGAATCCACCCAGTGCTAGTTTGCATAGCAGAATAGATTCATTTTGATATACTGTTAGAGTTCACTCAACCAAGGTACATATTTATTATGTCAAATCATACCTTAGTTTTCGTATATTTTTAATTTGAATTTTGACACAGTATAAATCTGTAAGTAGGTCACATTTTTAAACAGATATTTAGGATTCCAAAGATAATTCATCAGATATTTAGAACTGTTATATTTTCCCCCTTGAAGGGTATATGTTCCACTTTCCTGCCTAGCATTACACTTTATATAGATCAAAATTTCTCTTATGCATTTGCTATTTGATAAGGCTCCAGGAAGCTTGAAAAGTACCAAAAGCTCATCATATTCCCAAATAAATGGACTGCTATCAGTTCAGTTAGTGGGAAAAACAGACATTTTAAAACTTTAGTAGCCGCCATGCTATGCAGAGTTAAAATGTCCCAAGGACACTATGCAGATGAAACTGAGCTCTGCTCATCTTCAGATCTCAGCCTAAGCGTCACTTCCTTATGGAAACTGCCATGTGGACAGAGGGACACTAATCAATAATAGCGAGAAGCATGTGGGCAGGGGAGGAGATAGGGACAGGAGGAAATTCCAGAGACCACAAAAAGAACAGGCCTAAATTCCCCCACGGGATTCCCAGTTCTGGGGCCCCTTCTCTTCAGAGAAGTCTATCTCTGTACTTTTGCCATAAACTTGCTGCTTGCTTGCTATCTCTGTGTCCTTTTCTTTAATTCTTTGCTGAATGGAGACAATGAATCCAGCACCCCTAGATGGTAACAGTTAGGTCTCTGGTTTTTGGCTACTTTTCCTTACAGAAAATTGAACACTTGAAGTTCATTAATTATTAGCAGTCATTGGATGCTTATCCCAATAGGTCATAGTTTCCCTGCAGGCTGATAGAGCTGTTTGCTCACTACTGTGTTTCTGGTCTGGCACTTACATGTCTTCTATAAACGTTCCTATGGAGGAAGAGAAAGAAACAGGTTTCCTTCCAATTCTGCCAATTCTTGTATTAGGTGGAAGTTTTTCTATGGCATGTGATAAACATTTAGCTTGAACAACCTTAAATTTAAAAAGGCAATAAGACTTAAAGGCCAATGGGCTTATAAAGCCTAACCTTGGAACGGGAAGTCTAGAGATAAGATCTCAATTTCCACTCATCCCTCCCAGGAAACTATTATGATTGGCTCAGCATAGGTCATAGCACCCACATTTTGGACTAATCACTTTGGCTAGAAGAATATGGTACTAACTTGGCCCAGCCTGAGTCCAGAGATCCTGTCTATGGCCAAAAGGGGTGTGGAGCCCCATCAGCCATAACCTTGGGTTGTGGGGGGAAGTAGGAAGTAGGATGTAGGAAGATAAGTGGGTAGGATATTGGGCACAGAAACCAATAATGCTCACAGAGTTTTCCAGCCTGGTCTGGAGGAAGATGAAGCATTTCCACAGTTCTGGATTCTCAATAACAATAGCCTTGATATGGGCAGCTTCTATTTTATTTTCAAAGAATCATATGTATTAATGAGAGCTCAAATTACCATTCCTATGTCCATTGAGTCTGCCATTAGGGAAAATTATACCCACATGCTAGTAGCTATATTTTACCATTCATTCAAAGAGTGCAACCAATTGTTAGTTTTGATTGATTGACTTGGAAAATAATACATACATCATGTTTTATTTGAGGAAAATTCTTAGGGGCAGGAGTGACAATAGGGTTAGGTACCAGAAGGGTTCTCCTTCGTTCTTAAGGATGCTTTATTGCTCCTATACATGAAAGCTAAGAATGGCCAGTAATATCGGATTCTTTGGGACCCCAGCGCTCCCTGCTGTTTTCTTGTGTGCTCAGGATGTTTTCTCATGCTAAAGCTGCACGCATAAATCAATCCCTCTTACCCAGAGATGTGTACGATGGGACTGATCTTTTTCTTTATGAGTTATACTTCCAACCCACATGTGGCTGCACATGAAATATCAATTTTTTTTTTCTTTTTTAACTCTGTGTGTCAGGTCAGGCCTCTTCTCTATTTACACAAGGACAGAAGAAAATTTTGAGGAAGGTAAAAGGGTCACTGGGCCCATTATCCTGGCTGTCTATGGTTTTCTCCTGCCATTTCCTCTCATCCATCATTGTCCTCCCTAGAAACTCATCCACGGAGTTTTGATTATTTTTCCGTAGGTAATGTCCCTTTTACAGAATTTATTTTAAGATTACCATGTTCTCTGCAAAGCAGTTTGGTCAGAACTTTCCGCTTGATCCCAATTTTTGGTCTACTCAGATTCTGTTTTCCTTGTTCCTTACCATACAGGGAATATTTGCATTCTTTCTGATTGTGGGGAACAGTGCAGTAATCTTACACCATATGTATTTTATATTGAAAGTCATGAGATCCTTATTTTGCATTCCTTAACCATGAGCCATCCTCCATTTCCCATCCTTCACAGGGAAACCGGGCTGGGTCGGCATGCATCTCCACTAGAGAATTCCCAGAGAAGCTTGGGAATGTGGATCTCTTGTATCTTATTCCAGCAAGGGTGGGGGAGGAGGTTATGCTTGTTTGTTTACTTTGGGATAAACATTTTTAAATTCTAGTCTTTCCAACTGCCTAATACCCAGGTACCTCATGCTTACCATACTGATGTCAGAGTAGTTTTAGCTAAAAAATTAGCCCAAGTCCCAGGAAGTAAAGGAAGGGCCCAGGTGATTGAGAAATCAGATGTAGAAACACTTTTGCTTTACATACTTGGTTTTGGTTACTTAATGAGGAAGGAACAGAGTGATGAATGTATTCAGGGATTCTGGGGACAAAGGATTTTCAGTGTCTTTCATACCTGTATTCTACAGATCATTGTTTCCAGGATATACAAAAAAATGTTCTATGGTCAAATAAGTTTGGGGAAAAGCATATCAAAATTCACAGAACACATTAGCATATTAAAGGCTCTGATGGTTTCACATTAAATAAACCTATTTAACTTTGTTTAACTCAGCATTCCCTAAACTTATTTGAGCTTGAAACACTTGCCACAGTTTACCCAGAGGCAACCAACCTGCAGAACCACATTCCTTGGACTACCCAATTAAAGGACAAAGAAATACAATTCTATTATCTCAAAAGTGATATGCTCTTTGTAGATATTAAATACATGAATTTAATTTCCTTCTAAATCATTGTTCCACTGTCCTGTCTCAGAAGCCAGAGCCCTGGGCTCTGGACTCCCAGGCAGTTTCTGAGGGTGGGTTCTTGACATTTTCTGCAAGCCAAAGGGCAAGGGGGAGACAGGCTTTGTGGGAAGGGAGAGGATTTAAAAAAACAAAAACAAAAACTTTGTTACATATCTGGGGATCAGTTTGGGGGACTGGGTAGAATTTTTCACAAAGGCTACCTATCTAGGTAGAAAGAGGAAGTGGAAAGGAAGCCCTCTCCCTCCAGTGCTGGCAACACTAGGGGGACAATTATGGAGAGAGGGTGGAAAGAGAATTGGTCAAATCTGATTGAATTTCCACTCACAGGCCTTTGGGCTGAAGAAGAAGGAGAAATATTGGGACAACAGGAGAGTGCTGAGGTGCTCGATTCCTTCCCAGGAGACCCAGGGTTTAGTCTGATGCAGGGATGGGCAGAAGTGTGTGGCATTTAGTTTTACTGTTTAGCTCTCGGTTTGTGTGTGGAATGGATGTCACTCAGGAGTTCCTGTAGCTTTGGACAGCCTTGGCGAGGGAGGCGGGGTCAGACCAGAAGGGCCGGGAGAGAGAAGCAGAACGCAGGTTAACCTTCATTGCCTTTAGCATTGGTACCAGCAGGAACCGAGGCAAAGCAGGCATTGTGAATACACTCTGCCACCCCCTCATTCTTCCCCAAGAAGCTCATGGAGCCCTGCCACCCCTTGCTTGTCCCAGCCATGCACCCGATGCCATCTTGCAGAGAACCGGAGGAAAAGGGACAGAAGGAATTGAGATCAAACCACTGTTTGGAAAGACTGAGCTTTGCTTGTCTTTTATTTTTATTGGGGGATTGAAACTACACCCGAGTTTTAATGTGATTGGAATTTCAGACATTACTATGTCCTTGTTTCCTTTTTTCTTTCTTTCTTGCCTTTTTATTGTTTCTGTTATGTTCACAGAAGCTTTAGATTCGGCCACTTAATCTCCAGGCACTTGTTTTATTTCCAACCACAGGACTGCCACCTTAATGTGAGCACTGAATTACTTTACTGCAGAGGCCTAATTTCATTCATCTTTCCCCCCCAATAGGTAGAAGAGCACCATAATACAACATGCATTTGATAAATGTTCATTGAAATGGATGAATTAATTAAATGTGCTCATGTTGTGCATCTCTAGAGATACTCTCCAGGGGGATCTCACCTGTGTATACTTTTGATTAAAGAAAAAAAAAGAAAAAAAGAAAAAAAAAAAAACACAACAAACAAAATAAGCAGACTTCCTTTGACAGTAGATGGCAACCTCTTTCTTCATAGGTAAAATATCTTTTTTCCAAATCCTCCTGAACCATGACCCAGGGAGAGTCTTAAATCTGTATGACAATTCTCGTCTTAAAGAAAAAAACCAAGCCAGGAATGGTGGCACGTGCTTGTAATCCCAGGGACTCAGGAGGCTGAGGCAGGAGGATTGCAAGTTTGAGGCCAGTCTCAGCAGTTTAGCAAGGCCCTCTCTCTCTCAAAAAAACAAAAAACAAAACAAAACAAAAAAAACAATGTGGGGCAGTGGTGGGTGGGTGCTGGGGGTGTAGCTCAGGGGTAAAGCACCCCTGAGTTAAATCTACAGTATTGAAACAAAAAACAAAACTAAACAAAAAACCCTGAACCTTCTGTTAATTGCTTGGAATCATTCTAATCTCTGTATGACTCTCCTGTTCTTGTCCTCATCCTCACTTCTCTCCCAGGTACCATGCTGTTAGAGTTCCTGGGTTCTTGCAAGGTTTTTCCTCTGTTTTCACGATGACACACTGTTGGATTATAACTGAACTCACTTGCATGTTTATTTCCTCCTTCAGACTGCAATTCACTGAAAGTCTTTGTTATTGATTGCATTGCTGAGTTTTATGGTGCCATATACAGTGTTGGCATGTAATATATGTTTGCTAACTAATTGTTTTTAGATATTTTGTGATTCCTTAAAAGCAGAAAAAAGAGAAACTTCATTTCCCGGTGATTGCAAGAAGATCTTTACATTCTCCCATCCCAGCTGACTCACTAGCCTGCTGGATGGCACTGAACTTCTGCCCAACCACCTCACCATTCCGCTAGCTGAAGGGACACCTGGATCTTTCAGGGAACACCCATGAGGACATTCAGAAACAAGTGCATTTTCATCCTTCTGCTCTGACTGCTTTGGTATGTGCCCTTACCATGTCACAGTCAAAGACCTTCCTACCCTCCTGTCTTGGACGGAGCCTCTTACAGCTCCTGAAGACGTCAAACCCTTAAGTTGCAAAAACAGGACTGTCTGCCCTTCAGGTCCCAAAGCACTGGAGCCACGCTGAGACCCAGCAGAAATGGCAACAAGGCTGTTTTGCCTTTCCTACAAAAGCAGGAAGAACTGAGTGTTCTTGTAGTGATCTATATCAAGACTTCTCTAAGTCTTTTTGGGGTCTCAGTGCTAAAAGGATGTTTTCTCTGGATTCCCATCTAGAGGCTGAATGTCTGTGTGTACACTTATCAGACATGATGCTTTCCTTTCCATGATCTTAGAATTGCAAGTGCCAGGTGACTTATCTGTTTCTTCCATAAGCCTGAAAGCGCCAGAAAGGCAACGATATTGCCTACTGTTGTTCACTCTTATATTCTCTTTATCTGTCATTGTGCCCAACATAGAATGGTAATAATTATGATAATGATAATACTAGCTACATGAAGATTTGTATTATACATTCTCTGAACCAGACACACTCATCAGTGCTATCCCTGAACTAGCTCATTCAGTCCACATATCAACTCCTCAGGTGCTCTTATCTCTTAACCAAGGTGCAGAGAGGCCAACTGACTTGCCCAAGGTCACCCAGCAAGTGATTGGTGGAGCTTAAATTAAACACAGGAATCTGATCCCAGAACCCATGTGCTTAATCTCTGGGCTGCACTCCACGGCATCGTACTTGAGAATGCGGTAGCATGCCGTATGTTATTTCTCTGGGTAAGGGGCTCATAAGTGGAAGCAGTCACAGGCAGACTAGGCTGGGGAGACTAGACCCTTCAGGGCACAAAGGAGCTCCCAATGCAGTAGGGAATGGGAGCAGAAGTATATAAATGGTACAAGGAGTGTGAACAGGAAGTAGGAGGAGGGTAAGAGAAGAGTGGCTGGTTGCAAAACCCAAAGAAGTGCACAGGGCACACTTAGCAACTGGTATAAGTGGGAACTTTAAGGAGACAGAGAAATACCTAAAGGAGATTTTGGGGGAGTGATAAATTTCTTTATGGGACAGTCTCTAAAATACCCACACCACCTCTCCTAGAAAACCTCTAGTATAGATCTACATTATTCTTTAATTCAATTTTTTCTTTAAGTGAGACTAGGTTAGGTGAAATTCCAGAATTAACTCAGGTTTCATAAGCAGTTAGAGAAATTATGAGCTAACTCTTACAGTCTCAACTCTGTCTTTGGATCTGGGGGGGGGGGGGGGGGGGCGGTGAGGAGAGGCTGGGGGCCCGAGGTTGAAGATAGGCTGTAGCTAGGATTTCTGATCAAGTTCCCTCCTGTTTTGAATTTTGGAGATACACATATTCAAGAAACTGCAAAAAAGAAAGAGGGAAGAAAAAGTTGAGATGGTTCAGAAATAAGAACAAGAGAAAGTGAGAGCGGATGTAGAAAAAACTCGCTTCTTTGATTTGTATGGTGTGAGTTCTGAAATTGCTCCAGCCTCTACAGGATTTATATGGCTTCATTAATCACACTTTCTTTTGAAATGGAATTTTCTGCCTTGGAGCCTTTGAACATTGACATCCAAATACAATATATTCTTTTAAAATCACCTCTGAAGAAAGACAACACTGTTGAGGTAATTCCCCCAGATTGAAGGTGGAGTTTGTTTGGTCTTCAGATCGTGATGATAATGTGCCGAAAATAGGACCTCCCTTCCGAGAACAGAGGCGTTTTGGTATGATTAGGATCCCAGTGGCAGACACCGGGGGCCTGGAACCCATGGAGAAAAAAAAAAAAAAAGAGGCCCTTGTTTTTGCTTAACAACAACAAGCAGTGCCATCTAGTGGCCATTTACATTATCGTGGCGTCAGCTTGACCGTGACCTCCCTGCCTGGCTCTGGCTCTTCACTCATTGGGACAGATCACCTTTCTGCTGCTCAGCCTGCAGTCAAATGACAGAAGAGTTTGTTAAAGGTGCTGCCAATCACAGCATACTTTCGTACGCTGGAAAATCCACACAAACAACAAAGAACAAAGATTACCTTCCCCGGAAAGGAAGGAATGGAAAGGAAACAGTGGTCTTTGGGAGGTCTTTGGGATTCACATCAGATACACATTATCTAATTCTCTAAATCTCCCTGGTTTGCTAAGGAACCAAAGCACAGACAGGTCAAGGTCAAAGTCAAGCGGTCAGAAGAGGCAGAGCTGGTACTTAATGCCAATCTCTTTAGGCTTTCTCTCTGGCTCAGCTTTTGGTGGGAATTTCCTTTCCTGGAAGACCCACAGTTCCAGGCCTTGCCACAGATCTTCCACCTTTCAGGGCGATTTATTGAGATTAGCAATGACACTTTAAAAAAGGCAGAGGCCCTGGCAGAGTCCTCATTGTCATGCTTCCTATGCTGAGCAACAGAGAGAGGAAAAACTTCAGCAATTGTCGGGTATGTGCTGTCTTTCCTAGTCACCACCAACTGTCCCTCCTGGGACCACTACTGCTTCAATGAGCTGGACCTCAGGATCTCCAGCCCCAGGATGGGATTGGCAGCATAAACCTCCCTGCCCATTTTCTGTGCATTGGTGTATAATTGCACAAAAATAAAATACATTCTTCATAATTATGAAATAAAGGTTTATTTTCAAATAAGAAAGTACTTATTATTATACCTAATTCACTTGGAGTTGTTCAATTTATGACGATCAGAAAAATAAATGTCAATTATTTACGAACGTTCACTAAAAAATAGGCATAGAAAATACTGGAATAGAAACCCTCTTCATTTCAATAAGTTGATAGTGGAGATTAATGAGAGCTCTGCCCCAGTCTGTTGTACAGAGCAAGAAAGAAACATTTAGCTGGAGTCATAAGCTCACGGTAATAAAGCAAGTATATGTAGTCTGAATCTTTAATTCAGGCCCTCAATTACAGTTAACATAGGTAAAAATGTTTTGCTTGAACAGACTCTATTAGACCACTGCAGGTACACCAACAAGCGGGATATAAAGTTATAGACTAGACCAAATTAAGACATCCTCCTGCCATTGTAGTTGACTCCCAGGAAAATAGAAGGAAAAAAAAAAAAAAAAATAGAAGCTTTCCTGACTTTTTAATGAGCAGATGCTTTCACGATCTGAATGAATAAAAATCCAGGGGATTACAAAGTCAGTGAAAACTATAACCGTCAAAGCCATGTGACCAAAATCAGGATTCTGTTATTGCTCTAATGTTTTATCATCAATGTTAACAAGTTGTCAGGAAATCTAATTTTAAGGTTGGCTTACCTATTCCCTGAAATGCTTTATAATTGACATTTTGGAGAGACGATTTTTGAAAGATTATATCACAGTCGCACTGATTTTTCATTAGCAAGTATTGGCTTTTTGTAAAATATAAACAATGTCTGAAAAATAAATGAGTAAAATGTAGGTAACATGTGAAGAGTTATGGAAAATAATATTCCTACAAGACAGCTTCCCAGAAAAATGGAGGGATGGTGTGACTCCGGAGGAGGGAGGGAAATTGACCAAACAGTAAACCTCTCCCAGGGCATTCTTTCCGGATAACAATGGACCCTGGGGAAAGGGGGCAGATGCGTAATGCTGGGCCCTAAACCTTGACCTTCCCCATGTCAAATTAGTCCTGAATGACAATGGGCAAGATTTAAGTACTCATCCCTCAGCTCGGGGTCTGGTTTTAACCTGGACAACTAGCCCCTGATGGTCAAAACTGCATTGGCAAAAATGCATGTGCACGGTTTCCAATGATTACATCATCCTCATTGTACCCTGTAAAACCAAAATTCTGTCTGTAACTAACGGTCATTTTCCCCATCCAGAAAATGGGCCCCAACGGCACCTGAGTTCGCAAAGGAATAAAGGTTTCTCTAAATTCATTGAGGTCTGCTTCCTGTCCTTTTGTGCTTACAACATGGGCATGGAAATAATAATGCAGTCTGTTGAAATATTAGTAAAACACCTCTACAAACATGAAAAGCCAACCAGGTACAGTAGCACACACCTGTAATCCCAGCAAACTGGGAAACTGAGGCAGGAGGATGGCAAATTTGAGGCTAGCCTGGGCAATGAGAGAACCTCAGCAACTTAGGAGACCCTGTCTCAAAACAAAGAAAACAAATAAAAAACCAAAATTAAAATTAAAAGCAGATGGTGTCTCAATGTTAATAATTAAAATTAGAATTCATTTCTTCAAATAACTTGGGCTTTAACATTTCTGAAAATTAAACTGATAAAAAGTTCATTTCGGAGTAAAAAATGCAACACATTTTAACAACAGCAAGAAGGAAATTCAGTATCAACAAACTGTTGATGGAAATGACGATTTTTATGCCCCTCAGTCATGGTAACCACATGAAGAGAGAATGAACTGGGATTACAAACTCCAATATGGATCCCGTCACTCAGTGGATCCTGATTTGTGCTGCCCCTGGCTTGGAGTCTTCTTTTTTTTTTTTTTTAAGTTTGTGAAATTCATGGTTTAGAGCCCTTTTCCTAATGGAACCTCACTCTGGAATTTCTGTTGGTGGAGGCCAGATGTCACATGAGGCCATTAGGTGTTGTGGAATAATAAACATCATGATAAACCTTATTTATTGCATCTTTACTAGGTGCCAGAGTTGCATTTCTACTATGTGCTGAAGTGCTAAGTGGTTTTTATTTATTTATTTGTACATTGTTCTTTTAATTCTCACTGTTATATCCCCTCTTCTCCCCCACTATGTGAGCTTAGATGACTAGCCCATCTTCAAGTTAATTTTTGTTGTCAGGATGATTTTGTGCTCTTCCCTGGCTAAATTGGGGGAGCGACTACTTGCCCAAGGGGGCAAAAAGATCCCCTTTTGGCAGCAACAGAGAAGAAAATAAGTACTCTTATTTCAAAAGTTGCTTGTGACATGGAAGTTGAACTTGTGAGTTTGTGGAAGTACCCAGCCCCCAAATACTATGCTCTAGAAATGCACTAGGGATAACTTCCAAGGAAGATGACTGAGGTGGCTCCAGGGCTGGTCGTTTGCTCACTCTGGGATTGGCCTCCAGACAAGACAAGGGCTCTCTTTTGTGTTATATTAGTCTAGCCCTTAGTGCATTAGCTGATTGGTTCAGTGATGGACAACTGACCAAAGATAAACCAATTACAGTCTTCCCTGGGAATTTTGAAGAGTAACTAAGGAAATCTCCCACTGAAGACAATGGTAAAGATATGAAAAGCAGAAATTGCTGCTGACTACTCTATTTCCTGCCATACAGAAGTTACTTTGAGAGAATAAAGCTAACATTCAGAAAGAACTGTGGGTTGAGATGAATAGAGTGTATTGTGATCATCTTTCATAACCTGGCTCTAATAGTTTCTGAAGCCCCCTTTACCTGTGCCTGGGTACGTGGATCTCTTTAGGTTGGTACATGCTGTGTTTCTGCGACTTGTTACCATTAAATTCTGACACAAACTCCTTCCTCAAATGAGTATTCAATCGCTTAATAAAATGTAAATAACTATGGATGGGCTTATTCTTTTAACTACAGGACACTTGCAGTTCAGCTGTCCTCTTGGTCCTCTTGAAGCTTAATTAGTTCCAGCCAGCTGAGAAGGCCCGGTAGCCTTGAGGAAGAGCCCAAGCCAGGCTGCTGGAGAAGAGGAGGCAGAATCTGTGGGGACTACGGAAGGAGTGAGGGTTGGGGAGTTAGTCATGGGAAGAACAGACCTCAGAGTGGAAAGTGGTCTTGAAAGTCAGTCTTAGAAGAGATAATAAACACCTTTCACTCACTTCATAATATAATATTCCAAGACCAATCTCTTTGGGTCCATAATCAGAGACAAGTCTTTTTTTTTTTTTTTTTTTTTTTTTTTTTTTTTTTTTTTTTAAGGCAAAGTGATATTTATTCTATTTTTTCTAGAATAGTTCTGATAATTCACTGGCTCTGAAAGAACTTGGTAGATCCTGCACATATTTTACTTGAAAAAAATTTTGGTATTACATAAATAACCAATATGAGCTATTGCTAGGCTATTCACAAGACAGAGATTGGTGGCATTAAAAAACATCTTCTATGATAGTTCTGTACATATTTTTACTTGAAAAATTTTTATTATTACATAAATAACAAAAATGAGTTATTGCGAGGCCATCCAAGAGACAGGGGTTAGAGGCATTAAACAGCATGTTCCAGTGAGTCCTTGTTTAAACATGGAGGGCTAAAGCTATAAAATATCAAGCTGTATTGTCCATATTTTCAAGTCCTAGAGAAAGGCCCATTAAAGCCATGTTACTCACATTAATTCAACATTTAGCCACTTATAATACAAACCCCAGTCTTTTGGAAAATGTCATTAAAAAGTTTTACCATATATGGACATTATTTATTGCTCGAGCCCCATTGTCTACTTACAATATGCCCTTTATCAGACCCAAATGCCCACTTCAGAGATTTTCGTTTTAAGCAACAACTGGCTTCTTACATTATCCAATGATGCAGGAAAGTTAAATTACAGCCAGTTCATATCATAGAAACAAAATGTTTCCTGCAATTGCTGATAAGGGACAGTTCATTTTCTCTCTGTCATCCTGAAAAAAAACCTCCTAACAACAATTCATGCCTGGTTAAACAGGATTTCCACATCTACTGCTGACATCTTTCCAAATAATTCAGGGTTGTTATTACTGTATAGCCCTGGCAAGGCTCAAAAGCAAGCAGACTTGACGAGTCTGCTCAAAGCAGAGCTTAAGTAGTTGTAATTAATAATAATTACATGCCCACTACACTCCAGTTTTATCATATTATCCGTCAATGCAAATAAAAAAAAAAAAAACCCACACACCACCCGCTTGCAACAGGATTAGCGAATTACTAAAGCCACTCTGCATATGTCATCTTTTTAAAGTTTAAAGTATCTGTAATGGTTTCTGTTTTATTGATTTTCATTATTCTCTGCCTGGTTGCAAAAATGAGGTTCAGATGCAATGCACTGTGGGAGCAGTGTTGTTCTCTTCCAAAATCCTGCTTCCCTCCTGCCGTGACTCGGATTCGAACCGAGGTTGCTGCGGCCACAACGCAGAGTACTAACCACTATACGATCACGGCGAGCTATGGAAGAACTGAGCACTAAGCTTTCTTTAAGAGCTATTGCAGTATTAAAATTTGTGGAAACACTGCCATCTATTGCCAAAGTATGTACATTTTTTTACTATTTGGGAAAAGGAGCAGAGTTTTGGTTGTCTCTAGAAGAAAACTTTCAAAGTGCTTGAACATGAAATCAACATTCTCCTCTTGACTGATTGGGAAAATTGTAATAGGAAGAACTCACTGCCCAGAAAATGGTAATCAAGGTAAAAGACTAAGAGACACTGGTCTGTTGACTCAAGCTTCTTACATCTCCCCGCCACCCCAGTACTGGGAATTGAACTCAGGGGTGCTCTACCACTCAGTTATATCCCCAGGTCTTTTTATTTTTTATTTTGAGACAAGGTCTCATTAAGTTGCTGAAGCTGGCCTTGAACTTGTGATCATCCTGCATCGGCCTCCCCAGGAGCTGGAATTACAAGCATGTGCCACTGTGCCCAACTCAGGCTCTCTACTTTTAACCAATAATTGGTATGGATTTCCCACCCCTAGCCCCACCAATGACGTTGCACTGAATGACATATGTATCCAAGCCTCTTTTGTGTATATTTTTATTTCTACTCCTAGTCTTATATCCATATGCTTAGGTAACACAGCCATAAACAAATACAGCAAGAACAAAATGCCCAGGATAATTAGAAAGTCTAGTTTCTCCAAGCCCTGAAAGCAGAATGAACATATCCCGACTGAGGAAAAGACTCCTTCCAAACCCACTGATTCTTGAAGCAACACAGCACCTTGAATATATAAGGTCTAAAAGGCACAATCATCTAAAAAAAAACTTCCCATTGACATTGGCAACCATCATACAAAGAAGCTTGAGCATTCTAGGCCATGTACATTTCAGGGTGAAGCAATATAAACTTTCCTGTAAAAATTAGTCAATACAAGGGACTCCAATCTTTAAAGAAACCACAAAGAAAGCTGTATTTCTAGTGAATGGATTGTTACCAGGGTGTCTCCTTTAAGCCCTCTAAACAGGGAGGATCAGGGAACAGCCGGAGCTCCCTGGTGCTGTGGGTGGGTGGCAAGAACCTAATCCATGAACTGATTGGTGGTCAACAGCTCCAGGGCTTCTGGAAGGAGCATATCTCTGCAGATAAAAGTTTCAGATGCAAAGGGTCATTCATGCACTACCCTCCATCACCCACAGCCCCTTTTATCTTCCTTCCTACTTGCACGAACACCCTTTTTTCCCGTGGTCATGTAAAAGATTCTTGCCTGAGGCCCTGAGCCCTGCCTGGTCTGTGTGGGTTCCAGACAAAGTGTTCTCTGACCCAAGCAGGAGCAGGAGGGTGAGTCTGGCAAAGTGACACTGTGTGGTACGGGCAAACCAAACCTCCTGGTTGGCAAAGGAGGAAATGGCTGTTTCCTGAAGTCCTGTTGTTTGGGTAGCACCTTCACGATTTCTGCGGAGGGCACTTTCCAACTGACAATAAGAGAAGGAATATTTTTAAAAAATCAGCGGGTGGGGCTGGGCTTGTGGCTCAGTGGTCGCGCACTTGCCTAGTACATTTGAGAGTCTGGCTTCAATCCTTGGCACCACATAAAAATAAAATAAATAAAATAAAGCTATTGTGTCCATCTACAACTGAAAATATTTTTAAAAATTGATGGGTAGGGTTCAAATTATGGAACCAGACCTTGTGGATTCGAATTTACTGACTAACTGGGGGAAGCTGGGTTGTTTATTTAACCTCTCTGCCTGCTTTCTCACCTATTTAGTGGAGATAATTACAGCACTCCTTCACAGGACTGCTATAGGATGAAGTAGGTAAGTGTCTGTCAACAACTTAAAATAGGCCCGTCACACAGTAAGCGCTACTAGAAACGTCAGTCACATTATGGTGATTTACATAAACATATTTCATGGCACCCCTTAAATTATGTCACATGTCCCATCTGTCAGCCTAGGTCACACTATGTGGTGATGCCCCAAATCCTGGTGACTTAGAGTGAGGAAGGCTTTTCCCTTGCTGGTGTTCCAAGTCCACTGGGGGCTCTGCTCTGTGTCTCCTCACTCAGGGCCCAGGCTAAGGGGACAGCTACTCTCACAAACTCATTGCTCATCACTTAGCAAGAGGAACAAGAGCTCTGGAAACACAGGAACCAGCAACTAAAAGCTCTTCAGGTCAGTGGAACTGCGGGTCCAATCTCTGGAGAGAAAATTATGAGTTTGGGGCATCATCTACATTACCCATGACCAGCTATTATTGGATATTTGGAACTCATTGGCTACCATTTTGTCCAAACTTTACTGCCTATTTTGGAAAGCGAAGTGCAGCCTGGTTGTACCATTTGCTAAGATCCATGGGCTGAATAAGTATCATAATATCAGCCTCTTCTTGGTTACCCCACATGCTCAGGTTAACTAGCATGACCCCAACTTCCATTTTATGCCATACCTTAGTGTGCATACCCGAAAAACAGAGTCCTAGCTGAATGATTGTAAAACAAAGTAGAAGCCTTCAAGAGCAGGTTGGGGCAATATGTTGGACTCAGCCTTGTCTGAATTTGTGTGGCACAATCAATTTGGAAATAGTGCTTTCAATTCTCTATACCTGAATATATCGGAACAATTTTCTGTTAATTCATAGGATGTTTTCACATTTGGTTTTGTACGTTTTAGTATAAATATCCAGGAAAAAATATTTCATTTGAATACATCTGAGAAACAAATTGTTTAATTAATCCAGGCAGGGGAGGCATGATGACAGAGAGAGATGAAAGGAAGCAGAGAGAGAAGTAGAGAGATAGGAAGGCAAGAGAACATGCGAAGGGAAAGGAAGAAGAAGAGGGAGAGGAGGAAGAGAGAGAAGTTTGCTTTTTCTAGATTCTAGGACTTTCTCCAACCCTCTCCCTATGTGACCGTGGGTTAGTCACCTAACTTCTCTGAATCTCTATTTCCTCATTAGAAAAGTAAGGGGCATTGGACTAGATGAGTTCTTGGATTCCCTATGTCTCTGTCATGCCATAGATGTAATTTTAGAAATCACGTTCATGAACAATAGCCCAATGTGAAAATTCTGGAGGAAAAAAGCAACATTCAAAGCCAGAGAGTCTTGTAGCTGTTGTTCATATATTTTTTTTCTTTTTTAAAGTTCACAGAGGCTATCATTTTGTCCACTTCCAAATATCATCAATCTTATTTTCTTGGTTAAGTACACAGGGATTGGTCTGTTGGATGAGTGGTTTCAGTTGAGTGTAAGGAAGAATATCTTTTTAAGTCATATTTAATACAGTGTGATTTTATTTAAAAAATTGCTAATATCTAGGCTGAGTGCATGCAGACATCGTGGATCAAATTAGGTACAAACTAGAATAGCAAAGGGATTCAAAAGTGGCACAAATTTCTTGCTTGTGAGGGGCACTAAACAGTGGAATTCCTTCCCTAAGATGACTGTTGACTTCCTTTCTCAGAGTCTTCAAAAATTAAGATTGACGGTTACAGGTCTCATTGCTAGAGCAACAGCCTTGCCGCCTGCCTACAATATTCTGCCTCTGATGGAGTTGTCACATTCCCTGGTTGTTCATAATGGATTCGAGCAGAGGAGCAGGGACTGACAGGGGGCCCAGGACTGGCCCGGTCCCCACCTCCCAGCTGAGTCCTGTCTCCAGTGTTACTGCTCCTCCCTCTCTTCCCAGACCAAGCTCTTTTCTCCTCCTCAGCCCTCCTCTCAGTTTGCCTCCTGCTTCACTGGGGGTGGGGAAATGACAGTCAGATCCATCGCTGGGCTGGAGGCCAAGAGCAGCAATCCGCTGGGCTGAGGCTGGCCCTGCGCCCGGTTTTCAGACAAAGACAGGTTGGGAACCCCCCTGCAAAGAAGGCTCCACGGTCCCCTCCTCCCAGGGTCCTGTCTCTTCTTTCTTGGGTTCTTTCTAGAACACCACTCTGATCCCAGAGAGGGGTGTGCATGTATGAGAAAGAGAGAGAGAGAGAGAGAGAAAGAGATGGAGAGGTCGGGGGAGGGGGGGAATGGGGAGAAAGACTGGACAACCTGGTGCATGTAAGGGGACCCAGCATGGCATGCACACCATCCACACGCCAGGGAACAACTTATATTTTTAGAAAGAAAAATAAGGTAGCTGAAAGCAAATGAAGCGAAAGTCAAGGGTGGCTCCAGATTTCCAACCTCCAGCACGTCACCACCATAAAGATGGAGGAAGGCTGAATCTGAGTCCATCTGACCATCTCCTTAAGGGTTCCTGAATGTATCAGAAAGTCTTTGATTCTGAGAAATCACAAAACACTGGAGAAAACGCACGGTTTTCAGAATGCTGGTAACCACAAAATGTTTTAACAGTTTACATTTTCAAGAGTAAACTGCCTGGAGTGATTTTCCTCCTTGCTTATTAATGAATTCTATTTAACCAAGTCAGAAATCTTGCTGTGGGGGAAAGCTGGAATGGTAGGACTGGGGGTGGGGAGGAGTTGTTGGTTGGTGGTTTAATTTTAATTTTTCTTGCCTGAAGGCACCATTAGAAAACTCCAGATGCAAAGCTTTCTAAAAGAATTCCTCATCCGACACAGCCCTCCGGAGTCTATGGGCCTAACCTTTATGATCCGCTGGGCCAGGACTCTGTCTAGAAACCTTGTGATGGGGGCTGATCCATGAGTGATAATGTGCAAAATCAAGGAGCCCCAAGGACAGCTGAAAACCTGGGGCAGCAGAGAATTAGAGCTCTGTGTGTAGGCAAAGGGGTGGCCACAGGACACCCTGAGGAAGGGGGACCCGGTGGGGAGAGGTATTGCCTCCTGGTGGAAAGTCAGGGAGTGACCCAGACTACATTCCTCTTCCCACTGTGTGAAGACCCTGAAGCTTTAAGAAAGAAGTGAAGGGCTGGGAATGTGGCTCGGTGGCAGAGCCCTTACCTAGCAAGTTCCAGCCCTGGGTTCTGCCCCCAGTACCGCAAACAAACAAATAAACCAAAAGCGGTTGGAGAGAGAAGCGTGGCAGGAAGGGGACCAGCTAGCATTCTGGCTTTGTGGCAGAGAGGTTTCCAGCCCAGCTCTGTAGAGCGACTTTCCTTCCCTCCTTTATCATCTTGCAGTGCCAGCAGCTGCACCCAGGGCCTTGTGTGTGATGGCCAGTGCTCCCCGCTGACCTGCACTCCCAGCACCCACAAGCTACTTTTCTTAAAGAAGCTTTGGCATAGGCCACCCTAGGGCTGATAGCCTCGGATAAATGACTTTATCTTTTGGTGTTTAAGTTTTCTTCATAAAAAGGGAACAATAATAATATCTAACTTTCCGTGTTGTTGTGAAGATTAAATAAACACGATGCATGTAGAAGAGTGTGGGGTACTGAGTACGTGCTTTACACGTATTAGCTATATTTTGGTTGCACCAGACATGGAAGTGAGCTGCCCCCAGCCTCGGCCCAGGATGAGGAGGTGCCAAAACAGCAGACATGTGTCAAGGCCTGTGGTGGCCTGTGATGTACTGAAGGGGCTCTGTTTGTGGCCAATGGACTGGATTAAGGGACCAGTAGGACACCAGAGGGAAGAGTGCCTCAGGGTAAAGGCGACTCCAGTCCCAGGATTAGGGACATGACTGGGACCGGTGGCAGGAACAAGAAGAGAGGCAGAAACACAAAAGAATTGAGGGCCTGGGAGCAGAGGCTTTGTGCACCAGCTTCAGGCTGACAGGATGCTGCTGAAGAAGCTGTGTCTGGGTCAGGGTTAGGTGGGGCCAGGCAGGAGGGCAGAGCTGGGGGAGAAGCGATGGTTGGGGTCTGTGGGAGCCCGAAGTCATTTCTTAAGGCTCCCCTGTGTAGAATGAGCTCACCAGTTGGGTCTGTGTTTTCCTGAGACTTTTTTTCTGTTTTCCTTAGAGTGGTGACATGTTTACCCTTAGAATGTCCTAGCTCTCCCATGCACAGTTCCATTGGGTGGGGCTGGGAATATTCCATGACCATGGGCCTCTGCGAGGGGCAGGCTATGTCTTCCTCGTCTTTCTGTCTCCGACACACTTAACCTTAGTGTCTAGGAAAGAACAGGGAGCCACTAGCTTAAAAAAACTAAACCAGCCAATATGCTTCAGAATCCCAAAGGGTGGTGTCACTTTAGAGCTGCATAATGAACTGATACATATTTAAAGAGATCTTGAATTGACCTCTTTTTCTCATTGTTATGTGCTTTGTTATTGATGATTTGGATTTTTTCCTTTTCTGAAATGTTTTCACAGGTACACTTATATTGAGTGGCATAGGGTCCATGAAGAATCCTGACCTCTGTGCACATCAGAAATCACTGGGGCCACAACCTCTCCTGATTGAAGTGGGAGCTAAAAAAAATAAAAATAAAAATGAACAAGCGCCTTGAAAATCTGGCAATTAGAAATATATGAAAACACTAGTTGGGTGGGGTGGTACAGCTGTAATCTCAGTGACCCAGGAGGTTGAGGCAGGAGGATCTCATGTTAGAGGCCAGCCTCAGCAATTTAGTGAGACTGAGTGGTAAAGCACCCATTAATTCAATTTCCAGTACCAAGAAAGAAAAAAAGAAAAATATGAAAACACTATTACTATGGCCTGATCTTTAGTCCCTTGAGAGTGAGAGAGAAATTATGAAACAAGACAGTGCTACGGAATGGACACAAAGTGAACACCACCTTAACCTGTTCACATTTTGTTCTTTGTTCTGCTTTGTTCATGATGAAGTTTATAACCCAGGAGTGTTTAACTTCCTTTGCTTCATTGACTTAAAAAAAAAACAAACAACAACAACAAAAAAAACTCCTTATCTATCACACAAGGGTATTAAGAGAAAAATGTGAACTATCTAGAATGGTTTGAAAGGTGTTGCATAGAACACACAACTGCAATTATTCTCACTATTATCATCATTATGATAACCATTATTGATGCGGAAGATAGATATTAAGTTTACAAGATGAAGCCAGATTTCTAACCTAGGTAACCCTAGAACCATAAAGATATCTTGGATGAAAAACCTGGACCCCTGACAGCTTTCCCTTAATTATCATCAATTCTTTGAATGGGTTGGAAAAAAAAAGGGGGGGGGGAGGGAAAACTAGCCTAATTGAATGTAGGATAAACTATTCATTAGTAAGCTAAATAGCTACGACATTTAATAACCTATAGTGCCTCATGGAAAACCAAGACACTGCCAAAGTAATTGAAGTTTGTGATTCTCCAAACTGTTATTTAAAGCGGGATTTGGCAAGGCTCAAGCGGGTCTGCACCAATTTTAATTGCATTTTTAAAATTCAGGATGGAGATTGTGTTTCTTTACTCGTTATTTGCGCAGTGAAATCCCTTTATGGTGAACTTGCTTATAGTAAAAACCTTATGCAGTGATTTTAAAGTTCAAAGCATGGGGGAACTGTCTCTATCAAAACCCACGCTTCAAGTTCTGACCTTTTAACTGATTAATTCCCAGTTGCATATAACCACCAATTTGGTCTTTTTTTTTTCTGACATCTAACAAAGACTGAACCCTTATTATTACAACAGAGAGCTTCTTGGGGGGTCAAGATGGGCTTGACCTCAGGCAAGGGCCCTCCAGTGATGACTGAATGGGCCCTGGAGGAGAATTACCAAGTACCATGTCTTCCTGCAGGACAGGCCACGGTCACCACCCACTCCCAGGCCTAGACAAGACACCCTCAAAAGCAAACAATGCATTTAGTACCGACCTTCAGCGCAGCCACCAAGAGGCAACTGTATCTGCGTTGCCCTTGGAATTACTGATGGATCTCTCCACTCCCCTGTAATTCCCCCTGAATCATTATTTTTAAACATAACTACCGTTTGTTGAGCACTTATGAATACCACAGGCGACATGTAAACATTTCACGGGCATTCACTTGCTTCACCCACAGGAGAACCTTAGATTAGTACTTTCGCCAAGGTGCAGAGTAGGTTAAGGAGCTGGTTCAGGGCCAGACAGAGTTGCCAGAACTGAGATTCAACCCTAAGAGGCTGACCCTGGGCCTGCCCTCTACACTGCCAAACTACACAGCAACACTGTTGACATATGCTGTGCCTCATGGGTGACACTTCCTGCTGATCTCCCCTGGAACATCCCTGAGTCCTGTGTCTAATTACACAGGAACCTGGATCTCAATGCTTTTAGATTCCTACCCTGTTACAGGAACCGCTGACCATGCCTTCCACAGGCGATCTGCATGAGGCTCCAATGACACGGAGCAGAACCAGCATTTGCTGAACTGTGGAGTGATACACACTGTGCATCAGCATGCTAGGGCGGCCACGACAAAGGCCACGAACAGCATGACTTAAACAACAGATGTCCACTCTCATGGCTCTGGAGCTGGAAGGGTGAGCGGGCCTCTCCCCTAGCTGGTGGTTAGATGGTGATCTTTGGCAATGCTTGGCTTAGCGTCACCCAACCGTGCCATCACCTTCACCTGGCCTTCTTCCTGTGTCTGTGTCTGTCTCTGTGTCCAAATTTCCCTCTTCTATAGGACACCAATGTGGTTAGGATACACCTCAATGACCTTGTTTTAACTTGGTTTCCGCTACAAAGGGTCTGTCTCCAAATAAGGTCACATCCTGAGGTACTGGGAGTTAGGAATCTGACGGGTCTTTTTTAGAGGAGGTAACCCTTACCAAAACATGAGCTGCTAGTTTTATTTTAACAAAGGGATTAATAACATTTATAAGTATATGCAAGTGGGGCTGGGATGTGGCTCAGTGGTACAGAGCTTGCCTACCGTATGTGAGGCACTGGATTGGATCCTCAGCACCAAATAAATAAAGAAATAAATAAACAAAGGTTATTAAGAAAAATAAGAGCATGCATGTTGCTTCTATCAGGTATAGTTCTTGGGATTTGTCAGGGGCTGCTGTGCACAGCCCTAACTCAGAACCATGTTGTGACTGCTAATCTCAGGCGCAGTGGCAGACAATCCTTTCGGAGATTTCTAAACCCCACCATCCCATGACTCTTCTGCCTACAGGTATGTTGGCTCCATCCTTCCCAATAATGGGATGAAGGTGGGCAGACTCATAGAACTTTGGGAAAGGGAGGTCAAGGATCACAGCTCGTTCCGGCAATGCTGAGACTAATTGGCTTGCCAGTGCCGTATCCTCTTCCTCTGGCAGGTAACAGGAATCACCACTCTCGCTCTCCTCGGAAACCTGCAAGCTGCCCACAGCTGTCCCCCACGCTGAACGATCGCCTTCCATCGGTGGACTCCCCAGTCAACGCCTCCATCTCTCTCAGCTTCTCTCCTAAGGCACAAACCTGTATCTCTAATTAGATATTCCACCTCCTCGCTGAAGGTGCCACAGGTTTGCTGACCAAGATGAAGTCGGGGCCTCCCACCCTCCCCGTCCTCCTTCCGTATCACCTACCTCGGGCAAAGACATTGCCACTCGCCACGTGTCCTGAGCATGAGCACCTGGAGGCCATCCTCAGCTCCTTTCTTAGCCATGCTCCTCTACACGCTCACTCTAAGCTGGTACCCATTCCAGGGCGCTCTCCTCCTGTCACTCTCAGGAATCCCTCTTCATCTACTTCCCAACTACTTTAGCTCAGCATTCTTGCCACCAAACTTTTCTTTTTTTAATTTTTAAATTTGGATTCATTGTACACAAATAGGGTAAAACTTTCGTTTCTGTAGTTGTACACGAAGTAGAGTCACACCCTTTGTGTGATCATACATGGACATAGGGTAACGATGTTTGTCTCATTCCATTATCTTTCCTCTCCCCTCCCCCCTCCGCACCCCTCTTTTTCCTCTATACAATCCATCCTTCCTCCATTCTTGCCTCCCCCTGCCCCACTATGTATCATGATCCACTTATCAGAGAAATCATTCAGCCTTTGTTTTTTTGAGATTGGCTTGTTTACTTAGCATGATAGTCTCCAATTCCATCCATTTACCTGCAAATGCCATAATTTTATTCTTCTTTATGACTGAATAATATTCCATTGTGTATATATACCACACTTTCTTTATCCATTCATCCGTTGAAGAGCATCTATGTTGGTTCCATAGATCAGCTATTGTGAGTCGAGCTGCTATAAACTGATGTGACTGTGTCACTGTAGTATGCTGATGTTAAGTCCTTTGGGTTTAAACAGAGGAGTGGGATAACTGGGTCAAATGGTGGTTCCATTCCAAGCTTTCTAAGGAATCTCCACACTGCTTTCCAGAGTGGCTGCACCAATTTGCAGTCCCACCAGCAATGTATGGTGTACCTTTTTCCCCACATCCTCACCAACACCTATTGTTGCTTGTATTCTTGATAATAACCATTCTAATTGGGGTGAGATAGAATCTTAGGGTGGTTTTGATTTGCATTTCTCTTATTACTAGAGATGTTGAACATTTTTTCATATATCTGTTGATTGCTTGTAGATCTTCTTCTGTGAAGTGTCCAATCATTTCCTTAGCCCATTTATTGTCTGGGTTATTTGTATTCTTGCCACCAAACTTTTCTATCTCACCCTTTAATTCATCTTTCACCTTTGCAAATGTTAAAAGTTATCATTCTAAAATGTAAATGCAATGGCATAACTCTCGTGATAGAATTGTGATAGAAAGTAGGCAGTTAACTATATGAACCTGGAACTCAGAAGGGACAAGGGTCGGAATAAGAAGCTTGGAAGATGGAACACACAAGTGGTATAAAACCCAAAGCAACAGGTGAATCCATCTAGGGAGACTGCAGATTTAAGAGGAGTATTCACATACTTCATATAGATTGTCAATCTAGACATGCAGGTCTCTCCCATGGCAATATCTAGAAAGCAATGTCTAGAAGGAAAAAGCTTGCGGCATGGGTGACATGAAGCCATGGTGATGATTTTGGAAGTCAAGCCCAGAGATAGTTGCTGAATCTCTGAGAATGGATGGGTGCTCCAAATAGGAGTAAACCACCTCTGAAGATTTACTCAGCCTCATGTCAAGAGAGGTTAATTTTCATGATAGGATGTCGGACAGTTCAGAAAGGTAGAGTGTGAGTGTGGGAGGTGGGGTGGTGAGCCTGGGTAATATTGTTGCTGTTTTCTTAGGTAGACATTTACATTTACCAAATTAAAAAAAAAATTTCTTTGGTTGTAGGTGGACACAATACCTTTATTTTATTTAGCTATTTTTATGCTGTGCTGAGGATTGAACCCAATGCCTCACATGTGCCAGGCAAGCCCTCCACCACTGAGCCACAACCCCAGCCCACATTTACAAATTTTGTCCTTTATCTTCATTCACTCTTTTTAGTAATCGTGAAATGTATCCGAAAATTATAAAAACATAGGCACATTACTATAATTTAAAAATGAAAATAAGCTTGACCAAGTTAAAAGAACATTGCAGAGCTTCCACACACCCTTATTGTATACTCTACTTTCTCCCAGGTGTGACCCTATGTCCTCACTTTTGTGATACTCATTCCTTGTTTTTCTTTATTCCCATCAGTGCCTATGGTTGCTTTCCTCAACCTTAAATGCTTTGATTGTGCTTGATTTTGAACTTTACCTAAGTGGAATTGCACAGCGCACATTCCTGCATGGCTTGCTCTTTTTCAGTGCTGTATAGAGTTTTCTTGTCCAACTATCTGCTGTGGGTAGATAGGAATATAGTTGATTTTTATGTATTGATTTTTAGCTGAAAACTTTGCCAAATCCTCTAATAATTAACCTGTGTATTTTGGGGGGATTTTCTATGTACCTGTCATCTAAAAATAATGACATTTTAAAAAATGACAGTTTTTGATCATTTCCTTTATATCTCCTTTCCTTCTTTTGTTGTGCTGGTTAGGATCAATGGTACAAATTTGAATAAAAGGGTAACAGCCAACATTCTAGTTTTTTTTCCTCCTGATTTTAAAGAAAATGTTCTTAACATTTTTATCTATAAAATATGATATTTACTGTAAGTTTTTATAGATATGCTTTATCAGGTTAAGGAAGTTATCTTCTACTGCTAATTGACATAAGAAATCTTGATCCTTTTTGGAATTTAGATCATGAAATAGATACTAATTTTTAGCAAGTACTCTTTTGGCATCTCGAGATGTTCACATGGCTTTTCTCCTTTTAAGTTGTTAATGTGAACATGAATTTTCAAATGGTGAACCCACATTGTATTCCTGAAATAAACACAACTTGGTCACTTTTCTTCATTTGGAACACTGCTGATCTGGTTTTCTAAAATTTTGTGGAAGATTTAGGCTACATTCTTGAATGAGATTGGCCTGACATTTGTTTTATGCAACAATATTTATTTCTTTTTACTGCTATACTCACCTCTGTCTATACTCTTCTTTCCTTCTGGCATCTCAAAATTTTGATTTGGGAGCATTTTCTTGGTGCCTGAAGAACATCCTTTAGAATTGCCACTAGAGACTATCGGATTTCGTGCGTCTGAAAGTGACTTGATTTCATCTTCACTTCTGAAGTAGACTCTCCCTAGGCACAGAATCCCAGGTGGTCCGTACTTGCAGCATATTGTAGATATCACTGTCTCCTCCGGGGAGAGAAAAAAGTGCTCTCGGACACTGCTCTTCTGAAGGTTAGACTGTGCTTTCAGGCTCTTTTTAAGGTCATTTCTTAATTTTGGTTTTGGTTTTGTTTGTGAGCTATGCTTTCCTTCTGTTTTTATTCTCATTATCAGATTTCTTTTTAATTAGACTATTTGGGATTTCTTTTTTTTTTTTTTTTCTTCTCCTTCTCCTTCTCCTCCTCCATTTTCTTCTTCCTTTTTCTTCATACTAGGGATTAAACCCAGGTGTAGTCTATCACTGAGTCACATCCCCAGCCCCTTCAAACATTTTTTTATTTTCAGACAGGGGCTCAGTGCGTTGCCCAGGCTGGTCTCAGATTTGCCATCCTCCTTTCTCAGCCTCCCATGTCACTGGGATTACAAATGTGCTCCACTATGCCCAGCTACTTAGGACTCTTGAACCTGAATTGCTACATTTCATTGGTTCTGGAACTCCTCAGTCATTTTCTCTTCAAATACTGACTATGCTTAATTGTTCTTCTCCTGTCCTTTTGAGACTAATAAAATCTGCAACATTTTCTCTGTATATCTACCATGTCTCTTTGTCTTAATTTACATTCACTATTGTTTTGTTATCCTGTGCTGTTTTCTGGATAATTTCTACAGATCTCTTTTATAGTTCACTAATTTTCTTCTAACTTCCATTAATCTACTATCAAACCCAATTCGTTTTTTTCTACATAACATCTATTTATCAGCCCATGAAAATTTATATGTATGTTACACATATAGTTACATGCCTTGAAAATAATTGGGATAATCATATATTTATAAATCAGACTTTAAGAATTAATTAAATGAACACAGTAAAAATATCTGAGATCAAACTAGGAAAATATACTCTCTGCTTCTAAATTTAAAAAGTTATTATTGTATAAAATTTCAGACCTAAACAAGAGTAGAGGGAGCCATGTAAAAAAGTCACATGCCCACTACACAGCTTCAATAATTACCAAAGTTTTAATAATCTCTTTTCATTTTTCTCTACTTCTATACTTTAAGCAAAATGTACTTAGGAAAAAATTAAAGCGAATCCCAGACATCACGTAATACCATCTGAAATGACAGTTTTTTCTGAAAACACCTTAGTACTTATCTCTAATTGAGAAGAATATTTGGGTGTGTGCAGGATCAATATTATTATCTCATCTAAATAAACCAACATGAATTTCTTACTTGCTTGAGTTTCTTATTTTAAGAGTTTTATATTTCATTTCTAGAAGTTCAGTTTAGTTCTTTGAAAATCTGCTTGGTTATACTTCATAGCTCCTCATTCCTTCCAAGTATTTCAAGTTTGTGATTCATTTCTTTCACAATATCTTACAGTGTTTTCAAAGTCTGTGTCTGAAACTTATAAACTCTGATGCCTGATGGATTCGTGTCTGCTCTGTTTGTTTCAAGTATTGCTCATAGTGACTTATCTGCTTGTACATTTAGTTAATTTTTCTTGTGCTATGTGCAATGATCTTGGAATTGTATTCATGAGGATGTTTTAGGGCTTAGAATAAAGATGTCTTCTTTCAAAATTGTCTACATTTGCTTCTACCAAGCATCTGGGGGCACAACTAGTCTGGGGGTTACTCTCAATTAAATTCCTGGCTTGAGGATTTAAAAACCACTCTGGGAGTGTAAATTGAGGAGTAAATCTGAGATGAGCTGTAGTTACAAGTTCTAAGTCATGATTTATTTTTCTTTTCTTACCTTCACTTGGCATCAAGCTTAAAAACTGTATTTTCCTTGCAGTCCTCTGTCAGAGGATTGGGGTAAAATGAGGTGGCGGGATTATTTCTAGTGCACTTTTACTCGGAGGGTAGAGCTCTTTGGAATACAGGTTTATGGCCTTCTCATCTTGGTGGGTTCTGAATTTAGTCTTATATTCTCCTTGCTGTGAAAGTTGTGAAAACAGGAATTCAAGTTCATCGGGTTCAACAATGAGCTCTGTCCTAGACTGAACATTCTTTCCTATATGAGAGTTCCTGATGAGTCTAAGATGATGTGTTTCATTTACTGCATTAGACAAAAATTACAATTGGGCATGGCGAAGATTGTCCCAGGCACCTCCCCTGGAGTTGGAAGTCTTTTATTCATGTTTTAACCTACATCAATCTGGACTTTGGACCAGTGAAGTTAGAGAAAATCTGACCAAGAATAATATATATATATACATCTTGTGGTTTGACCAGATGTGCAACCATAAATGGGACTGAGAAAAAGCCTGATCCTTTGCAAACATTACACTATTTGAGAATATGAATCACACCAAGGTGAATGTCAGTGAACTGAAATAAATTCTTGGAGAACAAGTTCATTGGACACACAATTAGTTTCTTGTATTATAACTTAATTTTGTCACAAATCTTATGTCCTCAACTGTACTGATTCTTGCTGGAAGATTTTTTTTTTCAGCCATTTAGTTTATGTATCTCTCAGCATCTACAGTGATAGATATACTTATTGGCTGAATTAAGGAGCTAAAATATAACAGAATAAAATAGTGTTTTATTTAAAGTCTAGGTTGATTTATCTGTGTATATACTTTAAGAGATGGAAAAGGAATTGTCATAATTCCCAGGAGAGTGATAGTAAATTTTCTCTAGTTTTTTTCTTTTCCTTAAAGGATCCAGCGGGGATGGAGAAGGTATTTTTTGAAGACTTGCCTCATTGTATACCAAAGGACATTACTGAGTTCTTGGTTATGCAAAGGGAATTCCAAAACTGAGTGTAAGACTGAGAGTAAATGAAGTATGTTGCAAAAGACCAGGATAGGAACTTTTCTTTCTCTTGAGAGAGGGGCACAGAAGAGACAGAATGGGAGTATAAATGTAGGTATGGTAGCTGAACACAGGCAAGGTGGCCAAGGGACCTCTCACACATAAATATTGGTCAGTTAATATTCCATGTTAACTTTTTGTCTTTCTGCAATGTTCTCACTCATCTCCCCAACCTCCAGCAAAGGCCACTACATCTGTAGGAGTCTCACATAGTGAGGAAGGGTCATGTGCAAATCAAAGAAACAGTTGCTCCCATTTTGGGTCAATGTCAGAGTCAAATGAAGGAATAACTCTGTGGTGAGCTGGTGAAGTAAAGGAAGTTGGTGGAATACATGACGAAAGATGGTTATCATGAAACTTATAGTCCTTGAGAAATATAATGAAATTTGAATGCAGAGCTTAAAGGTTGGAATGTTTGCACATAACACTTGTGTCATTATTAATATTTATACTAAAGCTTAACAGCATTGGAATGTGGATCTAACATACAGCAGTCCGTAGTAAGCATAGGGCCAAGGTTTTATAATTCCCTGGTCAAGGTTTTATTTCCCCAGTTACACTTCAAGCAGTAGTTTTCAAATTTAGATACACATTGAAAACCCTGGGAGAGCTTAGACTTGCTGACACCTCACTCCAGACATCCTGATTTAATTGAGTTGGAGATGGAACCTGGGTTTCAGGACTATAAAAATCTGCGCAAGTGAGGAGCCGGGTGCAGTGGCACATGCCTGCAATCCCAGTGACTCAGGAGGTTGAGTCAGGAGAATCACAAGTTCAAGGCCAGCCTCAGCAATTTAGTGGGGATCTAAGCAACTTAGTGAGAACCTGTCTCAAAATAAGAAGGGTTGGAGATGTGGTTTGGTGGTAAAATGCCTCTGGCTTCAATCCCTGGTACCAAAAAATAAAAAATAAAAATAAAAATCCACCAAAGTCCAATGTGCAAGCAAGGTTGAGAACCACTAGCCTAAGACAGCATCTTCTTACAAAGACCGTCTGAAGTATTCAAATGAGATGCTAAAAAACAATAGAAAATGAGTGAGCAGAAAGTAGAATTGTAAAGGAAGTTCATTTTGTTGAAATGAACAACATTTTGTTGTTCTTATGTAATCCCAGCTCATGTTGGGACTGAAAAATCAAAGTAAAAATAGACAAAAATAGTTTTTTGGATCTCCCTATACAAACGAGGACAAAAAACACTTATATCCATTCATGTATCAGCTTAGCATTCACATGAACACAACTCAACTACTCTAACTGCATTAACCTGACTTGACTTTTCTAGAAACTGAAAGCTGGATCCCAGGAAACTGATGGTGCCAAAATTACTACTGTTTGCTTCAAGAACTTCCTCCAAAACCATATATCCTATTCCTATGAATTGATCCTTCTTGGGACATAGTTTCCAAAGGTGATTTACTCTTTACTTTGAAACTTTACCCATTCTGTGTCCATTAATCTTCAACTCTAAAAAAATTTGCCCAATTCTAATTAAATGGCTCCTTACACCAGACCTCCACCGTATCTCAGGCCTGTCCTGACTTTGTCCTTCCCACTTCTGCACACTACTAAAACTCTGTCCAGGTGATGATCTCCTTTTCTTTGCTAAGTAGCACACTGGGCTTTGTTTAAGCAACCGCTATCAAGTTCAGAGATACAGGTTTCAGAATGTCCTCTTCTGAAACATCAGTAAAATAGCTACAGTTCACGTGGTCCAGCTATGTAACCTACAGACATGATCTGTAATCCTGAGACTACCTTTTCAAGGTTGGGGTTGCAGATCATATTTTCACAGAGCTCATAGCCTCAGAGAAGTTTGAACCTTGACCGACAGTCACACAACTGTGTTTAGAACAGGGATTTCAGTCCAGGTGTTTCTGATTCGGGAGACTGAGTTAGCTCCACGGTCCCACATGGCCTCTGTTCAGCCTGAATCCAGGTCCACTCTAGCCCACTGGAGTGAAAGTTCAAGGCGTTACCATTCTAATGAGGTGACACCAGCAGCCACCCTCCCACTGGGATCCCACAAACAGCCAGGTAATGGAGGTGAAAGAGTTGCTTTATAACTTTTTCAACTACATTGGTATGTTTTAAATCTTTAACTGGTTAGCGGGTAGGTGTTTTCCAGATTATACTTTATTGCATCTTTGGATATCTGATGTATTTTATAATTTTTTTATTTTTTAAATTTTATTATGAAGCACTTTTTTTTTTTTATTTTATTGTAAACAAATGGGATACATGTTGCCTCTCTCTTTGTACATGGCTCAAAGGCATACCATTTGTGTAATCATAAATCCACATACAATAATGTTGTTTGATTCATTCTGTTATTTTTTCCCCTTCCCCCCACCCCTCCCATCCCTTTTTACCCTCTATACAGTACTTTCTTCCTCCATACTTGCCCCCCTCCCTAACCCTAACTCTAACCCTAACACTAACCCTTCCCTCCCCCCCATTATGTGTCATTCTCCACTTATTAGCGATATCATTCGTCCCTTGTCTTTTTGAGATTGGCTTATCTCACTTAGCATGATATTCTCCAATTTCATCCATTTGCCTGCAAATGCCATAATTTTGTCATTCCTTATGGCTGAGTAATATTCCATTGTGTATATATACCACAGTTTCTTTATCCACTCGTCAATTGAAGGGCATCTAGGTTGGTTCCATAGTCTGGCTATTGTGAATTGAGCAGCTATGAACATTGATGTGGCTGTATCTCTGTAGTATGCTGATTTTAGATCCTTTGGGTATAGGCCAAGGAGTGGGATAGCTGGGTCAAATGGAGGGTCCATTCCAAGTTTTCTAAGGAATCTCCACACTGCTTTCCAGAGTGGCTGCACTAATTTGCAGCCCCACCAGCAATGTATGAGTGTACCTTTCTCCCCACATCCTCGCCAACACCTGTTGCTTGTATTTTTGATAATCGCCATTCTAATTGGGGTGAGATGGAATCTTAGGGTGGTTTTGATTTGCATTTCTCTTATTACTAGAGATGTTGAACATTTTTTCATATGTTTATTGATTGCTTGTACATCTTCTTCTGTGAAGTGTCTGTTCATTTCCTTAGCCCATTTGTCAATTGGATTATTTGTATTCTTGGTGTAGAGTTTTTTGAGTTCTTTATAGATTCTGGAGATTAGTGCTCTATCTGAAGTATGATTGGCAAAGATATTCTCCCACTCTGTAGGCTCTTTCTTCACATTACTGATAGTTTCCTTTGCTGAGAGAAAGCTTTTTAGTTTGAATCTATCCCAGTTATTGATTCTTGCTTTTATTTCTTGTGCTATGGGAGTCCTGTTGAGGAAGTCTGGTCCTAGGCCGACATGTTGAAGATCGGGACCTACTTTTTCTTCTATAATCTGCAGAGTCTCTGGTCTGATTCCAAGGTCCTTAATCCATTTTGAGTTGAGTTTTGTGCAGGGTGAGAGATATGGGTTTAGTTTCATTCTGTTGCATATGGATTTCCAATTCTCCCAGCACCATTTGTTGAAGAGGCTATCTTTTCTCCATTGCATATTTTTGGCACCTTTGTCTAGTATTAGAAAGTTGTATTTATTTGGGTTTGTGTCCATGTCCTCTATTCTATACCATTGATCTACCTGTCTATTTTGGTACCAGTACCATGCCGTCTTTGTTACTATTGCTTTGTAATAAAGTTGAAGTTCGGGTATTGCGATACCCCCTGCTTCATTTTTCCTGCGAAGGATTGCTTTAGCTATTCTGGGTTTCTTATTCTTCCAGATGAATTTCATGATTGCTTGCTCTATTTCTGTAAGGTCCGTCATTGGGATTTTAATTGGGATTGCATTGAATCTGTATAGCACTTTTGGAAGTATGGCCATTTTGACAATATTAATTCGGCCTATCCAAGAACATGGGAGATCTTTCCATCTTCTAAGGTTTTCTTCGATTTCTTTCTTTAGTGTTCTGTAGTTCTCATTGTAGAGGTCTTTTACCTCTTTTGTGAGATTGATTCCCAAGTATTTTATTTTTTTCGATGCTATGGTGAATGGGGTGGTTTTCATAATTTCTCTTTCTGAGGATTCCTCACTTATGTATAAAAAATGCATTGGATTTATGAGCATTGATCTTGTAACCTGCCACTTTACTGAATTCACTTATGAGTTCTAACAGTTTTCTGGTGGAATTTCCTGGTTCCTCTAAGTATATAATCATATCATCCGCAAATAGGGATAGTTTGAGTTCTTCTTTTCCTATTCGTATTCCTTTAATTTCCTTGGTCTGTCTAATTGCTCTGGCTAGAGTCTCAAGAACGATATTGAATAGGAGTGGTGAAAGAGGGCATCCCTGTCTTGTTCCAGTTTTTAGGGGGAATGCTTTCAGTTTTTCACCGTTTAGAATGATATTAGCCATGGGCTTAGCATAGATGGCCTTTACAATGTTAAGGAATGTTCCCACTATCCGTATTTTTTCTAGTGTTTTGAGCATGAAGGGGTGTTGTATTGTATCAAATGCTTTTTCTGCATCTATTGAAATAATCATGTGGTTCTTGACTTTAAGTCTATTGATATGGTGAATTACATTTATTGATTTCCGGATGTTGAACCAACCTTGCATCCCTGGGATAAAACCCACTTGATCGTGGTGCACTATCTTTTTAATATATTTTTGTATGCGATTTGCTAAAATTTTATTGAGAATTTTTGCGTCAATGTTCATTAACGATATTGGTCTGAAATTTTCTTTCCTCGATTTATCTCTGTCTGGCTTGGGTATCAAGGTAATATTGGTTTCATAGAATGAGTTTGGGAGGGTACCCTCCTCTTCTATTTCATGGAATACTTTGAGAAGTATTGGAATGAGCTCTTCTTTAAAGATTTTGTAGAACTCAGCTGAGAACCCGTCTGGTCCTGGACTTTTCTTTGTTGGTAGGCTTTTGATGACCTCTTCTACTTCATTACTTGAAATTGATCTATTTAAATTTTGTATGTCCTCCTCGCTCAATTTAGGCAATTCATATGTCTCTAGAAACCTGTTGATGTCTTCGAAATTTTCTATTTGGTTAGAATATAGATTTTCAAAATAACTTCTAATTATGTTTTGTATTTCAATCGTGTCTGTTGTGATATTTCCTTGTTCATTCCGAATTTTGGTGATTTGGGTTTTCTCTCGTCTTCTCTTTGTTAGAGTGGCTAAGGGTTTATCAATTTTGTTTATTTTTTCAAAGAACCAACTATTTATTTTGTCAATTTTTTGTATAGTTTCTTTTGTTTCAATTTCGTTGATTTCAGCTCTGAGTTTAACTATTTCCTGTCTTCTACTACTTTTGGTGTTGGTCTGTTCTTCTTTTTCTAGGGCTTTGAGCTGAAGTGTTAGGTTGTTTATTTGTTGATTTTTACTTCTTTTATTGAATGCGCTCCATGAAATAAATTTTCCTCTAAGTACTGCTTTCATAGTGTCCCAAAGATTTTGATATGATGTTTCTTTGTTCTCATTTACCTCTAGGAATTTTTTAATTTCCTTCCTAATATCTTCTGTTATCCATTCATCATGTAATAGCATATTGTTTAATCTCCAGGTGTTGGAGTAGCTTCTGTTTTTTACTCTTTCATTTATTTCTAACTTCAAACCATTATGATCTGATAGAATACAAGGTAGTGTCTCTATCTTCTTGTATTTGCTTACATTAGCTTTGTGGCATAATATATGGTCTATTTTAGAGAAGGATCCATGTGCTGCTGAGAAGAAAGTGTATTCGCTCTTGGTTGGATGGTATATTCTATAAATGTCCGTTAAGTCTAAATTATTGATTGTGTTATTGAGATCTATGGTTTCTTTGTTCAATTTTTGTCTGGAAGATCTGTCCAGTGGTGAGAGAGGCGTGTTAAAATCACCTAGTATTATTGTGTTATGGTCTATTTGGTTTCTGAAATTGAGAAGGATTTGTTTGACATACATGGATGAGCCACTGTTTGGGGCATAGATGTTTATGATTGTTATGTCTTGCTGATTTATGGTTCCCTTAAGCAGTATGTAATGTCCTTCTTTATCCCTTTTGACTAGTTTTGACTTGAAGTCCACCTTATCTGTAATGAGGATGAATACCCCAGCTTTTTTGCTGAGTCCATGTGCATGATATGTTTTCCCCCATCCTTTCACCTTTAGTCTATGTGTATCTCTTTCTACGAGGTGAGTCTCTTGTAGGCAACATATTGTTGGATCTTTCTTTTTGATCCAATCTGCCAGTCTATGTCTTTTGATTGATGAGTTCAGGCCATTAATATTCAGGGTTATTATTGAGATATGATTAGTATTCCCGGTCATTTGGTTCATTTTATTTATTTATTTATTTATTTATTTATTTTGAGACGACTTGGTTCTTCCTTTATTTGACAATTCCTTTAAGATGGTTCCTCCCATTGCTGATTTGTTTCTTTGTTTTTCATCTCTTCCTCGTGGAATATTTTGCTGAGAATGTTCTGTAATGCTGGCTTTCTTTTTGTAAATTCTTTTAGCTTTTGTTTATCATGGAAGGATTTTATTTCATCATCAAATTTGAAGGTAAGTTTTGCTGGGTATAAGATTCTTGGTTGGCATCCATTTTCTTTCAGGGCTTGAAAAATGTTGTTCCAGGCCCTTCTAGCTTTTAGGGTCTGGATTGAAAAATCTGCTGATATCCGTATTGGTTTCCCCCTGAATGTAATTTGATTCCTCTCTCTTGCGGCCTTTAAAATTCTGTCTTTATTTTGTATGTTGGGCATTTTCATTATAATGTGCCTTGGTGTGGGTCTGTTGTAATTTTGTATATTTGGAGTCCTATAAGCCTCTTGTACTTGATCTTCCATTTCATTCTTCAGATTTGGGAAATTTTCTGATAGTATTTCATTGAATAGATTGTTCATTCCTTTGGTCTGTTTCTCTAAGCCTTCCTCAATTCCAATAATTCTCAAATTTGGTCTCTTCATGATATCCCATAGTTCTTGGAGATTCTGTTCATGATTTCTTACCATCTTCTCTGTTTGTTCAACTTTGTTTTCAAGGTTAAATATTTTATCTTCAATGTCTGATGTTCTGTCTTCCAGGTGTTCTATTCTATTGGTTATGCTTTCTATGGAGTTCTTAATTTGGTTTATTGTTTCCTTCATTTCAAGGATTTCTGTTTGGTTTTTTTTCAATATCTCTAACTCTTTATTGAAGTGATCTTTTGCTTCCTGTATTTGCTCTTTTAACTGTCGATTGGTGCGATCATTCAGTGCCTGCATTTGCTCTTGCATCTCGTCATTTGCTTCCCTGAGCATTTTAATTATGTACATTCTGAACTCCCTTTCTGTCATTTCTTCTGCCATGCTGTCGTTGGGTTTCATTGATGTAACATCTAGATTTGTTTGCAGCATTTTCTTTCCTTGTTTTCTCATATTGTTCAGGTATCAGTTGACCGCTGTGATATTGCAGATTTCCTCTATTGTCTTATAATATCCCTGAAGATTTCTATTATATCCCCTCTTAGTCTTCAGTAGCCTGAAATCTTGGAGGAAGTTGATAATGCAGTGCTCCACAAGGGAGCTGACTCCCTAGGGGTGGTGGCCTTCTGGTGGGGTATATTCCCTGCTAGTGGGCAGAGGTACCTTCACTTGCTGATGAATGGTCATCCAGAAGGGAAGTAGGTTGTGGGCTGATGCAAGACCAGTTTGGGCCTGTGTCTCTGATTTTACGGTCCTTTTGGGAGAACCTCACCCAACAGGGAGGAGTCACCCGGTGGGGAGGTCTCGCTGGTCGGTTTTCCTCCCAGAGGTTCCGTTCAATTCACAACTACCGCCTGGGCTGGGCAGCCTTCTTCTGCAATGATCCCAGGGACCCGGACCTACCTCCTGGGCCTGGAAGCCTCACCCTTCACAAACGAATCTCCTTCGGCTGCCTCTCCTCAGAGAAGCTGCCTGCAGTCCTGGAGCCTTTGCTCCGCCCCTCAGTTTGTCTGTGGGGCCCTTCCACCAAGAAGCCGTCTAGGACCCTGCTCTGCACTTTTCGCCTGGCTATGCGGCCCCTCCTCTGAGCAGCCACCTGGAGCCCCTTACAATCGCTCCGAGTCCCAGTGACCCGCCACACGCCTTTTCCTCCGGCAGCCACCTGTTGTTCCGTGCCGTCGCTCTAAGACCAAGTGACCCACCATGCACCACTTTCTCCACCAGGCAGTTACCCAGAGATCTGGTGCATCACGAGTCCCAAGAACTCACTGTGCACCTTCTTGTCCCGATTGCCTCCCGTAGCCCTGGTGCAGTCACTTCGAGCCCAAGCACCCCGCCGCGCTCCTCCTCCTTCTCCAGACAACCCCCTATGTTCAGGAGCGGATGCTCTGGGACCAAACCACTCACCACGCTGTTCCACCGGATAGCCGCCCAGAGCCCTGGCGCAGCTGTTCCAATTCCAAGCGACGTGCCGAGCCCGTATTTCTCCTTCTCCTCTGGGCAGCCCCCCGGCTACTTTGGTTGGTCCCAAGTCTCTCAATATCTCCTTTTCTTGAGTCCTGAACCCACGCTGCTCCTCCGGATAGCCGCCCGGAGCCCTGGCGCAGCTGATCCAATTCCAAGCGACGTGCCGAGCCCGTATTTCTCCTTCTCCTCTGGGCAGCCACCTCTCCAATGCTCCCAGCTGTCTGCGATCACTGCTCCGGCGGGGGGAGGGGCGCCTCGCGGCCGTTCTACTTTGCAAAGATCCCTGCTTTTGGGGCTACCGCCCCGTCCAGGGCTCCTGCCCCGTCCGGGACGTCTGCCCAGTGGGAGATTCTCGCCCGGCTGCTTTGAGTTGGTCCCAAGGCTCTCTATATCTCCTCTTCTTGAGTCCTGAGTCCTGGAGCAACACGAAACGCAGCCACCCTCTAGTCCGCCATCTTGAATCCATGAAGCACTTTTAACATACAGTAAAATAGAATAATATGCTGAACCTAGATGTGTCCTCGCCCAGCTTCAACAATGATCAGCTCTTGGCCAATAATTCATAAGTATCTTAGTGTGTGGGTGCACACGTGTGAGTGTGTGTGTATGTTGTGGTCGTATATAATAAAAGGTAAGGACTTTTAAAGGATGTATTTAAAAAAATAAGTAGTTTTTAAAAAAAATTAAACCATAGTACCATTTGGGGCTTAAAAATATAAGTTGACAACAGTATCTTCAAATCAGTGCCAGTATGCAAATATCCAATTACATAAGGATTCCAGTATTTTAGAGTTTGTTTGTATGATTTGATTAACTTCAAGTTACTAGAGAATGAGTTGGCCTTCATTTAAGTTAGAATATGAAAATTCATCCTGCTAGGGATATTTCCACAGGAAGGCAGCTTCCATTACTCACCCTCACTCCCTGTATGATCTGTGTTGAATTTTCACACACAAAAATTTATTTTCATGAAGCCCAATGTTTTCAAGTATGATCTACTTCATTCAAGTTCTGACTATATAGTCCCTTTTTAATTATTGTGACTGGACTAGATAATATCTTTACAGTACCTAAAGCCCCTGGGGTGGGGGATGCAGTTAAGAGACATTATCAATATCAGTTATTCCAGGATGTCTACTCTGATTTTTATGTTTAAGTTCATAAATATGTCAACATTTAAATCTGACTTTTTTCCAGCCGGGATATGCATTTCTGTTCTTACAAAGCATTTCTTCCTTTATGATAATCAATGTTTCTAATGAGCAGTAAAGGAATTGTCATATCATGATCTGAACCAAGAAATAAAACATTGAGGGATTATACAGTTGGAGGTATACATTCCCAGGATTCTCCAAGCAATATTAATCAAAGCCCACCTTCACTAATCCATTGTATTCATGGCACTTTTACACAAAAAAAATGTAAAAGGAAAAAGAAAGAAAAGAGAAAGAAAGAAGGAGAGAAAGAAAGAAGGAAAGAGAGAGAGAGAAAGAAAAGAAAGGAAAGAAGGAAGGAAGGGAGGGAAGGGAGGAGAAGGGAGGTAAAGAATGAAAGAAGAAGGGAAAAAGAAGGAAGGAGGGAACAAACACATGAGCTAGCAGGTGTCTTTGAAATTAGAGAATGAAAAATTAATCTCATTTTTCTTTCTTCAGGAGTGGCACTGTCAGTAGCCCTACAGGTCACCTGTTGAAACAAGAAAATTAGGAAATCTTAATCCTGGAACTTGTCCCTGTTTCCCAGTGAACGTGTCTATTCCCCAGAAGTTTCAAATTGGTGATAGCCCTATAAGCGAAACAAATATATGCCAAAACATTAGGCAGATGGTTATCAGATGATCTTCACATTCCCCATATGAAGACCCCAGTGCCCTGCCAATGACAGGATTACATAGGGAGGAAAGCAAATTCACCGGGGACAGAGAGGAGAAGGGGATCCTATTAGTTTGGACCACACATGTGGTTCAATAAATGCAGAAACAATCTTAGTATTGGGTTTTATTTAGCTCAGTACGTACTTTCTCAAAGAAAATGTGACATGACTTGTCCTGTACTCGCACTGGTTGCTTTACAGCAGCACAGTGCCTGCTAAGAAACCTCAGGGTGCACAAGCCCACCACAGAGTGGTGTCCACTTTGGAAGTCCTACTGAGGTGGACTCCAGCTCTGATCTCAGAACCTTGTCTAGGGTTTTTTGTTTTGTTTTGTTTTGTTTTTTTTGCATGTAAACATTACTTGGTTCTCTCAGTTTACCCAGCTCAGCGACAGTATATCTGAATGTGCTCCCAGCAGAGGATAAAAACCACGCTATCCAGCATGTGGATTGAATAACAAACCCTGGGCAGATTTCTTGTTCTGGGCTTAACATTGACATGAAGCTAGTCCGTAATGTTTGAAGATTAAATGAGATTTTTGCCAACCCACTACTAGATAGGAAGGGTTTATCTACAACCACACCATGATGTTCCCTTAATACCTTTCAAAAATACAAATGCTTACATCCTAATAGGTTTTTAGCTTAAGATCTAATCATCCACTCTTGAATTAAGATGCCTGAATGAAGCCAACTCATTTGGAACTAAGCACTTTAATGTCAACAGAGACATATGGTATGGAGACGGAATTAGAGAGTCTGTCTTCTGAGGCATCCATTAAGAATAGAGGACTAAGACCCCAGCATCATTATTAGTTTACTCATTTATTTCTCAGCAAATAATTGAGAGTAATATCATCTTATGGAAGTGGGAATGGCTTAATAATTACATGTTTGGGATAGGGGACATTCCCATCTGAAATGATTAAACCATTCCCTTGCCATATAATTATTTCTTTTGAGAATAGCTCTAAGTTTTTAGATCAAAGAAAATACAACATATATTATACATATTGTGCAAATATGTAGATAGTGAAAATAACAAGACCTACATGTTGCCATCTGTGGAAAGGTACATTCCTGTCCAAATACAGTTTGTTATTGGGGTCCCCTCAAAACCAACAGAATAGTCAACAGAGTAATATGATTGTAAAGTTATCCCTGACCTGCCACATGGGAAAACATATTAATAAGGAATGGTGGAGTACAGAAACTAAATGAACAGGTACAGAAGGTAAAATAAAAAGAGATTATTTTGTTGATGTTAGGTGCAGATAATCTGCAAAATAGAAGTATGCTAATTCTGTGCACCTCTTGAGATCAGCATATCCTAGACAGGGATGTTAGTGAAACCAAAAATGAAATGAGTACTGAAATAAAGACTGAGTAGAGATGGACATGTACTGTGAGCAAAAACTAAACCTTTAGAGTTGCAAACCATTATGATTGGGGTTATTTGTTACTGCTGCTTAACTATCTTAATTTGACTGATACAAATGTCAGATGATTATCAGAGCGCCTGGCACACGGTAGACCTGCAATACCTATTTGGCAACAGATTGAATGAATACATAGAGATATATGGCAAGATTTTAAGGCATGTGCAGGTCCAAGGTAATAAAAATCTGAATTGCAACAAGATTTCAACCGCAGAGATTTAGGGGTTAATGTGATATATTTCAATGTTCAATTATCTGCTTTTGAAACCTAAATCATTCTGGTTAAAAATGTGTGGTGTAACAGAAGTCATATATAATTTAATGCTTCCTAATGAAGAAGAGTGATTTCATGAAAGGGAGAGCAAAGTGGATGTCACAATAGCCAGTCTAGATTTCACTGGAGGATGTGACCTGGAGGGACAAGTGGGCTTATCAGGACTTTCAGTTAGTGGAGGGGTGAGAGGAGGACGTGACAGATTTCTGAAGAGAAAGAGATGAAAACAAAGACAAGGGAAACTCAGGAATCTGAATTAATGAAGATGTTTGAGGCAAGTTAGTCAAGTGGCGGGGCACAGGATGTACAGATTAGAGAATGAGAAGAGGAAATTTAAGAGGTTAGTTTGGAAAAGCGTGCTGTCATGGAAAGGGCCAAAAAAGAAAGTCTTGGCAGGGCAAGTAACTCAATGGTAGAGCACTTGCTTAGAATGAATAAGGCCCTCGGTTACATTCCTAGCAACACACACACACACACACACACACACACACACACAGGAATTTGCTCCCAGTTAACTTCAAATTCAGTGATCTTAACAAAAAGGCAAACAAAATGATCATTATTTTTTTAGGAACTAGACTAGAAAATTCTAAATTCACATGGAAAAATAAACAAAAAAGGAACATTTAAAAAAGAAAGAGATATTAAAACAAAATCTAAATAATTAACATTGCAATTTGAATGGGCAGGCAGATCACAGAAGATTTTTTTGAAAATCAAAACGTATACAATTTTATTCCTAAAATTAGTGTCAAGAAGTGGCATTAATAATCAATGGGAAATGATAGGCTATTTAGTTGGGTTGGCATCTGCAAAAACGTTAAGTTGGACTTGACCTCATATCTTGCACCAGAATAAATTCCAACTGGCTGGAAACTTAAATGTCCTAGATTAAACCATGGGGTCATTTCTATAGGTTGAAAATAGACAAAAAGTGGCTATTTCATATAAAAATTGATGATTTTACCTAAAAAAACTGAATTTATAGAAGTAATTGGAGAAATCATAATTTTTTTTTTTTTTGATAATCTTGAGATAGGAAAGTCTTTTTAAACTGTGATAGAATTCAAAGTCTTCTAAAATAACAATGACTAAATTCAATTATTTAGCAATAAACTTTTACTGAAAGGTGAAAATTACCATAAACAAAACCAAATCAACAAATACAAATAAACAAAAATAAACATATACATATTATATAAACATATACAAATTATATAAACATGTTCTATGTTTAGCTTAAATATCTATAAAAAACAAAATGAACAAATTTAAAAGGTCAAATAAATAAATGCAAATAAAGACAAATGACAACAGGGCTGGGGGTGTGGCTCAGTTGGTAGAGTGCCTGCCTTGCAAGCATAAGGCCCTGGGTTCAATCCCCAGCATCGCAAAAAAGAAAAGAAAAAGACAAGTGACAAACTTGAAAAATTGTTTTCAATGTATATCACAGACATATGATTAATTTCTCTAATATCTAAGGAACTTATATAAATGAATACACAAAAAACAAATAAGTAGGAAAATGAAATGCGATATAGCAGATGGTTCAAGGGACAAGAAAATCAATTGACTCATATTCATACATAAGAATATTTGGCCTTACTCGTAATATGCAAATACAAGACGAAGTAAGATAATGCTGTTTTGCCTATCAGATTGCAGAGACCTCCAGAGACCTCCAGTAGGAATGTCAATTGATATAACTCACAGTGGAGGGCAATGCGGCCACATCAACTAAAATTGGTAAAAAAGCTTGCTCTGACCTGACCACTCCATTCTTGGGAATTTATCCTACAGATGGCACCTGTTTGGGAGTGAAATGACAATGGCCTCATTATTGATTGCAGAATTGTTTGCAAAGTCAAGACTAGAAACACTTTGAATACTCGTTATTGGAGAATGGCTGAATAAATTATGTACGGGTCCATAACTAAATGCTGTGCAGCCAGAACTATGAACCAAGAAACTCTACAGAAAAAAGATGTTCAAATAAAGTTGCTATTTGAGAGGGAAAAGGTAAAGGACAATGTGCATGATATACAACCATCAATCTTTAAAAGACCAGTAAGGAATAAATAAATATACTTTTTATAAGTATAAAATTGCTAAGGAAGAACACTTTAAAGGAACTAATAACATTGATGGTTGTGGGTTCAACTTTGAATTTTGGATCATTTTAATATGTTACCTGTTCACAAATTTAAATAAAAGCAGTTCAGTTAAAACTAATTGAGATCAATCCCCTTTGAAAGAAAACTATTTCTTCTGCAGAGAGCTATGTCTGACTTAATAAAAGAAAAACATACCCCAAACCAAATATAATAAGTAACAAGAATATTCTATGCAATTATTATTCTATGTAATTATAATAATGAAATTTAAAATAAAGGAGTTTAAAATAAATGAGTTTACAACATTGCAGTTAGAGTGGACCTTCTGAAACACAAATTTGATACATCATTCCCCTGCTTTAAACCCTTCCATGGCTCTCTGCTACCCAAAGGATAAGAACTTCAAATTTTTCAGAAGAACACAAGGCCAGCAGTGCCCTGGCTGCTTTGTTATTCCAGCTTCATTTCTCATTCCTTTCCCTATCTTGTTCCATTTATCCCGAATTTGCTGTTGCCTTTAGGAACTAAACTCCACAGGAAACCTTTGCATCTGTCACGTTCCCTTAGCTTAAAGAGCCCGCCTCCTCTCTCCTGTCTTCCCTTTACCCTCGTGTCTTTCAGTAACTAGATAGCATGCCTCCTAGACCCCCGAGGCTAGATAAGCCCACTCTTCTGCAGGGTCCCATAACACCCCATACTGTTCTCTGTGATTATCCTTGCACCACTGTTTGGTAATTGATGTTTCATTTTTCTCCCTCGGTAGATTGTGATTTCCTTGAAGGAATTGTATGCTTGGCACGGTAATCAGTACAGAGTTGATTGAAAGTTTATTGAATGAGAACATTCATGAATTAATCTGTTGAAGAAATTCAACAATCACATGGCAATAGGAATGGAGGGACTTAGGTGACAAGAAGAAATAATCCAAAAGAAGAAAATAGAACTTGGTGGCAGGTAGGCATCCCATCGCCAATGAACTGACTTTGTAAAATTCAGCCCCCTATGGATATTCTCCACCATGCCTCACTTTACAGATCAGCCTCTATCAGCAGCACGTAGGAGTTCTTCTAGCTCAAGTCTTCCACGGTGAGGTTACTTCCAAAAATATATTTTCCCCCTCCACATTTCATTGATCAGTGCAACCTTTCTGCATAGTACCAACAGCACTTGGGAAACCCCAAGGCCATGCTCTGCCATCCAGCTTCTGCACCTCCTTCCCTAAAGGTGGCAACGGACTGCAGCAGTTATTCTGTCAGATCTTAAGAGGATGCTGTAGGATCACTGGAGCAGTAATTACCAAATCCTGAAAAGTTGTGCTAAAAGCATTGAAATATCTTCCAGAACTGAGCACCCAGGGAATAGCAAAAGTAAGGGGAGAACTGGATGCAATGAGTCCCATGTGCTAATCAGGTAGATGCTTTCTCCTGGGCGTCTCAGACATTCCCCAAAGCACATCAAAGGCAGAGGAGACTGACAGAGAACTTCGGAGAAACCTGGGCACAGCACCCCCACACAATTTCTTAAAAGTAAACGCAAATTTTGCATTCCAGCTCAAAAGATATCCCTGGTTATCTCAATATAGATGTTTCAAATTATTTGCAAGTCAAATTAGTCAAAAATCTTCATTATGCAATCAGTGCTTTAGCTCAATACACAAAATATACCCTTTAGTTTCTACTGACCATCCCTGTAACTCCATCACTGAATTCTTCCAGAAGGTGAGTAAACAGTAAGAGAAGCACAGGCCTATCAGATTCATCTTGGGCTCTGAGTTCTTAAGGTGACTTTCAACCTGGGGAAAGTCCCAGCCCCTAAAAGTGAGACCTTCCTGACAACCAGGACAATGCTCCTGGATATTTGAATGTTTTGCAGATTCCAGCAGAAGGCCAGAACAATCCCTTTTCTGTATTAATTATGCTTTTAGTTGTAATCATGTTCAAAGTCAGCCACACTTCCCAGAGGCAGAGAGACCATCACACACATCTATTGCCCAGGCTGACCATAGTGGTTCCTGCGTGCTAAATATGTGGTTGACAAATGTGATAATGTTAATATTCAGACAATGGTATAGGTTTTTAACAAAACCCAAGGACGTAAAACCTGTGTTAATAACTTAAATTTAAAAAATAGCTATGGTAACAGCAAGGAAAAATTCCTGCAGCAATCTAGGAATAAATCTAACAAAATACATTAAATTTTTTTTATGGGCAAAATCATTAAATGATATAAAAGAAGGGTTGAATAAACAGAGTTATAGCATGTTGTTGGTGGAGAGATGCAATATGTAAAGATGTCAGTTCTCTCTGAATTAACTTCTAAAATCAACGCAATTCCAATGAAAATTTCCAACAGAATTTTTCTCATTTATTGAACAAATGCCCTAGAAAAAAGTTATTTCTCTCACCTGTCAACATCAGTATGGCAATGCTATTCTAACAAAGAAAATATGTCAGCTCCTTCCATGGCAGAGGAGAAAAAATTAACTAGCCCTCGCCCATGTTTTATTGGCGTTTTCTGGGATGTAAGATGCCATTCATGGCATTTACATGACTGATGTCACTTAGCCAGCTCCCTTTCTTCCTAAAAACACAAGCTTTTGTGGGGTCTGAGGTTGCTGGTGGCATGTGGCATTTTCACAGTGGCAAGTCCTGAAAGCAGGAAAGGGCCATTCCCCTCTGACCCATTGCCAGTGCCCTCTTCTCTGCATGGCTGAATAAATTGAGGAAGTACAGCAGTGAAGAGAAAAAGGAAAGTGAGTCAATGAGAAAGAGAGATTCTCACCGTCTCTTTCCTTACCAGAACATCTGGGAAGTGGGCTGGGTGACTTAATTCAGTCTATTGGGCTTATTTTGCAGATAATGAAGAAAGCACAGGGACCTCCAAGTGGAACTCTAGTGAATGAAAGAGTCGAGTTTTCTTTTCCTCTCTCTCTCTTAGGCAATGGCATGTGGGGAAAGAACCAGAACTTTGGATTCAGAAAGGCTTTCATCCAACCTAGAGAGTAGGCATTCTCAAAATGGAAAAGGTTAGGGAACCCTGGTGATAGTGGCCGGGACTGGGCTTTGAACACAAACAGAATCTGAAGTGTTGGGAGGAAAGGAGTGGGTGTTTCTGATGAGGAAAAGAAGCCTACGCACCCGGAGGTGAGAAAGGAGACAGCTGAAGTGGACCAGGCTGGGAAATGGCTGCAGGAGGCTGAGTCTCTGAGGACCCAGCCTCAGGAGTAAGGGCGGGAGCAGGGAGGCGCGGAGCTTGTCCGGAGGGCCAGCTTGGAGAGCCCAAGTCATGAACATTCTGGTGGGGTAGCTGGTAGGCTTTGGGTGGTGGTGGACCTGGATTCTTGTTCCTCTGTCTTACTTGCTAGCTCACTCACCTGAGGAGTTGTTTATGTTCTCATGTCTCCAGTCCCTCATCTGTAAAATGCAGCAACATTACCTCATGGGATTATTATGAGGAATAGCCAAACTAATGAATGTGACACAGTACCAGTCACGTGGAATTTACTCAATAAACATTACTGTTATCATTATCATGAACCTGGAATGACATGATGACAGGCTACTAGATAAATAAGAAAAGTCAGTAAAGATTTTAAATAATCCATTAAAACATTGCATGACAGGGGAACCAAATTACCCGCCACAAACAAGACACACTTTGTAAGGTCTTCGCTAACACTTTAGGATTGGGCAAGATTTGCTCTACTTTTGGTTCATAGGCTCAGAATTGGACTCACAGAACTACCTTTCCATCCCCTATCTGCTCGTCTCAAAAAACACAAGTGGAAGTCCTGTCCAGGAGGCGTCCATTCTGGAGGCTTCTAAACATTGTCTTTCCAAAAGGGGAACTGGGAAGCATGATGGAAGCTCCTGGAGTTTCCATTTAGGAAGAAAACAAACAGAAAGAAATCACATAAATTCACACTCGAGTGCTACTCTAAATGAGAAGAACATATTTCAAAAAATAAACACTCTGACTAATCAGAAGGAAATCTGCTCTCTCAATTCAAAGGCTTCTGCATAGATATTAACAACATGGAGAGAAGAAAATGGCTCATTAATGATTCATGAAAATTGCTGTCACCATTAACTGAAGCATATTTTGTGATGGATAAAATGACTTGTTTAAAACACCCCACACCACACACCACACACACACACACACATCCCTCCTACGGCTATGGGCCCTTGTTGGCTGTCATAGTGTGAGTCACCACTCGAGGGAGCCCAAGTTTCTTTGGTCCTGGCCTCACTGTAGTCACCAGGATGCCCTGGAACGTGGTAGGGGACAGGACCCTCTGTTACTCTATGGCAGGCTGGACGTTTTTGGGCGAGAAAGTTCTCTGTTGTGGGGGCTGCCTTGTACACGGCAGGAGTTTAACAGCATCCCCAGCCTCGACCCATAGCTGCCAGGAGCAGCAACAACCCCCTCTCCCAATTGCGCCAATCAAAATGTCACCAGATGGTGCCAAACGTCCCCCGAAGGGAGGTGGGGGCCCCTGCTCCAGTGAAGCTCACAGAGCTCACGGCCCCCCAAAACTCTGGTCTCTGACGGGAAAGTGTGGCCGAGGTGAGAGTAGAAACACCAGCTGTGTTTGCCTGACTCTCGGGTGAGCAGCCCAGGGAGAAGCAGCATGCGGGAAGCAGTGAGCTGATCCCCCGCTGGCCTGGCGGGTGCTGTCACAGAGCTGGCATCTTGGCCGCCTTTAGGAAGAAGGAAGCACTGTCAAGGCCAGCGTGGGTGGTGCAAGCTGAGGCGATGCAGTTGTCTTTGGGCTTTTGGTAGCAGCTCCAATGATTAGTTAATTATTCATTACTATTTGTCATAAAATCCTGAAGGGCTGCCAAGTGGTAGCATGTGGGCAATGCTAACGCCGAGGACATGTCTTTTCTTATTTTCCAATGACTCTCAGACATGGGCTGCTTTGAAAACACACCCAGGACTCTGGTGCTGGCACGGCGACCGTGCAGATGGAAGGGCTAAGAACGTGGCGCTCAGAAGAGCTCCGTGCTCATGGGCCCTGCCTTTGCTTTACATTCTCCCTTCATCCTTCCTGCTCCGCTGACTGCAGGGATCATGAAGCCAGAGAAGAAGGCAAGGGAGGAGGACGCTTCCAGAATGGAAGCCATCCAAGGCCCTGTCAGCACCAAGACTCCCGTTTGCTCCTGCACCTCCCTCCGCCTCCCTCAGGGTGGCACACTGTCCTGCCAGCAGGGGTCTTCTGGTGCCTTTCTCTTCTCCCTCTCCTCTGTCCCCAAGGCCCCTTTTGCTACATCTCTTCCCTGTTTATTCTCCTTTATGGTTTCCTTTGATATTCACTTTAGCCGGATAAAAATATGCAGGTTATTGTTAGATGCAGAGCTGGGACTGAGGTGGGAGGAGGCAGAGGGTAATTTGCTCCAGATTTTGAAAACACCCAGGGATGGCCTGACTCTTAACCCCCTCTGAAAGAAACTGGCGAGGCTGAATCCCACCTGGCCTTGAAACCCAGTCATGGCACTAAAGTTCAGTGAATTTTATGTGGGTTAGAAAGTTGCATTTCAGAGTCACAAAGATTCACCAAAATTAGTGCAGGAAGGGACTGGGAAACCCCCAGCCCCGGGGTGGCAGGGAGAACCAGCAAAGCCCAGCCTCACATGAGGGACTGTGGTTTTGCATTCTCCCTTGATGGGCTGGGGGAGTAAATAGTGGCAGTTTTCTTTTTCTTTATTTTTTAAATCTTTCTGCATTTCTTTATTATTTTTTTAAATTTTTACAGACTGCATTTTGATTCATTGTACACAAAGGGGGCACATCTTTATATTTCTCTGGTTGTGCACAATGTAGATTCACACCATTCATGTGATCATTCATGTACATAGGGTCATCGTGACTGTCTCCTTCCACCATCTTTTGACAACTGTGGCTTAGACTCCGAAGAGCTTCATCAGTTGGCAAGTTCGGGCACCACAGACCCTCCTGATTTGAAGAAAAGGTTGTTCCTGAGCTACAGGGAACCAGCTTCACTTTTCTCCCAGACCTTCAGCCTATCTGAGTCACTGAGAGTTGTTCTTGTTCCCAACACGGCTGGCACACAGTAGCTGCTCAGGTCATAAGTGGACCCAGGTGTTAAGAAGCCTATGTAATCTGGGGGTGTCTAAGTGGGCAAAACCCCAAGAAGCCAGAGAGCATGGGAAAGAATGGGATCAGGTTCAGGGCTGCAAAATGAGTCACCTGTGGCCACTGGTCTCATTGATGATGCTTAATGAGTGTCTGGGTGGGTGGGTGGGAGGTGTCTCTGTCTTAGTGCTATTGGGTTTGATCCACTCAATATTTATTCATTCATTCAATTACCATTTGTTCACTCAATATGCATGTCTTCATTCACTATTCATTTAAATATTATTATTCATTGATCTCATATTCATTCAATGAATATAGCTGAGCACCCACCATAGGCAAGGAGTATCTAAGGTGTGTGGGATATACTAGTGAGGAAAAGCAAAACTGGTGTCTGAGGAGCCCTTTCAGGGAGGCAGACACCTAACACTTGACTCGGTCCTCACAATAAACACATATGCAGAGCACTGTTATCCCCATTTTACAGATGAAGAAACCGAGGCTTGGTGAAATCAAATAACAGCGTCTGTATTAAACGGTGGAAGAAATAATCACACCCAGATCAGTGAGATTACAGTCTTGTCAACCATGACCTTGATCCTGTAGAGATGACACTTTATCCAAGGAAGAGAAATCAGCTTTGCAGCACCAATTAAATCCTGTTTCTCCAGAATCTACCTAAGGAAATTATCCTCAGAGACCAACCACACAAAGTGCCAGATGCAGAAACCAAGGGATTCAGCAAAGCTCTTACCCTGAGTGCATAAGGGTCTATGGTCACTAGGAACCACGAGGTCATCAGACTCGGGTTGTATCAGAGTTTAGCAAGCCTTTACGAGTGAACGAACAGGACTTGTCTCAACTGTACAATAAAGGTAACCAGTGCAGACAAAATACTGGTGTAAAATGCTAATTAAAAGAAACTCTTTGCCTGTAAGCTAAGGGGAGGGGATGACGCGGCCCTGAGGTATCAACTCCCAACATCTAGTGTAACACAGACCCAAGAAATACACATTTCTTTATGAGCAGAGATTCGCTCTTTGTTAATGGGGGCCCAGAGTGGGTAGCGGGCTTGGATGGCCATTGTGTTGGGTTGGGGAGGCTTCCTTTGCACATTTCTGTGTGTGTGAAAATCCCTGCCCACAGCAAGTCTCCCCCGGTCCCTCCTCCTTGTGCTTCTCTCAGGTAAGGCTTGGGAGGAGATAAAATCCACTTTAGTCGGATGCTGGTAGGGACTGGATAGGAGACTGGGCAGAGGTAGAGAAGGCATGTATGAAGCAGGAGCTAATGTCTGCGAGAGGTTGTGCATGTGAGGCGCTTTACAGATGAGTTTTGTTAAATTTCAAAATCACTCCAATAGGCAGGTATGATCACACTCATGGCGGGACGAGATCATCAATCAGGTAAATGGCCCAGGATCTCACCGCCAGGGATATAGAGGACCAGGTCCTCCTTTATTGTCTTCCCAAGGACATCCCAGGTCCTTTTCACTTTAAACATTTTATTGTTGATCACTATGAAAAAAATAGGCAGAAAGTGACATCTAGGAAAAATGTGGGGAATTAGTTCAAAGTTTCTCTCTTAAACCAGTGGTGGAGACGGGCGATGATCGGAACAAAAATCATTTCGGAGGCCCTGGCAGCTTCCCTCTCACCTCCTCCCACATGATGGTAGCCACGCGCTCCACACCCACAGGTCCAGGAGGCGCCTGCGGGACTGGGACTCGTAGGTGACAAGGCAGCGCCCACTTCTCACTTCTGTGCGCCAGGTAGGACATCCCTCCTGGTCCTGTGTCCACTGTCCTGAGGCTACTTCCCCCTCCCCCAAACTAATTTTTGACATCCATTTTTTTTCTCAGACTGGGCAGGGATGGAAACATTGGCACGGGGCGCAGGGCCAAATGAACCTATTAGGGCCCTGAATCCACTGAGGCTCAGTTTCTCATCTGGCAAAGGGAAGCAAGCTTATCGTCACCCGAAAGGGTTGGCGCGAGGGTGACATGGGTCAAGGATCATCAGCGTGGTGCTTCGGGACTTCCTAAGGCAGAGATTCGCCCAGCCACAGCTGACTCCAGGTTTCAGGGGTCGTCTTCCACGTTCAGGGACAGTCTCCTGCGCTTCTCTGGCTTCTTCCCTCTCTGCCAGAGCTGCATCCTCAGTAGCTGCCTGATGCTAATTGGTTAGGAGCTGGGCATGTGGATTCTTCATCTTTAGCTGTTTCCACTCTCCCTCCTCCTTCTGCCTGTCTTCTATTCCCTTTCAGAAATCAAATCAAAAGAATTTAATTTTCAGCCCACACTCTTTTAAAGGCCTCTCTCATGTCTTTGTTAACGACTACCCACTGTGGTTCTGCCTAGGGAGGTTTCCAAGCTAACTCAAGTAAAAGATTGAGAAAGAATCTTAGAATGGAATTATAGAAAAGATTACACTTTGAGTTTTCAAGTTCCCAAATTTTCCCCAAATAATTCTATTTTTGTTGTGGTTAAATAATCATGCTTTCAATAGTTAAAATGTTGGGGATTACCATGTGGGATCCTGCAGCAAGTAGGCTGCAGGCACTAGTGTGAAGAGAGCTGTGTGACTTTCAGCAAGTTAATTAACATCTCTGTGCCTCCATTTATTTATCTGAAAGTAAAGATAATATCAAAACCCACCCCATGGGTTATTAGGTGGGCATGAGTTTAAACAGGGAAGGTGCCGAGGACAGGGCCTGGCCTAGAGTTGGCAGCAGTTGTTATCAATGACTGTTGGCAGCAGTTAAGTTGTTGCAACAGGGTCATGATGTAGGAGCCGTAACATGGTGTGTAACTCAGTATGTCTGCTCCGTTTTCTCTTCTCTTTACTCATTGGTGTCTCTGCATGCTCTTGATTCCTATTTTCTCACAATCAGAATTGCATATGGTTTTAGTTTGCCATAGCTGTGATCCTTCCACTGACTCCTATTCCAACGGCACAGCCCCACTTCCGAATGGCAACGTCCCTCAGTTTCTTGGATCACCCTCCTGAAAGAGGGAATGCATCATCATTCTGACTCGTCTCCTTTACTCTTCTGTGGATGAACTCCAGGGGGTGATGGTTACCTCTGATTAGCACCGGTGAGGGTAGAGAAGTCACACCTACAAAATATGGCTGCTGTCTGAGCAGGGGTCTGGTGATTTCCATTACAGAGTACAAGGGCAGATGAGCAGCCAGGCAATGATTAGCCTCTTGTAGTATACATTCAAGACTGCTGTCCACAGTAATTACATTCAGGGTTTATTTGATCAGCCCTGATTTCTACAAAAACCAGGAAGCAATGTCTAAAAGAACACTGGACAAGGAGCTAGAGGACAGATTCCATCTTCCCCTGTCATTTTGTTGTAAGACCTGGGATAACTTATTTCAGCCCCATAGGCCTGATTTTCCTCATCTGTCAAGAGAATGGGATGGGAAAGATGAATTCCAAATTCCTTTCCAACTCCCAGATGAAAAAGGAACAGAAATGAAGGAGCACAAGTGCCTAAAATTTGACCTTGGACCCGAAATGCTCAGATAATTGAACTTGATCCATAGATTAAACCATTAATGATGCGAAAAGTTCCATATGTACTGATATTTTTGGAGACAATTATCTACCCAGTAAGCATATGTTGAATTAGCATAAGGTTGCTATTAAAAAATACTGTGGAAATGAAATGTAAACTTCTATCATCATAGGAAGCAACAAACTCACATCCCTGATCCAGCCCTTCACTGAACAGGCCGGATGACTAGCGCCGCTCCCTCCTTCCTGCCCTTACCGGTGAGGGCGAGGAGTCTGCGTGCAAGGCGTGCAAGGCGGGCTGCTTCCCAGGAGGCGCCTCCTCCCTGAGGTCAGGCAATGGTGGGTCTGTAATCACCGTCATCCTGTGGCCAGGTTTATTAAGGAGCTGGACAGAAAAGCAGGAACCACATGAGCAATGTGCCCTCCAGGGTTGTCATCGCTTGGGTCAAAAATCGATTTACAGGAATAGAAATGTCCAGTAGGTGACATGGGAAAAATACAGACCGAAGTTTTGTCAATATCCAAGTTTGTATAGAAAGCAGGACAGCTACCGAGATGTCAGCCAGGATTCAGGAAGAAGGCTAGGTTTGCCAATCTTTGATGCTGGACACCTAGGACAGACTTGTCTCTCTGGTTCCTTTTGCCAGTAGGGAGTAAGTCCAAGGTTTTTCTGGCTCCATCTTTTGTGGCTTGGGCTGTATCTCTTCCTTTTTTTTTGCCTGCCCTGGGGCCTTGGAATGTGCTCAGGAAGTTCAGTCTGCCACTTAACCAAACCACTGCTGATACTGAGTCTCAGGGTATCTAGAGAGAAACCAGGGTTCTTTCTGGTCTGAGCCAAACCAGAGAACTTGCCTGGACTCTGAGTGGCTGGTCTGCCCTTGTTAGTCTGGTTTATAGTCCAGCTCTCACTGCCCCCAGCTGCGCGCTCGCCTGTTCCCTGCCCGACCCCTGGACCTGGGTTGCACTTTTCCTGCAGCAAGCTCCTGCGAGAGGCATTTGCACACATCCAAAAATAGCCATGACGCAGGATTATGCTGAACTATTTGTATTTGTGGATCATCAGGTTGACTGAAAGCTTGAGATCTATTTTATGTCCCTTGCAATAGAATACTTCCAACATAGTGTCTTTTATTTTTTTAAACTTAAAAATAAGTTTTATTTGTTCTAATTCATTGTATATGACAGGAGAATGCTTTTATGTATTTTGATAAATCATACATAATGGAGTATGACTTCTCATTTTTCTAATTGTACATGTTGTAGGATCACATTGATCATGCAGTCATATAGGTACATGAAGTAATAATGTCTGTTTCGCTCTATTATTCTTCTTACTTCCATTTCCCCTCCCCTCCTTTCACTCCCCTCTACCCAATCCAAAGTAACTCTGTTCTTCCCTAACCACCCCTCACTTATTGAGAATTAGCATCCACGTATCAGAGAAAACATGTGGCCTTTGGTTTTTGGGGATTGACTTATTTAATTCTGCATGATGTTCTCCAACTACAACCATTTACTGGCAAATGCTGTCATTTCCTTCTTCTTTAAGGCTTAGAAATATTCCACTGTGTGAATGTACCACATTTTCTTTATTCATTCATCTGTTGAAGGGCACCTAGGTTGGTTCCACAGCTTAGCTATTTTGAGTTGAGCTGCTATAAACATTGGTGTGGCTGTGTCAAGGTAGTATGCTGATTTTAAGTCCTTTGGGCATAAACCAAGGAATGGGATAGCTGGGTCAAATGGTGGTTGCATTCCAAGTTTTCTGAGGAATCTCCATACCGCTTTTCATGGTGGTTGCACTAATTTGCAGTCCCACCAGCAATGTATAAGTACCTCTTCCCCCACATCCTCACCAACATTTATTGTTGCTTGTATTCTTGATAATTGCCATTCTGACTGGAGAGGAAATCTTAGTTTTGATTTGATTTCTCTCATTGCTAGGATGTTGAACATTTTTTCATATATTTGTGACCTATTGTATTTCTTCTTCTGTGTGAAATATCTGTTCAGTTCCTTAGCCCATTTATTGATTGGGTTAATTGTTTTTTTTTGATGTTTTTTGAGTTCTTTATATATTTTGGAGATCAGTGCTCTATCTGAGGTGCATGTGGTAAAGATGGTCTCCCACTCTGTAGGCTCTCTCTTCACATTATTGATTGTTTCCTTTGCTGAGAAGAAGCTTTTTAGTTTGAATCCATCCTATTTATCGATTCTTGATTTTACTTCTAGTGCTTTAGTCTTGTTAAGAAAATCAGATCCTAGGCTGACATGATGAAGATTTGTGCCTACTTTTTCTTCTATTAGGTGCAGGATCTCTGTTCTAGTGCCTATGTCTTTGATCCATTTTGAGTTGCGTTTCATGCAGGATGAGAGAAAGAGGTTTAATTTCATTTTGTTACATGTGGATTTCCATTCTTCCCAGCATCATTCATTAAATACACTATCTTTTCTCCAGTGAATGTTTTTGGCACCTTTGTCTAGTATGAGATAACTGTGGGTTTGTCTCTGTGTCTTCTACTCTGTACCATTGGTCTACGGATCTGTTTTGGTGCCAATACCATGCTGTTTTTTTACTATAGCTCTGTAGTATAGTTTGAGGTCTGGTATTGTGATGCCTTCTGCTTCACTTTTCTTGCTAAGGATAGCTTTGTCTATTCTGGGTCTCTTATTTTTCCAAATGAAGTTCATGCCAACACAACATCTTTCTGATGATCCACTCACTCAAGGGCACATATTGTATGTTGTGAAGCAATCCCAGGCCAGGTCCACGTCTTGGATGAAATCTATTGTTCCCCATTGCCTCTGGCCCAGATCCCCAAGTGGTGGTTCATGGACAGGTGTTCACCTGCAAAACCTTTGTCCACAATGGGATAAGGACAGAAATGGAAAGCAAGGGGTTCAGAAGCATGATGGCAGTTTTACAGAGTGATTTTATGTCTGTTAAAGCAGGTAATTAAAATCTGAAGGTTAGGGCTGGGGATATAGCTCAGTTGGTAGTGTGCTTGCCACGCAAGCACAAGGCCCTGGGTTCAATCCCCAGCACCACCAAAAAAAAAAAGGAAAAGAAAAAAATCTGAAGTTTGTATTTTGTGAGACATTATTTTTAATTTCATTTTTCTAGTAATTCATTTTTCGTATAATTTACAGAAGAATTGGTTTACAAGAGATTGGAAACAAAACCAACTCAAACTGGGTTTTCACCACAGAGAAGCACAGGTTTAGAATGATTTGTTTTTCTTTCTGGCTTTTATAAATCACATTAAGTGAACCATTATAACATCCGGTTTTAAAAAGAGGATCCAGTGTTCAGCCTCCCACAGTAGAGACTCCTCAGGGCCCCACACACCACCCAAGGACAAGAAATTTTCATCATTCTGGAGTTGATGGATGACCACTTCTGAGCTCTAGGAAGACTGAAGCGCTGCCGAAGGCCTCAATATCAAGCCGCAGAAGCACCGAAGGACAGGCTGTGTCTCAGGAGGCGTCCCTGCGACAATCCAGTCATGTCATGCACACAGGATCTGGAATATGAGCTTGGACTTAGCGGTAGAAAGGCAATGACCACTTCAATGCGGTCAAGATTGTGACAGTAGAATTAAAAGCGTTCTTTCGGTTTTTGCCTTTGAATAATTTTTCAAAGAAAAAAAAAATCCATGACAGTTCAGTAGTGGAGTCAATCCAAGCTTGTTAAAAACGGGCTGTTTGTAGATACTGGACCTGTTCATCAATGGTCTCTGCAGGCCACAAGGGAACAGTTTTCATTAGTGGGCTTTCCCTCCCTCACCATTGTGCTGGCTCTTCATAGCCCCCTCTCCCAACATCACAGTCCTGTCACACCTGTCCCCTACCTGTTGCTCATTTCAATCAAGCTGTGCTGGCCACCCTCCAGGCTTGCATCCCCTCTGTGTCAATGACGTCGTTCAAGGCCAGGTTTCTTTTGTTGCTGTTGTTTGTTTGTTGTGTGTGTTGTGTGTGTGGTGCTGGGATTTGAACCCAGGGCCTGATGCATGTTAGCTAAATGCTCTGCCACAGAGCTACACCCTCAGTTCCCAAGTTCATTTTCTTGTGTATACTCCAAGGCAGTTGCCATTTCTGCCCTTGAATAGTGTTCCACAGAAAAAGAATCCACATTCTTTTAATTCTTTTTTTTTAAATTTTATTTAGGCCCATGTGATATTCTTTATGTGACCACTTTTGCTGAAAATTTCATAGATATGTTTTCCAGTTATGAAAATGAAAGCTTTCCAACATGCAATGCATATGGCTCTTCCTCAGTGGCTGTGCCCAGTTTTCACTGCCACCACTGCATAGTCCTGTCCTTGGCATTGACTGCACTTCACCTAGGAGTTCATGTGCAGAATCCTCAGGAGGCTGCTGGACATGGCGTGCGGGGGGAGATGAGATGGAGCTACTCTGGCATCTACTTCACGCTGCAAAGATTGTGTAAGATGTGCACTAGGCAAGTGTGTTCTCTCTCCAAGGAGGATTCTTTTCCCCTAACGCTCTCTGTGTTTGCCTTAGGCTATCTGGGATGCCATGACAGAAGAGCATAAGTAGGGCATCTTACAAACAATAGAAATGAGTCCTCATACTTCTGGAGGCTAAAAGTCCAAGATCTCAGGATGCAAGAGTTCCAAAGGACCCAGACCACCCATCAGCAACAACATCAGGACCACTGAGAACAACAAATGGGTCCTCTATCTGTGAGACTTCTGATCTTACTCCCTAAACCAAATATTCAGAGTTCAAGAGGGAAAAGTAATTTTCTTCTGAGTGACTGGGAAAACACTCATATTAGTTGATTTAATCACTAAAGGAAAAAATAACTTAAAAACATTTCAGTATCTTACTATTTATACCCAATAGATAATGGGGACAGGGGAGACATCCAACTGAAGTGTCTTGATTCACCACCTCAAACCTGATGGTGATGTGAGCAGCCCAGTTCTCATGTCCAGGTCTTGTACTGTCAGCCTGTCATGATTTCTATTAATAAGCCAACTTAATAGGGCACGGGGCAGAATTTTAAATCCCCATGTGGTATTATGTTTGCTCCTCTGGCTGCTTTCTGGATGCCTCCTTTCATTGCTACAGGATCCTCTCTCCTTTGGAGGTCATCATGCCAAGCCCTTGATTGTTTTCTTAAAACTAACATTACAAACGGATGCAGGCATCGGTACACACCTTGAAAATGTAAGCTTTTGAATTAAAAACCGTCAACCCACCAGAAGAAAGCAAGAAAATCCAAAAATCTCTGAGAATAAAATATTGGGTTAAAACAGGTGTGCACAATCTCCTCGAATGTTAAAAGATCCTGAAGACTTCTTGGATTTAAACCTGGAATGTTCTTAAAGGAATTGACAATGCTCTACATTCAAAATGATGGAGAGAATAATTTGATAAAATGGCATGTTTCATGGATTCTGGCACATGATGGACTTGCAGATAAAGAGTACAACTGCCTATAATAGAAGGAAGTGGAATTTCTTAGTATTTTAAGTTAACACCAGTAATATACTTTCTCTGCCATTTTTTCCTGAGAAGAATTAGTGTGGGAGATAGGATATGGTAAAGATGTGGCATTATAGATGTGATGCTACAAAGTTTTGGGTATAAGCAAAAGGTGTACTGTTTTTGATTACAAAATAATATATATTTATCATTAAAAATAAATAAAATAGAATCAGGGTATTAGCTCCATTTTGTTTTTTTGTATTTACTAAGAAGTGCTTTGTGGCATAAGATACAGTCTATTTTAGAGAAGGATTCGTGTGCTGCCAAGAAGAAAGTATATTCTCTGGTTGATGGAAGAAATATTCCATGTTGTCTGTTAAGTCTAAATTATTGATTGTATTATTTAGTTCTATAGTTTCTTTATTTAGTTTCTGTTTGGAAGATATATCCTGTGGTGAGAGAGGTGTGTTAATGTGACCCATTGTGTTGTGGTCTATTTGATTCTTGAAATTGAGAAGGGTTTGTTTGATGTACGTAGATGCTCCATTGTTTGGGACCTAAATATTTATGATTGTTATGAATTGCTGATATATAATTCCTTTAAGCAGTATGAACTGTCTTTCCTTGTCCCTTCTGATTAACTTTGGCTTGAAGTTCACTTTATCTGATATAAGGATGGAAATCCCTGCTTGTTTATGTACTCCATGTGAGTGATATGTTTTTTCCCATCCTTTCACCTTCAGTCTGTGGATGTCTTTGCCTATGAGGTGAGTTTCTTGGAGACAGCATATTGTTGGGTCTTGTTTTTAATCCAATCTGCCAGTTTATATCTTTTGACTGATGAGTTTAGGCTGTTAACATTCAAGGTTATTATTGAGATGTGATTTGTATTCCCAGTCATTTTGGTTTATTTCTGGTTTTTAATTTGACTCAGTTTCTCTGACTTCCTTAACAAGAACCCTAAAGCACAAGAAGTAAATTCAAGAATCAATACATAGGATGGATTCAAACTATAAAGCTTCTCAGCAAAGGAAACAATAACGTGAAGAGAGAGTCTACAGAATGGGAGAAAATCTTTACCACATGCACCTTAGAGCACTAATCTCCAAGATTTATAAAGAGCTCAAAAAACACCAAAAAACCAATTAACCCAATCAATAAATGGGCTAAGGAACTGAACAAATACTTCACAGAAGAAGAAATACAAAAATCACAAATATGAAAAAATGTTCAACATCCTAGCAATGAGAGAAATCAAAACTACTCTAAGATTTCCTCTCACTAAAGTCAGAATGGCAATTATCAAGAATACGAGCAACAATAAATGTTGGTGAGGATGTGGGGGAAAAGGCATACTCCTACATTGCTGGTGGGACTGCAAATTGGTGTAACCACTCTGAAAAGTGGTATGGAGATTCCTCAGAAAACTTGGAATGCAACCACCATTTGACCCAGCTATCTCACTCCTTGCTTTATACCCAAAGGACTTAAAATCAGCATACTACCTTGACATAGCCACACTAATGTTTATAGCAGCTCAACTCAAAATAGCTAATCTATGGAACCAACCTAGGTGCCCTTCAACAGATGAATGGATAAAGAAAATGTGATATGTATACACAATGGAATATTTCTAAGCCTTAAAGAAGAATGAAATTATAGCATTTGCCAGTAAATGGTTGTAGTTGGAGAACATCATGCAGAATTAAACAAGTCAATCCCCCAAAACCAAAGGCCAAATGTTTTCTCTGATATGTGGATGCTAATTCACAATAAGTGAGGAGTGGTTAGGGAAGAATAGAGTTACTTTGGATTGGGTAGAGGGAAGAGAAGGGAGGGGAGAGAGTATGGAGGTAGAAAGGATAGTAGAATGAATTGAACTTTATTACCCAATGTGCACACAGGACTACATGACTGGTGTGTTTCTACATCATGTACAACCAGAAGAATGAGAAAAATATTCCACTTATGTATGATGTGTCAAAGTGTTTTCTACTGTCATGTATAACTAATTATAACAATTTTTTAAAAGAATAAAAATACAGAAAATTATAATGTAGTATTTAAAGTGATAGTAGTTGCTGAAGTTACTTTTTATGAAACTGGAGGCTCCTTTTCTTTAGTTCAAACCCATTGAAACCACTGACCCTTCACTCGAACCTGCAAAAATGCCCAATGAGCAACTTCTTCAATATCAGTCAACTGAAAACTTGCCTTTGGAACATGCTAAAGACAGATTTTCTGAACATGTACCCCATGAAGAGCCACAACGTTGACACATGCGCAGACCACCAGTTATTTTTACCTGCAGTTTTACCATCAGTTTTGTTTACCTGCAACCACTTTCCCATGCTGCAGACTACCCTATTTCTTCATCCCACAGATATCCCTAATACCCCTCAAAGGGGAGGCAGAGGGAAACTTGCTCCCTTGTTTCCACACTTGACTGCCTCTTGAATATATCTTTTCTCTTTTGCAAAATGGTAGTTTTCCAGGGTGGATGTCCTGCATGTCATGCAAAACAGGCCTGGTTCAATAACACAAGATGGGGGCATATATCACAAACTGGTTTTCAATTTGCCATTTAAATCTCCCATCAGTACATCATGAATGACATTCCATGTCATTAAAATCAATCTTATTCATTTTCACAGGTGGGTACTATTCCACTGTACATCATATTTAGGAGGTGCCCTCCATTTATACTTAGGGTTTCCCTCTTATTTTTCACTATTGTAACAATGCCACACACTTCCTTCATGTGTATATTTTCACATTTGTATGAGTGATTGTTGCAGGAAAAGCCCTAGAAGAATTATGGGGTCAAAAGATGGCACATTTAAATTATTGATAGACTCTTTCAAATTGCTCACAAAGGCATGCATATTCATTCCTACCATAGGGTACATATTCACAGTGGATATTTGTGAAGCATCTTGTAACAATTTTAAACAGTTGCTGGCATATTTCATCGTTCTTGCAAATGCTAAATAGTTAATATTAGACCAAGAAATGATTTCGGAATAATTACATGAGTTCAAATACCTTAAACTCACTGCAAACCTACATAATAGGAAAACGGTATTGAAAATAAGACTAGAGAGATTTCAAATCTTTGATCTAATGATGAAGAGAGAACATATGTCTAGTTTGAATTTGAGTAGGAAGATAACCTCAGAGACCATGACCCTGAATCATGGGCAGGCACCCCTCTGGCAGGATTACAGGGGGCTCTGCCCTGCATGCAGACACTCCAGCAAGTGGTGATAGGATTGGTCTCTTCTGCCTTTTAGGGGGAACACCTCATGGTACTGCCACCCATGCGAGCAGAGTTCAGAATGAAACCCCTTCTGAGAAAGAACTGTGGGAATATCAGAGGGCTGCCCTTCAGCCTCTAGGTGTGACTGTGGAGGAACTTTCGGCTTCAGTCCTTCTGACAAACTGCCTGTGCCCAGGCACGGAGAGCTACCAACGGCCTTATACACAGGACGGTGCCTGCATGTGTGCCAAAGCTTCTAGGGAGAACCGTTGCACTGAGTACTATTATGGAAGGCAGCTTTGCTCTCCACCACACCTGAGTACTATTTGGGGAATGAGAACGGGAGATCTGATTCTGGCTTCAGATGCCACCCTCACTGATGTTTTGTCACTTCTCAGTGCCTCACTTTCTTCACCTGTGAAATGGGCTTCATAATGCCTTGCATAATTTCCAGGTAAAGGTCACATGAGTTCATTGGTATGAACACTGTTGGTAGCACAAATTGGATTTCAGATGTAAACCTTTGTCAGTGAAGGAGGATCTCCTACAGCTCTTTGGAAACCAACAAGTGAACCCATGGCGGGCAATCCAGAAGGAAAAGGATTTGGAAATAGATCATGATGCCCGCACAACCTTGTGAATATACTGGATAGGAAGGAAGGAGGGAGGAGAAGAGAGACATCTTTCTAAACAGGAGAGATGGTGATGGGTGAAGGGAGATGATTTCTTTGGACCACAGTTTACAAGCCAGGTCCTCTTGAGTTCCTTAGATATGGTGCCATTATTTTATCCTTTCTATAATCTGAGATGCAGAGATCATTATCTAGATCTTTGGAGAATGAGAGTTTCAGTACCTTAGATTCAAATCTAACTTCTTGACTCTTAAACCGGAGCCCTTCCATTGCACAAGCTGCTTCATGACTTCGTCAAAGCAAGGGTAGGATGGGCCAAGGACATCAGCCCCACACGCTTGGTCTCCCCTCCTGAGACTCTACCTGGAAGAAGTTGAAGGCTTTCCTTGATGTCCACCTCAAAAGAAACCAAGCGCCACTGTCTGCGAAGGACAGTCCATTGCATGTCTAGTGTTTATACCCTCCTCATAACCTTCCTGGGTCTATTTGCATTTTTAGCCCAAAACCCTGTTTTGGGTTAATGAGGCCCATGAGTTCCCTAGCCAAATGTTTATTGGCTTCCAGCTTAACATAAGCTCGTATCTAATCAGTGTAGACGTTGAAACAAGTTCCATGCTGGCAAATTCCCAAAGCAAAAGGAGGTAAATGAGAACAACATGAATGAGACAAACAAGGGAACCACTGTGGGGGAAGAGTTTAATCAACACTTAGAGAAACATGGCTGCCTCCTGCTGAGATGGAAATAAATCTGCTTTGTGGATGTCCTGATGCCTTTAACCATGCCCTCTCCACTAGTACAAAGCCTTTCTGCCTTCTGCACTGCTCCTACTGGAGGACATTTTATAACAAGAAGGGTTGAAAAATTTCAGAACCAAGTTTTCAAATGAATTTAAAAAAAAAAATAAAAATGACAGTAACAGATGCTGTTGGGGCCTTACCTGACACCCTGTAGACCTTTAACTGTGAACCTCAGACCCTGTGGCTACTGCCTGAGGAGTTTGCCAGATGAAGCCTAAGCAAGTAGGAAGGATTAGTGAGTCACCTCCAGAAGTCGCTCTCATCCAGTGACTGGCCAATGGACAAATAATCCAAGACTGAGTTAATATATATAAGTCAGTCAGACAGCATCCTGTCTCCATCATTGGGATAACTCAGAGGCGTTCTACATGGAGAACTAACTGAATTTAGAGGACATGCTTCATTAACTTCCTTCCCTTCTCTCTCTCACGTTCTGCTTTTTCTGCGATTATCTACCCAAAACACAACTTGCAGTAGAGTCTTTGTTAGAGTCCCCTTCAGGAGAAACCCCAACCCAAAAAAGGATGACTCCCACTCTCTGGGTGAAAAAGAAAATAATCATTAAGAAAAAAAAAACTTTGGACTCTTCTCTTTATGATGCCTATTGATTTTAGATTTCTCTCATCTCTTCAGAATTTTTTCTTCATTGACTGATTTCCTCAAGTCCCTCAAGATTTTGCTGATCATTGGCAAACTAAATGGTGCTCTCTCTCCATGGCCACTCTTACAAATAGATGGTAGAATTCGTTAGGTCTTTCTGGATATTACATGAAAAATTAAACATAGAAACACAGAGAATGTTTAAGATTTATGGGAAGGAAGCTGAGAAATCCATGGCTAAAGAGACTCAGGTAGAAACCATGCTCTTTAGTCCCTAATCCTGCCTTCCTGCTCTTATATAGTCTCTGCCTTACTCTGTTCCCTGTGTGGGCACCATATTCATCTTTGGTCCTCTTCTAGTTACTGGTTGAAGCATGTCACAGTGGTCTTCCTCCAATGACACTTGGCTCCATCTTCTACAAGTCATAAACTAGTATGACCTCCAAAGGAAATGGCTACCAAACTTCCTGAAACACCATATTCTAGGTCAGCACTCATTTCTCCCACGAACATTTTTCTTTCTCTCCCTCCCCCTCCCTCCCTTCCTTCCTTCTTCCTTCCTTCCTTCCTTCCTTTCTCCCTTTCTTCCTTCCTTCCTTCCCTCCCTCTTTTATTCCTCCTCCCTCCCTCCCTTCCTTCCTTCCTTTCTTTTACTGAGCTGAACAAGTCTTCCCAGGTCATGTATCTCACCTCCACCAAACTTCTTTGCCTATAACTGAAAAAGCTCTGTTTCTCGTTTTTCAAACAATTATCCACTGGAAACAACACTATAGCCGAGGGCATAGTTTGCCATAAAGTCACCATGCTTCCTTCCCATTCTGATGGCACTGGGGCAGGAGGGGGTGCAATGCTCATCCCCCTCTTCCTCAGCCCAATGTCCTCCCTCTGGAACACCTCCAGCTTCCTTCCTCATGCACCATTCTCAGGAACCCTCTCCCACCCCAAACACACACAGGCAATTCATGTTCTCAAGGAGACGAATCAGGAGTAGCCAGGTTAGACGTTACAACACTTAGGTTCTCTTTGATTATAGAGAACATAAAGAACCCTCCGGAAGAGTGAGCCAACCATTGCTCAAGCATGTCAATCTGGGCAAAGCACTTAAGGGCCTGCATTTCTCACCTACACAGTTACAGTCCCTTCTTGTTATTATAGGGAATGTTGTTTATATCAATATTTAAATATACTATTTCTCCCAAATGAACCACAACAGCCTCATTTAAAGTTATTTTATTATGATGAACAGATATTTGGACAATTTAAAACTGTACTCCACTTGCTATACAAAGGACTCCAATAAAACCTCAGTTTTGCATGTAAATACATATTTAAACAGTTTAAAAACACATTGACTGCATAATTTGTATTTGTAACTGCTCAAAATAAAGGACTTTTTATTTCACATGCCAAATAATGAGAATTTGGATGCCTTCTGGAAGGATGCATTATTCATGTGGAAGAGAAACAAAATCAATAAATGAAAATTCAAATAAAAATAAAACCCATTATGATCCTGCACTCAGACAATGATCATCCTGTGCATTATTTACTCAAGGAAAAGACACAAGAAAATGGCTCTTTTGGACCTGCGCTGCATGCTGAATCATAAACTCCTGCTTAGGCTGTTTGAAAATAAACAATTATACATTTCTAACATTCTACACTGTTGCATTAGTTTGTGCCTAAAATTATTTAAAAATTCAACAACAAAATACACTTGGGAGATTGGTAAAATGTGAAGATGATTATATTCTATTGTTAACACATCACTTATTTCATTGCTACAGGGTATATAGAATCCATTAAGGTCCTGCCTAGGGTTCTTTGAAAATCACGTCTTTGCACATTGGGAGCACCGACCAAGCCTGTTAAACTGGGTGGGAGGGAGGCAAAGAGGGGTGTGGATTCTGGCACCTCTTGTGAGGTTTCACCAGTTTCCACAAAGGTATCATGAGTGGTCACGAGGTCAGACTTTGGGGTCCGACATCTGGGTCAAATCTTGCCTCTGATAGTACTAGCTCAATAATCTTCATCAATAACCTCTGGAGTGAGGCCTTGGTTTCTCACTGTAAAATGGGTGTTTATGATCGCAACTGCCTCATAGGATAGGTGTGAGAATTAAAGGCAACTCTCAGCCCAGCACCTGGTGCATGGAAGTTAACCCAGCAATGCTAACCATAGACTAAGAGTAGTCTTCTGATTGGCAGAGCATATGGCTAGCTTTCATCTTCAACAATCAGTACATGCACTTCCATTCCTTCTGAAGAATATGATGTCAGACTCTCCGAAGCCCATTTCTTATATGAGAAATAACTTTCATGAAAATTGCTTAAAAATAGTCTACATTTTATCCTTTGCTCAAGACAAGTCATCAGGAAGCTACAACTGATGAACTTACAGAATGGATACTATCGAATTGGTTTTCCTCTAGATTTGGTGCCAACAGCTTACACTGAAGGGTGAAATCAACAGCTCTAGGAAATTAAATATTTTATTTATCATAAGAATATTTGAGGATGCTCCCTAACTTATTGTATAGTGTTCTCTTTTTTGAAGATCCTTTAGTGTCCACAACTAGGAAAAACAATACTTATCAATTCATTTAAAATTGTACATTTCTCACTCAGTTTTCCCTGGACAATGTCCTGAGTACTGCAGATATAACAGTAAACAAAGCAGACAAAAGTGCCTGCTCTGAGTAAAAGTTTCCCTTTTATCTCCATTGCAAACTTGTTTACTTTAATCTTACAGACACTGTGTGGCTTAAAAATGACTCAGTTTAACCCTTTGCTTTGGACTCTAGGAAGTTCAGAGACAAGTGATACAGGCATATATCCTTGTGTGTTAATTTTACTCCTGGATTTGTCTTGACATTATTACCAATTTTCTCATCTATTTTTATATTATTCTGCTATAAAAACATGCATTTCTATAAGCCAACTCAACAGCTTTTGTAAAAAAAAAAGAAATTGATAATTCATAAATTTATGAAAGACATTAATAAACAAGTAAATACAACAATAGAAACATAGATATGTTCCTACATCTCGAATGGACATCTTGTTTTGCTTCCCATTCTGTCCCTCCTCCATCCTTAGAGCAATAATGCACTGAAGCTCATTCATTGACTTAACAAACTGTCATTATCCACCTGAAATATACCAGACTCCATTCAAAATGGGAGGATCCAAGGTCAACAACACAGAGTAAGTCTCTGGGAGTCTGTAGTAGTCAGGTCAAGCGCTATAAAAAAATACCATAGACTAAGTGACTTTAATGATAGAAATTAATGTTTTCAAAGTTATAGAGGTTAGAAATCAAAGTTTAGGATGCTAACTTGCTCAAGTTCTGGTGAGGGTTCTTTTCCTGATTTGCACGTAGCAGCCTTCTTGCTGTATCCTCATATGGCACAGAGAGAGTAAGAGAAAGAGAAATTAAAAGGAGAAAGAGTAGAAGAGGGAGGGAGAGAGAAACTCCTTCTTTAAAGGTTACAGAATTAGGGCCCCAGGTTTGGGAATGTAGCTCAGTTGTTAGAGTGCTTGCCTCAAAAGCATAAGGCCCTGGATTCAATCCTTAGTACTGCAAAACAAAACAAAACAAAAACAAAAAACAAACAAAAACAAAAAACAAAAAAAAACCGTAGCCTTTTGGATGTAACTCAGAATTAGGACTCCATCCTCATGCCTTATGACCTCATTTAACCTTAATTATCTCCCAAAGTCCCTTTCTCCAGATACAGCCACAATTGGGGTTAGGACTTCAACATATGAATTTTGGAGGGAAACAGTTCACTCCAGAGCAGAGGACTCATGAGGATTTGCCCAATATTCTAAGAACTCTAGTCAAGAGATGTTATAAATTCATCATGGTCATCTTTTTGTTTAAGGTCCCTTACTATTTAGTACTGAGGCCTAAATCCAAGATTGCAGTTTAAAGCCAATTTATCTTATTTTGCCCTCAGAGGAGATTCAACTTCTTTTTTTATCATGTTTCCATCACGTGATGAAGGGACACTGATCTAAGATGCTGTGTCAGTCTTTGCTGATTGCACTACATGGCACACCACAAACAATGGTGAGCATATGTGTTGGCATCTACTTATTCAACAATCCTGTGCATCCACTAGATTCCAGACACTGCCAGGATCAGGGGATGTAGTGATGACTAATAAAACACCATCTCCATCCTTACAGATCAATAGGACATACAGACAAATAAATAGATCATTACAAAGCACTACTACAAGCAGTAAAGGAGGGGGAAGAACAGCATTATGGGCACATATGAGTAGCACCCTAACTTGGGGCTTCAGCAATGGCTTTCCCAATGCAAACACATCTAAACAGAAATCTTAACATTACATAATCATGATCTAAGTAAAGCATGGATGTGATCAGGGACAGAGAGGGGAATGTATTCCAGAAATAGGGAAGAACAAATGGAAAGAATGTTTAGAGATTCCTTAGGAAATCCAAAAGTGGCACAATATGTCTGCAGAGTGAGGAGGATAGAGACGATCCCAGAACAGAGCTACCAAAGGCAGCAACATTTGACAAGTATTGGCAGTGGGAGAACAGATAGTTGATGCCACCAACAGAAGAGTGGCCAGGCAGCTGGTGGGTTTGCTGGCATGAACGCCAAAGCAGGAGAGTATTCCAAATCTGAGGAGTCATGCCCTGGGTCCAAAACTGCTAAGAGGCAAAATAAAGTAAGAAGGGAAAAGCATTCAGGGAGGAAGAACAAAGGAAAAGTGAGTGGTGGGGTAACCTAAGGAGAGCAGTTTTAATGGAGGGGTGGGGAAAGAGCTGCTGTTACACCTGTTCTCTTTGAGAGGGAATTTGATTAGGCAGCAGGCCTTCCCCAGGGGATGCCTCATGTGGACACTGTAGCAGGTGTCAATATATGTGCAAGTGAACACACACACACACACACACACACACACACGTTTGCAAGGAAGACCACAACATATTAACAATGATTTTCTCTGCATGGTGGGGTATAGCTGAGTGATAGGATAAGTAATTTTATTTATTTATTATTTCCTATATTTTATCTGTTTTCTACAGTGAACATTATTATTTGGCAATCATAAAAATGATGTAAACAGTTTTAGAAAGTGATTTGCATAAAGGACAAAGGGCAAGTGTCAAAATGATTAAGCTGGGTTGCTTTAGTTATGAACCAACAAGACTTGTATTTTTGCATCAGCTTATCCAAATGCTTTTTCCTGTCTTTCTTTTTCCCCCTCCTAATCATCAATATCTCACATACTTAGATACTGGAGAAGGTTTTGTCTGAATAAAAACAAGCTGGTTTTATGAAACTGAAGGATGTCATCCAATTTGGGTAATTATTATACTGAAAATTTGCCCTGGATTCAAACAAGCTTAGAGCACATGTGAAAATCACCTATTCATTGCCTGTCTTTCCTTTATGCAGAGCCATAAATTTAAAAAATAAATTGTGATGGGAGCATTTGCACTGTTCAGCCACAATTGGAAAGAGTAGAAAAATCAAAACAATCAGTTTGCATTGTGGTTACCTTTTTTTTTTTTTTTTTTAAACTGGAAGATTTAGAGAAAGTATATAACTGGCAGAAAGAAATACTTTTCAGATCTAACGGAAAGAGACCGTCCCTTAGAATTGAAGGTCTTTCTGGAAACAAACTGTTAGCACACTCGGTTTATAGAACCCAGAAAGTTAGGACGATGCTGACTTAAGTAGCCATCATCCCTGATGCCTAGCTTCTGATCACACCCTCCCCCAACTCCTTAGCTAACTCAAGGAGAGGTGACAACTGGGTGATTCCAACCGGAAAACAGAAAACCAAAGAACTTGAGTCTCTTGCCCAAACTCATGAGGCATGTGATTAAAAAGGAAAGAAGATTTCTTTCTGTCTTCCTTCTACATCCCACATGCCTCCCACAGCTAACAGCTAACAGCAGCAGCAGCAGCAGCAGCAGGGCTTTCCAAGCTAATCATCAGGTCTTGCAAACCTTCAGATAAAAATATCTTCCTTTTGAATTTTCATTCACAGGCAACCTCCTTAGCTATGTTGGTACATGTTCCAAGCAGAGGACAAAGGGTTCCTCCAGTCAGGCCGTGCAGAGCAGTGTGGAAGGCTGTAGTGGTTGGAAACCCCTGGTTCTGAGGCTGGAGGAAGTCTGGAGAACAGGACTCAATCCTCAGAAATTTCCAGACTTCCAGACAGGTTCAGAAAGGAGCAGTAAAATCAGGAGGACTTAATTCATGTATCTGGACTTCAATTTACAGAAGAATCACCTAAAAAAATCGTGTTCAATATTGAGGTTCCCAGTCACCATCCCCAAGTTCAAGTTTAGTTAAATCTGGAATGGACACCAGGAATCCGCTTTGTAAAATAGCATCCCAGATTTTTCTGATACAAGTGTCTACATGTTGAGAAATGTTTAAAAATTTCATGCCACCCTCTGCCGGTACTGCTTTGATCCGTGGGTCTGGGAAGCAAAGCATAACCAGTTAGCCCTGGGGAATTCCTCAGGTGTATGGTACGAGGCAATGGTGACCTACTCATAGGCCACACAGCCTTCAGCTTCCTAGAGCACTGATTCTAATTGCTAATTTAGGGGCAACATTATTATTTTTAGCAAAGCAAAATAGAATATACATTAGAGTAGAATGCATTGGAAAATATATCTGTACTGAGGGCAAGCTGCTTTTGACTATACCTCCCAGATTGGATGTGCTTTCTCCATCCTGTCTCCAGTGGAAATTTTGAGAAGCTCTGTTAGTGGGTGGCAGTAATTGTAGTTAGTTTCCTCAAGTAAAAATAAGCATTATCACATCTGTCCCCTGGAATTGTGTTTAAGCATAAAGAAGATAACACTATTTAAGCCCTAACCCAAAGTCTGAATATTCAAAGATATTCTATATATGTTCATTTTTTCCTCAGTAAAGAGAAAAATAAATTTTCTATCTGAGCAATGAGAAATTGCTTCTTGCCCTTCAGGATTTGAACTCTGAAGGATCTAGAGATTTTTTTTTTTTTTTCCACTCTTGGGAACTGACAGGAGATGGTTATAAGCAACACTAGTTTTATGTAACTGTTCATAAAAATGAGAAAATATAATAACATATTTGGTAGATTTAAGTTTATCTAAACATAATACCTGAGAAGATAAAATGAGACACTCCATTTCTATAAAGTCAGCAAGATCTTCTTCCTTTCTCCAAGCCCTTCTCTACCACGTGCATATCATCACCCCGTGTGCACTGTCTTTAGTGTCTTTCAAAGAGTAAGTTCCTTGAGTATGGAGACCACAAACTATCTCTGTGCTAATTCATTCATTTTTAACTCCATTAAGATTAAGACACTCTATGGTTAATACATGCATGTGTTAAATACAATTAAAATTACAAAAAGGAAGGATATTAAGGTCTCCTGCCGGGTGCTAGTTACTCAGCTTCTATCCCTGGAGATGACCAAGATTCCAATCTTTCGTGTGCCTTTCCAGAGACAATCTACAAGTCAGATTCTATAAAAATATTAGCATGCAACACCTAGTTTTTGTACTTAGCTTTTATATTTTATATGTTCGATACCTTCATATTTTATAAAATGCTATAGATTTTAATGTCGATGCATGTATTATTTTAAACATTATAAAGATTTTAAATATTTTTACATTTTAGTTGACATTCTTTTTACAGCACTGCCCTGTTCTTTTTAAACAGTTGCCTAATATGTATCATAGTTTATTTAGCCTCACTAATAAACATTTAGGTGGTTTTAAATTTAGTTGGTTTTGCTGCAATGAATGCTACAACAATACTAGTTATGCTAAAATGAACATCTTTGTACATATGCCTCTATGCATATTTGAGAGTGTACCTGTGGGATAAATTCTGAGAAGTGGAAACGTGGGTCATTTGTAATTTTGGTAGAAACAGTCAAATTGCTGTCTACTAAGTTATGCTGATTTACTTTTCTGTCAACAATGACAACCCCCAAATTTACCAACATTTGGTGTATTATCAAAATTCAACAGCATAATGAGTGAAGCATTTGCATTCCATATGAATCAAAGAAAGTCTTGATTGGGCCATATGCAGTGGTGCACTCCTGTAATCCTAGAGGCTGAGGAGGTTGAGACAGGAGGATCATAAATTCAAAGCCAGCCTCAGCAAGTTAGGGAGACCCTAAGAAATTCAGTGAGACTCCATCTCTAAATATAATACAAAAAAGGGCTAGGGATGTGGCTCAGTGATTAGATGTTCCTGGGTTCAATCCCTGGTACAAAAAAGAAAGAAAAAAAGTTTTGATTGGTAGAAAGAAGAGGGACTTTTACTAGTCCTGGGACAATTACTTGGACATACACATACATATACAACACACACACACACACACACATGCAGCATGCACACACATATACACACACAAATCAAATCCATATAGATTTTGAACTTAAATGTGAAAGACACAAACTAAAAAAATTATGGAAGAAAATATGGGAAAATATCTTTTCTATCTCAAAGTACAGAAGGATTTATTTTATAAAACCTCAAATAAATTAGTCATAAAAGAAAAGATTAATATATTTAATTGTTAAAATAAGGAACATGTGATCATTCAAAAATATCACAAAGAAGTGAACAACAAAAAAAAGAAGCGAACAGATGCTGAAATGTGTAACACTTACAATTGACAAAGTCTTGGTATCCAGACTACATGTTTGAAGAGCTTCTGTAACTCAATAAAAAAAGATAAACAACCCAGTAGAAAAATGAGTAAAAAACATGAACAAGCACTTCACAGCAGAGGTAACATGAATACTGAATATACATGTGAAAAGAACTCAATTTAATTAGTTTTTGAGGGGATGCAAATTAAGATCTCAATGACATACCATTTTGCTATCAGACAAGATCATGGGTTAGAAAGCTATATTAGCACGTTACACCCAATTTTTATACTACTGGTAAGAGTGGATGCAACTACTTTGGAAAACCATTGGAGAGTATCCTTTACTATACCCTATGATCCTAGGTATATATTTTGTGACTAGTTTTATGCTTTTATGCCTTGGGAAAATTCTGTACAGAGCATTCATAGCCAAAAAGAAAAGAAAAGAAACGGAAGCAATTCATATGTCCATTGACTAGACAATGAATATTGTATTTGTTTTTACACAAAGACATTCCCTAGAAATTAAAGCAAACCAAAAATGTGGACTTAAAAGCTAGTCCATGTGCTTTTAAATTCCGGCATTACCACTTAGTAACAGTGCAATATTGGACGAGTTACTTAACTTACTTTTCTATCTCCATTTTCTCAGCTACTGTTCTTGTCTCTGTGGTGAAAATTAACTGAAAAAGTGTGTGTAAGCTCTTAGAATAATACCTGGGACATAGTAATCATATCATGTGACATGGGATCATACCAACTGAGGACAGATAGGATGGACAAGAGCAGGAGGAAATTCCAGGCAGAAGGATCCAAATGCAAAATGTCAGGAAGCCCGGAAGATGGTGATGTGTCAGGACAACCATGACCATTCTGAGCAGAGCTTGTGGGCAATAGGGGCAGCGGTAGAAGACAAGATGAGAGCAAGGCAGGGGCCTGGCATGGAGAAGCATCAGTGACGGGGGAGTCCAGAGAGTCAAGAACTCGGTGTCATAAGTGCTTGGTGCTGTCCTCAGGACACTGAACTTGGAAGGGGGAGAAATCCTGGTATGATCACTGAGAAGTTTCTCTTTAGCTTATGCAATTGCTTCTTGAGTGTTTTCCTATCTTCCTGATACTGGTAATAAGTTTAATTATTAATTCAAACCCTTCCCTTCTTCTTTTCCATTCTTTAATTACAAGACAATAATGAAATTCTATCTTCTTTCTGCCCATAGAATCTGTATGCATTTTTTCATGAAGGAGATCCAAAACATCAGAATCATGATGACGAAAGGATAGATCGATCCTGTCTTATTTCTGAATCCATGTTCCATGAACTGTTCATTCAATGAATATTGCCTCAGAATCTTCTATGTTGCTATGGCACTTCACAGTGTAAGTCTTCTTCGAGTTCATTACCACATTTAAATTATCCTTCCCCAACCATGCACCAATGCTGTGAAGGCAGCCTTGCTAGGTCCCTTTTACAGATGGAGACAGGCCTAAGATGTCAAAGGGGTGTGTCCACTGTGAAGAGCTTTGACCCAGGCAGTTCTGACTTCAAATGGTGACTCCGCTACCTATCAGCTGAGCAAATTAACCTCTCCAAACCTCATATTCCTAACGTTGGATGAGAGATGATGACTACGCTTCACTGGGTATTGTGAAGTTTCATTAAGGCTGTAGCCAGTGAGAGCACTCCCTAAATGGTCACAGAGAGTATTATCACTGTTCCAGGGCTAGAGCTCAGGTTTAAACTCAGTTCTTCCTAGGCCAAGGCAGTGTACTCTCTCCTTGTTACTACAAAGATGTGTCCACGGGGCGGGGGAACCAGACAGGATCTCATGGTGACAGCTGTGGGAGATTTGGTCAGGCTCCTGGTCTCAGGGCTTGCTCTTTTCCACCAAGTTTCAGGAGATATTGTCATAATTTTGCTAAAAACAGTCACCTTATATCTGAACAATGGGTAAAGGTGGCAGATTTTGCTCTAGTTTGGGGATTAGCGAGAATAAACACAGAGTAATCTAAAATAAAACAGGGTAAGGCAGAAGAAGCCTTTTTGCTTGCTGTGATTCCACAGATTTTTAGGTAGGAATAAGCACGTTTCTCTGTAACTCTATCATTAGATCTTTTAAGAGAGGAAATTCCCTGAATGTACTCTATTGTTAAATTTCTCCCATAATAGTATAATCTTAATGCTTAAAATCATTTATTTCAAGCCTCTATTAGATTGTGAAATAAACACCCTGGGGGCAAGCAGGTCGTAACTCCTTGATGACTTCTCCTCTACACTTGTGTTCCTGCTCGACTCAGGGTAGGTGTCTATAAATGTTTCCTGGATGAAAATTGAATTGGGAATAAAAATATGGCTGAACAGCCCCTTCCCAGGACCAGGATGAGCTTCACAGTGCCAGACATGAGTGACAGTATGGGAAAGACCCTCTTGAACTCCACGTGGGGCTCTTCCCTTGCAGGTAAAGTTTGTTTCACAATGCGGGGAAGGTCTTTTGAGGCAAAACGGATTATTATTTATTTCCCCACTAATTAAAGTGGCAGAATCAGAGAGGACTAGGTTTTCCTTTGAAGTAGATCAGTTCTTTTAAGTTAGATCAGATTTCACATCAATTAAAGGCACCATCCCTGGGTTTACCTGGGCAATACACCTCTTCTTCAAAAACGTTTAAGGGTTTGGCTGATACATGAGAGATTTTCTTAAGAGAGGAGTTTTCTAGTTTGTCTTTCATTTAGGAATTCCTGGTAGGATACTGGAGTGTGATTTCCACTTTCAGTCCTCCATTCATTAGGCAAATGCTATTTTTCCATGTTTAAATTTAGCAAACACCATAAACGATAACAACAGCAAAAATCTCTTCCCTCATGTAGGAAGTTTGTATCCAGGTAGTAAATAGCATTCTTATGTTTGACTCAACGAACTTCTCAAAGTTTGTCTAGGAAACTTTGAATTTCTAGAATGTTCTTTGGGTTCCTTGTCAGATTTCTTATTTTTGGCCCCTCATCACATGATAAGTTCAAGACCTAAGCATTACCTTTCTAACCTCCTCCACCATCGTGGCTCCACCAAAAGGTTCATTAGTGACCGCCATGTGGGGAGGTCCTTCTCATCCTGGGCTGGCCACCCAAGGGCTTTTTTCTTCCTGACAGGTCCAGGATTCCAGGCTCTTTTCACATGTAGCATGTTACTAAGTGGAATGCTGCAAAACTGTGACTCCTCTGTGATAACCATGGAGATCTCTGCCTTTGAAGGAGGGACTCAACATACCCACTCCTTCCTATCCAAGGATTGTATGTCAGCAAAGCCATCCAGGCCCAAGACCACGTGGGCCCTTTCCTCCAGGCATAAATGCTTTTTGCAAAAGGGTGCTCTCCTTGCTCCTCTTGGGTATGGTGCCTCTCAGCCCTATAGTTGGGACACTTTCAATTGCCCCAGTCGCCACCCAGTCCCGGAAGTGGTCCAGTGTGGTACCTCTCCACTCAATGCATCCTCTACTCACAGAATCCTTACTAAAATCCCTGCAGCAGCAGTACCACTGGGTCTCACTTTCTCCTTCCAAACCGTAGCTGGGGCCCTTACATTTTTGACAAGCCATTTATTTCTCTTACTGCAAGCACATTCTTCTTAGATCTTTAATGAGAAAACATGTTTTCAAACCTCAGGTTGCATTGACATAGTACCTTTTGGTGGTATTTGTGATGCAAAAAGAAAATTATCTGCCTCCTGGTTCCTGGACGCTATACACAACAGTCCTATTGACATTCATCCTTCCTGTGAAAGGAAATGCTAGGGAGAAGGCTGTGGTCTAAGAACGATTGCTACTGCAAGTAGGCTGTAGCTACAGGTAGGTGGAAACAAGTTTCAGGGCAAATGATGCCATACCATGGTTCTGAGAGGTTCTGGGAGGATATATGGTAAGGTCCAGGTGAAGGGAAAGTCACAGTAATCTCACACATCCCAAATAGAGCTTTAAGGATTTCAGGATCAGCAGAATTATTCTGTACTTTGGCCAACACCAAAGAAGAAAAAATCTGAAGAGAAGTAAACATTGTGTGTCTGAGAAACAGAGAGCTTGAGACCCATGTTAATTGCTGGGCCACTCAAACTTGGTTAGTGCCTAATTTCACTAAAGGCTACTTGTCTTTTGAGGGCAAAGCTAACCATTTCAAGTTTTGGCTGGGAGCTAAGATGAATCTGTACATTCTTTCAGGTTTCCAGGTGCAGTGTAATTAAAAATAAGAAGGTCTGGTTGAACCAAGATGACCCTAATTATCTTTATTAAAAACCACAGATGGGGAGGCAAATAGAAGCTCATGTACAAGAAAAGCCTGTTTCTAGACCAGAACTATGTTTAAAGAAAAAGAGCTCAGAAAAGTCCATTATTGGTATGTTCCCTTGTATTTAATTTTCTCATAGATTAAGTATGTTAAATCTCTCCTGTTCTAATCCAGAAATTATTATGGTGCAGTGGATAAGACTCTGAGATCAATTGTCCGAGTTTATGGTCTACATTCTCCACTTATTAATGTGAAATATTGGGAAAGTTATTGAAATTATCTAAGCTCTTCACCTATAAAATGGAAATGATAAAAGCTACCTCATAGATCTGTTGTGAGATTGAAGTGAGGCAATATGACTATTTAGATCAGGGTTTGGCAAGCTGTAAGCACTTAATGACTGCTGTCTACTATTGCTATTGTTTAATTTGGGTGTTTGTGGTTGACTTCAGTCAATGTGAACCTATGTGAACTTCTGTATCTTCAGCATTCATGAACTTTTATCTCTTTCCTTTTACCATCTCTGCCATAATGACATTGGGAGACCTTGCTGTTCTTAGTTGATCTTGGATTTCGTAGTCCATCCAAATCACTTTCATATTCTCTAATAAGTGAGATATCAACACATTCCCTATGGCACTTACTGTTTCCCGGCAAAGAAAATGTCTAATTAGGAGCAGTTAAGACTTCTCACAGAGCCAGACTTCTCCCAAAGGATGGCCTAACTCAGCCAACAATCACAGGCAAGGAGTTTATGACACCTTAGGAAATAAAATATCAGTCATTACACTTTCCTTTATGTTTGATGAACGTAAAATGGTCTGCTCTTCCTGCTTATTTTGGAGGCATGATAATAAGCCCTATGTATTTCCCTTTCTACAGACTGGGGTGCTCACCCCATCAACAAGCTTAGTTCATTACAGTCTTCCAAGAACAAAATATACAATACACTTGGAGGTACTATTTAATAATGTCATCAGTTACAAGGTACTCACAAAGTCAGGAGAATCTGCATCTGGGGCTGACCTTGTCCAAGCTGTCCTACTTGAACGAAAAGACAAATTTACTAGAACAGTCACTCATGAGAAATGGAATCCTAAGTCACATTCCAGGTATCTGGGTTCTTGTTTTTTATCTTGCTAGAAGGAAACCATGTTGCCAAATGTTATTTCATTCAGGTTTATCTTGTACTTTTTGCACTCTATCAGTGTTACCCAATTCAATTGTTTGGGGTCTCCGTGGGAGCAGAAAGGAGATAGGTGTCAAGAGGCACTTGTGTAAAGATCCTTCAAGCAAGTGCCTTAATGTTCACATCTTTTTCACCAAAGCAGGCCTGGTGGCTCTGCCTAAATGGCAGTTCATCACTGTCTAGAGTGCACATCCTAGAGAGTCACTCACTTATGGTTCATTTTGAAATAAATAAAACTGAGATTCTTGACCTTAGAAAGGAGACAGGGAAAGGATAGAAAAGAACTAAAGCCAAACACACGTGGCTGAACAAATTTCAATTGTCATCTCATAACAAATGAGGCAACTGACATATGCCTCAGAAGGACCCCAAGGACAGGGTTCTGTAGCAAACATGTAATCATTGTTGGGCATTCCTTGCATGGGGTGACCATCCCACACATGCGCCTGCAGCTCTGGTGAGCTATCAACGACTAAGCCTCCACCTTCTCCTCACTAGATCAGCATTTGATCCAGGCTGAACTGAGATTTCCTCTGGAAGTTGACCCTTCTGGAGAAGCAAGGAGCTCATCCTTCAGATTGGCTGAAAAAAGGACAAAGCTTGGGATTGTGGTGCCATTTCTTCCTGCAACCTGCTGAAAGACAGTGTCAGGGTGAAGTTACACACAGGAAGAAAGAAGTAGAGCTGAAAGATGGAGAAAGTACTAGAATTTTGTAAGATTTGTTAGAACTCCCGGATCTAAACTGGAAAGATGCCATAAAGTCCTCCCACCCCTTTTTATTAAGCCCATTTGAATTAGGTTTATATCACTTGTATCTTAAAGAGTACTAGAAAAATAAAGAGCTGTTGCATTCATCTTATGAATGGGCAAATCAAAACTTTGAGAAGAAAATTATCTTGCCCTGAAACTAGTAGGATTGGGATTTAAAATCCAGCTTATTCTGTCACTAAAGGTTTTGCTGTTTATATCTTGGTCCTTCTCTGGAAGGTCAGAAGAAGGTGTGGAACTCTACAGATGTCTTAATTCTTCAAGAACAATAATATGTCTATAAAACAGACAAAGGATTTGCTGTGGGTTTCACATTCAACTTAACCCAATACAAGTCTAATCAGAGGGCCCTTGAATAGAACCAACTTGCCTGCAATAAGAGATTCCAACTGTCCCACTGGGCAGCATGAGCAAACAGGAAGGACAAGGTCCAGTACTTGCCAACTCCAAACTAAAAAGAAGCAAGTGGGTACAGCTCCTTTTTAGAATGAGATGGACGAAACACCTTAAGGATATACTCAAAAACTGTTTCACATGAGGAGAAATAGCTCAGGTCAGCCCAGAACGCAGACCATGGAGATACAGAGAAGTTGGGGCTGAACTTCAAAGGAAATCATATTGCCAGAAATTTCCTAGTCATGGGAACATGGGGGTTCTCAGCGGGAGGAGAGATGCTGGAATATAGTGGCTACTGGAGCTAATCTAAGAACCGTCTGCCGCTGTGGACAGCAATGGAAGTGCTCATGGCTATGCTGGCCATACATTTCCTCCTCCAGTGCTTAGCAGGCAACATTACAGGCACAGGTGACTCATGATACAGAGGGGTCCCTGCCTTCAGGGTTTTAGAGTTGAGGGCCCTGTGTGGCAGTCATCAGTAATGTGTGTACATGTGAGAGGGGGTGGGGAGGAGATAGAGAGAGAGAGAGAAAGAGAGAGAGAGAGAGAGAGAGAGAGAGAGAAAGTAATCTGGCATGTTGATCTTAAGGATTTCAGAACCATCATTTATGCCAGTAGATAGGTTTTGGGTTTTTTTGTTTTTTTGTTTTGTTTTGTTTGTTTGTTTGTTTTCCTTTTAGGGGGTCATCTACATGTCAAATACACCTAGAGGGAGTCAAGTCTTATTTACCCACATCTGGGTGAGGAGAAATTCTGATGGCTACAGAAAACCCTGGAATGGTGGAGGAGGAAGCCAGGAAGTTGTCAAGATGGCCAAGCACCTGTCCTCCTTTCTGAGAAGGCTTCTCACAGAGTAACTGATCTCTGAGTTAATGAAAGATTCAACTTAGGCCCCAGTTACACCAACAGGGGGCTGGAAGAACTCAGCTCTCAATGAGTCTGACTGCTCACTAACATTGTATGCTGTTCTAAGACTTGTCAAATTGGTTTTCCTGTATATTATTTCACCTGATCTTTATAGCATCATGGAGAGGCAGCTCTGACTTCTTTATTTTTTCAGTATTGAAAATGAGGCTCATGGAAGGAAACTGACTCACTCAAACTCACACAGACGAAAACAGCGGGTGTGGGACCTGGGCCTCAGTCTTTTGAGTATAAAATTCATATCCCCCAAATCACCATGCTTGTTTCTTCTGCTCCAACCAAGGAGGCTTTGCCATTGGAAATGGCGGAAAAAAGAGACTAATTAAAAACCAAGCGCTCCACAGGTGGCACAGTTCTCTTTGGGAGAAGAATCCTAGCCTGAAGGCAGAGTGCCCAATCAGCCTTAGAGGAGCACAATCCCTTTTCACTCCTTCAGTAATTTGGTTAATGAGCATTGCCTTGAAGAAAAGCGACTCCGCTGAGATAATACGCATAAAGCTGCAGTAGTAGTCACATAGTGGGTACTCGAGGCTGCTAAATTCTAAACCTGCCCCCTGCCTACCTGTCTGTGTACATCTCACAGACCCTCCCACCAGCCATGCTGGTCTGCTTTAAATTCCTCCAATACTTGTAGGTACTGGTGTGCTTCCAGGATCAGAGGTGAGGAAACTGAGGCACAGAGAGGATAGGTCACTTGCACAGCAAATCAGCGGGGCAGTGAGGACTCCAAACTCGGAAAATCAGTATCATGGCCTGGGTTCCATCCCATTGCCATTCTTTAAGGCATTATGGAAAAACAGAAGAGAACATTCCAGCAAGAGGCAAGAACATGTGTTCACCCAGTGTCGATATGAGGCTTGCACAAATTAGTGTATGTAGAAACGATTAAAAGATGGCTGAATGCATTAACATTTGTCATCATTATTAGCCATCCCACAGTGCTCATGTCCCCTGTGAGTTTTTCAGGGAAACCTCAGTTCCCACTATGTGGATCATACCCTCTGATAAAAAGCCATACTGTCCTTCAGGGCACTTATCTCAGTTGGTAATTATACACCCATTTGTGATTTGTTTAGTGTATCATTTTTCTTCAGTATCCCAATGCCCAGTTCTGGTAAAAACAAACAAACAAACAAACAAGCAAAATCCAGCTCAAGTCGTCTTTCCTGAATGAAAGGATGAGTGAATGAAGCCTTCCTTGCTTCCCTGGCGTCCTGCATTTTTTCGCCTCTCAGTGGGAGGAGAACATTCCTCTTTGTTTCTCTTCATGCCATCTTGGGGCTCCACGCATTTCCCACAGCTAATCTGCATGGTGTTTACAGGTGCCTTCTGAAAACCGCCCACTCCCGGGTTTCTAAACTCAGCGGAGCTATGTCTCCGAAATGTCAGCCTCTCTCGTTAAGTCTCCTTCTCAAAAGAAGCGAGAAATTCAGACAAGGAAAGTTTTCAGTTCCTCTCCTTGTCGTGCCAATTGTATAATGAATCTGTGGGATTGAGTTTATTTCCAAATTTAGACCCACTCTGAGCACAATGGAGGCTTCTAAACTCATCCCAGTGGATCTCAAACCCACTTTTGACTTTTAAAGATTACAGATTTTTCTTCATTTTGATGAGTGGTGAGTGGGAACAGAAAGTTCCAGAAGACCTGCCATTAGTTTCTGTTCATCATGTCCTCTTCTCCTTTTTTCTACAAGTGATTCTTGAGGACCTGCACTCTCTTTTGGTTCCTGTGAGAAACTCTAGAGGCAAAGATTTCCCCTGCCTTGCAAAGAACCTCGTGGTGGTACAAAGCCTCAAACTCACCTTTCTGGCTCTTTTGCTCTATGGATTTTTCTTATCAACCTCCTCGTGCTTTTTGCTCCCTTGACCTTAGCATTCTAATTTTCTTTCTTTTGAAACCACTTCACTCACCAGCCCAAGTGAATATGAATTTATGTTGTGTTTCATTGGCTTTTTTATCTATAAAATGTGTGATACCCATGTCACAGGTTAATTGTGAGCACAAAAAGAAAAAAAAAAAAAGAAAGAAAGAAAGAAAAGAAAAGAAAAATGAGATAATGACTGTGTAGCAGTTTTAAGTTGGACATTTGTTTCAGTTGAGCTCCAAAGCTGAGAATAATAGGAGGCAAGGGCCCCTTATTCTAAATAGGGATGGTGGATCATCTATGCAGAATTTGCCCAACTCTCTGGTGCCCTTGACCATGTTTCCTTCTGCAGAGGTGCCTCATGACTGTCTCTGAAGAACCACACGGAAAGAGCCAAGGAGGGCACTGAGCCCAGATTATAATAGCACCAGCAGAATCTCCTTCCTTCTTCCCCCTCTTCCTCTACCTTGGAGGAGTCAGACACTGCTAGGCGAGTGGGTAGGGGAGGATGACAGGAAAAGCAAGACTTAGAACGATTACAAAACAGCACAGTCTCCCCTTTCCCCCAGTGCTACTGAATAGCATGCATAAATCGGACCAATGCTGGCCAGGGAGAAAAACTTTGAATTGGATTTGAAATTGAAATTTTAATGTTAGAACAGACTGACAGTATACAGGTCCCCAACCTCTCCTCCAAAACACTTGGGACTGGATACGTGTCAGAATTCAGAACTTCTTTAATTTTTAGAAAGGGCATGTGACCCATATCCTGTTATCAATGAATACAGGGCAGCACCCCATACTCAAATATTTCTGCAGCAAAATGTATGATTGTCCCCATAAGGTGGGAGTATGTAAATAACTACAAATGTCTGCACAGCAGTTCATGCCCATTTTTGCCACCTAATCACTTTGTAGCAGACTTAAAAATGGTTTTGACAGATTTCAGAATTGTGGATAAGGAATTAAAGGAAAGAGTCCCCCAAATCAGAATTTTATTGAGGCTTAAAAGTGGCCTGAGAAGTTAAGGATCCTCTGGGGCAGGAAATCTAACAGAGTGAGTTGGAAAGTAGTGCCCAAACGTTCATGCTGAAACCCATTGAACACCACTCATTCAAGAAAGCAGCTACTTTTATAAAAGCACATTATGTCATCTGTGCCTTTTTAACATAGCAGATGATTAATAAATATTAACTCTCTCCCCTTTTCTACTAGGTCCTCCACTTCATTGCCCAGAGGAGGTTTGATGAAGCTGGAGCTGCAGACTGGATGCAGGCAGGAAGCAGCCACCAGAAACCACTGTCCTGTTCTGAGACCTGGGGCCAGAGGACTACCAACACAAATACTTCACCTGTGTGCCCAGTACCCACCTCCACCTGATGGGTCTCTTGGAAAATCTGGACTCTGTTTCTCCCCAATAAAAACCAGTAGGATTTGGAGTTCTGCTCCCTCTTCAAAGCCCCCTTATTCTACCTCGAGGATTTTGTAGTGAGAAGTGTGGGACTAGGGAGGGGAAACAGGAAGCAATAAGGATGTGGAGCTGGACCAACTATAGCAACCTCTATGGAACCTGCCTGGGGATCAAAGGGCCAGAATTCTTCAACCGCCACCAAGAAGTAATGCATGAGCATGAAACTGCAGAGGAGTTACAAACGCATCATGACACAGAACAAGCCGTGACTCGGAGACTCCTCTAGAAGCAAGCGGTACGTTCTTGAGGCCACACTGTCATGAATTTTCTATTAGCTCTTTAGAAATGGCATTAAACATTGCTATTATACAAAAATCAATGAAAATATGTGACCAAACATGAAGAAAAAAGTTATTATAGAAGCATGCCAGGAAAAACCAAAATGTATTATTGTTCTGGATTTGGTGAGGTTTTTAGTACTTATCAACAATGAGATTGAAACTTGGTGTTTCAACATACATAACTTTATATGTGATAATTTATAACTTTTTTTTTTTAAAGAGGGTCCCAAACTTTGTCAATTTCATATGCTACAAACTCTAAATACACCAGGCTTCTCACTTTTTGGATATAGTCTTGCATTTTTATATAATCATTTTCTGTGTTGATTGGGGGAGAGGAGATTGACCATGGGGGGCTTTTCATAGTAGACTTACCCTCTGAAATGCACGTAGCTGCCATGCCTAAGAGCACCTACCAAACAGCAGCCATGCTACCTGCTCAGGAGGACAGAAAGATTTGCTAGAGCTCAGCCCTTCAGAGAAGAGCCCTTGCTCTGGAGGAGGGTTCTTGTCAAGCCTCCTGACTCTTTGTTGAGAAGAAATGAATAGTATAAGAATTTCAGAGAAGGGAAAAAGGGGATTTCATAATGATATTATAACATGAAACAAATACTTTTTGGAGATGCCGTGACAGTAAATAAATGTGGAAAGAAGCTAGAGGCACATTGATTTAAAATTTGAATATGTAGATCAGGTTTGTTCTAAAGAGCTTTGCTCTTATTTTCCTGCTTATTCTACCCTACAATGATAAATAAACACAAATTTTAACTAAATATGTTTCTGTGACTTGGGAGAGATTGTGGTGGGGATGCTTGGCTAAAGGGGGAGAAGTATTTTCTGGAAAGGTAAGTTGGAGGATAGTTATTAATAGGAGAAAAAGCACACAGGTCTGTGTATGAATTTATTTAGAGAGAGAAGAAAGAGTGCTGAAACACATTCCTTAATTGTATGTCGGTGACGTGGGGATAAAGGAACCATCAAAATAGTCTAGTATACTTTATCTCAACAGACAAAACCCAGAGGGAGGGGACACACAAGGACATGATATGTGAGGCTAAATGTGTCAGCCTCCATTGACGCAGCTGTCTGTGTAAGAAATGGACCGGTGACAAATTTCTTTTCCTTTGTGGCAGGTTAAGAATATGAACCCAAATAGTTTGGCATTTATGTATATTTAGGTAGAAAATCAGTGATCAAGTTTCCTTCTGGGACAGCAGTTGAGTGTGGTGGGTACTTCTGGGATTATCTACTCAGAGACCCCTCCCAATTTCTCCTGGAAACAGCCCACTCGTTTCTTTTTTTTTTTTTTTTTTTTTGGCGGTGCTGGGGATTGAACCCAGGGCCTTGTGCTTGCAAGGCAAGCACTCTACTAACTGAGCTATATCCCCAGCCCCTCCTGTCAATCTTCATGGGGAAATTACATCATCTTATGTCATCATCTCATCCTTGTGGTATCTGAATTGTTGTGTGGTGTGAGGTTGAGGGAGGACCTAATCAGCCAATCCAATCAGAATCCTTCCCACCAATGTAAGTAAAATTTAAAATTGACATTGACAGTCTTAGATGGTGAGACTTGTATGACACAAAATTCAGCAGTTATGGTATACCTGTGGCCCATCCCCTGGGGAAGGGTGATCCGCAGTAGAAATGAAGCAAACATTCAGAAGTTAGGGTGTGCAGGTGAGATGTGACATTTGGCCTCTAGGCCACCTGTATGCCTCTCATCCTACATGGGTTCCTCCACAGTTCCTTGGATCCCATGAACTATAAGTCTCCATTTTGCCTGTACTAGTTCAAGTTCGTTTGGGTCACTAATTACCAAAGAGGTCCTGCCCAAAGTGCTGCTTAATTAAAATATTTGGTGAATTGAGTTGAATTACCTTGTTTGCAAACTGAAACTTAGTTTGTTTTCCTGACTTAGAAAATGGCACATGCTGAATGTACTGATTTGATGTCTGTTCTGGGTTGATATTCAGCATATCAGTGACAATTAAAGTATCAAAACCACAGACATACTGACCCCAGGAAAGAGAATAGATGTTGTTTTCAATACTTGTTTCAAATGAGTAGTTTTCATGAACTGCGTTTTGTTCAGTAAGCATTTCTAAAAAGGCTTCTCTGTGTGGGTACTGAGTGCTGGAGAATCAACCAGAAAAACAGACCAAACTCTCTAAACTTCTAGGGATTGGAACCTGATCTATTTTTTCTAGAGGAGTAAATCTGACCCTTTCTGGATAATCTAGAAGGCCAGTTAGCTATGTGCTAGCAAGTGTGGAAGCTTTGATATCCCTGTCATTGGACAGCTACAGAAGTCATGAACTCCCCACACCCCACTTTCCCTGTCTGCCATAATAGGCCCCAAATTAGTCCATCAGTGAAGAACATTCTATTGTACCCTCTCTTACTTCTGCTAAATCGAGCTCCATTTCAGCCAAAATTTAATGGTAGAAACCTGAATCTCCCATTTTCCCAACCCTGGTATTTCCTATTATACTTTTATCAATGTCACCGGCACTACTATCATAGGCCAGTAAAAGTCTACTTGGCAAGTTTCAAATAAACCTGTACTACATAAGGAGTAAAAGAGTCCATAGCACCCTGTGCTCCCCTTCTTTCCCGGTTTGTTTCCTTGGGTCCAACCTGAAAGTATTCTGTCCGTCAAAATGCCAGGGATGAGGAAGCAACCCACCTACCACCAAGCACCAGGGCAAAAGGTAGCTGGTGAGAAGAGTCAGAATACAGAGGCACAGAACCCAGCCCACATCAACATGGCTCTTCCTGGTTAAAAGCCAGCAGGTGCACACAAGCAACTTTCTACATGCGGAGTTTAGGAAGACTCATTTTGAATCTGAGATGTGATTGGTTGGAGAGAAGACTGAATGATCTGCAATTAGCAATAAAAACCCTGATAGAAGAAAGGCATATCTTGATGTAGATAGACATGGACTGGGACAAAAACCAGGGGAAACACAGAAAATAGCAGGAAGAAGGTGTTCAATGATAAAACCAGAAATTGTGTGTGTGTGTGTGTGTGTGTGTGTGTATGCACAAAACAAAAGTTTCATTTGTTTTAAACCAGAGTCTCAGAGAAGAAATTGGATATTAATATCAAGTCACGTGTATAGAATTTGGCATACATCATGTATCATAACTGTGGAGGTAACTGTACAGATTTCATTCCACAGAGTAGGTTTGACTAATTTCTCTTTTGCCTTCATACCAGTTTAAAATTAGAAACAAGCCACCCTTATCCCTTTGTTGAAAAATGGCCAATTTCAAATATTTGACATACCTCTTTTCGGTCTTTGCATGTGTTTTTGTTTTTTTTCAGTGATCCTACTGCAAAATTGAATTATAACCTTTTCTTTTCACCTGTGGATGGTTGTCTTAGAGTTGTTCCTGTATTAATATTTCAGATGAGTCCAGTTTTGACAAAGCAGCTTCATCCCTTGTAAATAATTGTATGCCCCACATCCAGGATGATTTCCTCAATGATTTATAAAGTTAAAAGATGTGACAATTTTTAGTAAATATTGTTAATTCATTGTTCAGAGTTTGTATTCTACCTACAAATATATATCCCTACTAGCGATGCTAACAATCATGATTTTTTTATACCAATTTTAAAGGAGGAAAAAAGTAATCATTGGTTAAAATTGAGTTTATCTGAATATTAGTGAATATTTTCCTATATCTTTATGATTCATTTCTAGTTCTTTTTCATATATGTTTATTGTTCCTTTTTAACTTTAATATCTTTTGATGATTTTAAAATTGATTATCCTGTACAGAAATCTTCATCATCTTTTTTATTTGTTTTGTGTTTTAACTTCATCTTCTTTACAAAGACTTAACTCATTAATTCTCATTTTAAATCAATATGGATGTCAATACAAATGAGAAGTATAGGTTTTTTCTTTGATTATAGTTTTGATCAAATCCCATATTAAATATAGTGCACTGGAGAAAAATGCAAACTCCTTAGACAAATAGATCTCAAATCTAGCTCCATCACTTTCTGTGTGATCTTGAGCAAATTACTTGACCTCTCTGTGCCTTAGTTTAAGTGTTAGAGTAAGAAAATATCAATTTAGGGTGTTTTCAGAGGATTAAATGAAATAGTATGTGCAAAACAATTATACTAATGATTGGTATATGCTAAGTATGGAATAAGTGCCTATTGTTATTTTTTTATTTCCTAAATTGTCTTTAATTTTAGTTTAAATCCTGTTTATCTCACTTATTAGGGATATAATGCTTTTCATTAATTATTGGTTTTACTGCGTGGCAGCTAGGGAATTTGACCTGTAAAATTTGTGGCAATGTAGTTTTAAGATAAATGTAAGAATGAGGAAGTTTGGAATCACAATATCTGAACATGACTAGACATTGTGTTGCCTGTGTTTGTTCTTTTCCAGAGCTTTCAGGTGGCAATATGGTCATCTGATATATGTTGGTCTGCTATCCAGTCTTGCAGTTTCTGCACTAAGATACTATACTGAAGTTTCTTGGTATTTATTTTATCTTGAGAACACATGCACACATGCACAAACACAATCAACCACATTTCCAGCTTGTATACCCACTCAGCTCATTCCCAAAATGTAGTTTACTGAAGCCAAAAGAAAGACAATATTAAACAGATATTCCTCATACTCTCTTATTTTTAAAAGAGAAAATGGTTTTATCAAAGAATTTTTAATGATTTAACAAAGAAGGGGAACTTTCTGCTAAAGCTAAATGCAGGATGAATTTCTCGTGAAAGCAATGGTGTGTCAGAGAATCAATGAGATGTCATCAGCATTTAGTGTCATTTCATTCAAAAGATGACTGAATCAGTCTAATCTGACGTGCGCTGAAAGCTCTGTCTTAGCTCAAACGTTCTTTTTATTGGCCTCTTTGATTCCTTTGATTAGGAAGATTAATTCTCAATCTTGACTGCTCATTTTTAACCATCTGGGAAACTTTAAAAACTGTATCAATGCCTGGGTCTCACTGCAGCCATATGAATCTTGAATTGAGAGACTTGGGCATTTAAAAAAAAAAATGATCTCCAGATGCCTCTAAAGTGTATATATAGTTAAAAACCGTTAGATTGAGACATTATCTCCTTGAAGTCTCCAAGAAAGATGGGATGTGCTATAGCTTGACTCTGAGACATCCCCCAAAGGCCAGTGTGTTGAAGACTTGGTCCCTGCCTCCAGCACTACTGGGAGAAGGTGGAGCCTTGAGAAGGTGTGGTCTAGCGGAAGGAAGTTAGGTCATTGGGGGATGCCCTTAAAGGGGATGTCAGGACCCTGGCCCCTTCCTCTCTCAAGACCATCATGAGGTGAGCAGTTTCCTCTACCACATGTTCCCCACCATGATACTGTGCTTCACCACAGATCCAAATCCAATGGGCCAACCAACCATGGACTGAACCCTACCAAACAGTGAGTCAAAATAAATCTATCTTCCCTTGAGTTGATTATCTCAGATATTTTGTTATAGTGACTGAAAGCAAACTGCATATTTAAGCCATTCTACAATCTTCCAATTTGGTAGAGAACAGAAAGACTGAAAGAGCAGCTTAAGGACAGGAGATCTTTCTGGAGGGTTGAGAAAAAGCTTAAGGTTTAGAAACTGGACCAAGGATAGCACCAGTCAGATACAAGTGTAATGGACACTGGAAGCTACTGCTGAGGTGGGAACAGTGGGGTCACTGGGGGGGATCTGTGGGGCAGGGAGACACTGGGAAGTCAGATGAAGGAAGTGGATGGCAAAGTGAGATGGAAAGGGAAGGAAAACAGTATCTCTGCAGGACCCAAAATGCACAGGATGCTGTGTGAAAACCATTCACCGTCCTGAGCTCTTAGTTCTTATCAAAAAAACTCTAAAACAAGAGGGGTTCACCTTATCATAAAATGAAAAAAGTGAGGGGAAATTGAGGTTTGGAGCCCTAACACAACTTGTTCACTGACTCAGTGGATGAGGCGAGTTTGAATCCATGCTTGTTCCTCTAGCCAGGTGTACCCAGTGTGGTGCCACAGACGTTTGCATGGGTGTCACTTGGGACCTCCCCCTGCCTCCACCACACCTACTGAAATGGAATCTTGGGCTGAAAATGAGTGGTAGCAAGTTCCTGGTGTTAGTTATGCTCCAGAATACCTGAGGTCCAAGGTTCTGGATCCCAGTTTTTCCCATATTTTAACGAACCTACAAGTATCCCAGGGCTCACGAGAAAGGTGATTCTGACTCAGTGGACCTGAGATGCTACACTGCCAACAAACTTCCAGATGATGCCAAAGCTTTGGTCCCCAGGACACACTTTTGAGCACCAAGTTCCTTTTCCATGCCAACCAGAACTCATCCACAGTAAGGCCTGAGCCTGAATGCCAAATGGTCAGGATTCTGCTAGAAGGAAGATGAGCCTCAACCTTCCAAGGCCGTGACTGCTAATGGCTGTTCGAGTGGCTTCCCGCCAGGGGAACAGGCTCGGCTTGCTCGCTCATCTGTCAGAGAGAGAAGCCAAAGCCATTGGCGAGCACCTGCTCCGAGCCCTCAGGAAGCCAGCGCTGTATTTAGCCCCTCAGCAGCCGAGCTGCCGAGAGACAGGATTTACAGACAATTGCCTGCAACCACAGTCAGGCACAGGCCCCAGCACACGGCCTATAACCAATTCCATTTATGCCAAATGACTGGACCTGGGAAATTGCAAGGAAAATAGCTAATCACCAGGAGGTGGGGGTTTGGATCCTTTTCTTCTTATTTTTTTTAATCAGCACAACATTTGGGATCTATTATCCTGGTTTTTACGTTTGCCCAGTGTGTGGGCTTCATGGGACTTCCCCTTCATTTGGTAGTATTTCAGATTCAGGACTTCAATTCTGTTATCTTTCCCTGATCACTAAAACAAAGGCATTGACTGATAACTTCTTACTCCATGAGGCTCCATGAGGGAAAGAAATTGTGTTTCTCCCTTATCTCAAGGAAAAAAAAAAAGACCTGGTTCTTTTTGAAAAATCAATCACCCTATCTTTTACATTTAAGCTCCTTGGGCATTGCATGGGAAATGATGTGTTCTAAACTTGAACTAAGCAAAAGGAAGTCTCTGTGCCCAGTCCTTAATCTCTTTTAGGTTTTCTCCAATTAGATGCAATCTTTTTCCAATACTCTAATTAATACTTCCACATTAAATATTAGGCCTTGTAAGAGAAAAATCATCTGTAATATAGTCGTATCAAGCCAAACAGGATTTTCAAGCTCTTGCCCTTAATCTTTCTTTCAATTTTCTGCCATTTAGAAACAATTTTTTCCCCAACACTCTAATGAATGCAAATGATATTCGTGATTAGTTAGTATTATGCTAATCTGAGCCTGGAATTTACCTAAATCTGCATGGTGTTGTCTGAGCACCAGATTGCTTTGGGTTTCTGAGGAAAATTACATTAGCCTGCCAGATGTACAAAACATGATAGAGTAGAAATCTGAGCAAATAATCAAGATTACATTAGTTTTGTTTCTTAATGAACAACTGTTGGCATTAGGGATTACAGACAAATTATGGTTTTCCTCTCTGAGCTCAAACAGCTAAGCAGCTGTTGTGAAGGTCCCCTTTTCCTGACTACCCCAAAATACGTTGGGAGCCGCCGGGGCCGGGGGAAAGCGTCTAAAATTTCACATAATTTAATTTGTTCCATTACAAAGTAATCATCACTCCGAGGCCCACAGCTAACCTCCCCGCTTCCCCCACCAACCTCTCTCTGGAATGCGGGAGCCATTGGAGTGAGGATCTGGGGCAAACTCAGTGTGTTTTTCTTCTCTCCTGACTGCAAGGGATGTGGGTTACATGCCTCCGAGGCGGCCCTGCTTTCTGTACCCTTTGGGCCGTCTTCCAAAAGGGTGCCTGCCGCGCTCCTGCTACTTGGGTAACACAGATGGAATGCTGCTGATACGGACGGTGGAGGTTACACGGTGTGTCTGGCTACAGTCTCACAAGCTGGTGAACCAGACACTTGCAGATACGGCATCCATCTGAGCTTAGACCCTTGTCCTAGGTTATTTGATCCATGTCTGTGAAGTCTCAGTATAATGAAATCCTTGTCCTGCAATGGATGTGTAGTAGTGGTGGTGATGGCTTTGAGAGAGAGAGAGAGAGAGTGTGTGTGTGTGTGTGTGTGTGTGTGTGTGTGTGTGTTTGTGTATGTGGGTATGCACACGTGTGCAGGTAGGTGGGCAGGGGTGATTTAACAGCCCATGACCGTCTTCTTGGACATTTTTCCTTGACATCAATCAGCAAAATAATGGTTGTGGATTCTTCTGCTCAATTTAAGTACTTCCTTACAGCATGATGCCTTCTGTGTACTATTTCAAAGTCTTGAGGCATGCTCTCTGTTGCCACTGGGCCTTTGCACATGTCGGCTTCTCCACAGAAATTAGTCCCCCCATCTCTTGTTTGCACATAAAGAAACTGTACCACATCCAAGATGTTTTAGGCATCTGTACCAATTCCTCACCAACAAAGGACCCAATGCATTCCACACCAGATATAAGGTCCATAAGGAAGGGAGCTATTCTGCCTTGTTCATACAGCATTTCTTATAAAAACCCTGAAAATATATTGACAGAATGAATAAGTTCATGTAGTTGCAAGCACAGCCTTGCTGGAAAGAAAGGTTGGGTCTATACACCAGTGCAAAGATAGACATTGTAAATGATAAGACACTAGCAACAAGGTCATCATGAAAATATTTTTGTATAGAGGTCAAGGACCCCTCAATCCTTGGCCCCACTGCTTGGGTCAAGATAGATGCTGAGGATGGGCGCTTATATTTGTGGACACAGGCATGACTTACTCTAGATGCCTTGGAAACCAACTTCTTTTCCTGCCTTCTGTATCCACTTCTGTGACCATTCCCACCAGTTGCTGGTAAATGTCTTACTGATCAACACCACCTGTTATTCAGCTCTCCTCATGATCTAGCAGTGCCCAGTGGTGAGGTCAGGAATGGACAAGTGGGATAGGAGGAAGGGAGGAGAATGGGAAAATGTGTTGGGCTCTCCTGCAACCTTAATCTCAACTCCACTCCTTATTCCTGCAGTTTCTGGAATCAAGAAAACCATGGGAAGAAATCCAAGAGGAAGGAGGATTGAGAGAAGGGGAAAACAAGTCACAGAGGAAGGAAGGGGAAAAACTACTCCCTCTTCCTTGCCAACAATGGGGAAATGGAAAGGAAGTGGATTGTGGGGAGGGAGAAGAAGAGGCCTCTCCTCCCCGCTGCTTGCACTCTGCAGGATCCCTCGGCCACACTCCCAGGCCTCAGCTTCCCTCTGGAGTGGGGAAGTGATTTCCATGCTCAGTGGCTGGAAGATGGGGAGTCTCAATCACCTGTTGAGAAAGGGGATGGTGGAAGGGGGAGGAGTGAGGTGCTATGCTCCTGGCCCTGGCTGTCTGGAGACATAATTGCACCTGCTACACTGTGGGTGAAATTGTCTTGGATGGACCTATTGAGGACCCACTGCCCGTATTAAAACATTTCAAATGAATGTCTTATATAGTGAGTTTTCAACTCATTTGTAAGTTTTGTGTGTGTTGCGGGTAGGGCTGCCTATCTGAAAAGCAGCAGAGACTTTATGTATAAATTATACATCTTGGATTCTCAATACACTAACAATGATGGGCCAAGAGACTGGAACTGAAGGCAAATTTGGTGTCATTCAACAAGTCTTATGGAATACTCATGTCCACGGGTGCTGGGGCCAGGAGAAGTCAAGACAGGAAAGCAGGAAATGTAGGGCTAAGTAAAATTGAGTCTTTGCTTTCCAGAAGTTTACTATTGAGTTGTGGGGAAAGGTCGGGGATGTGACAAGTGACATTAGTAGTAAATAGCCTAAAATGGACAGGAACTCCAAATCTAATAGAGATCACTTTGTTAGAACAAATGATAAGTGAATTCTTTGTGAAACTCAGTTGAGATAGTGATTCACTTGTCCCAAAGTGGCTGATCTAGCTAAGAATCATTTCCCTGAAATGTAGTTTCTATTTTTTTTTTTTTAGTTTATTTTTTTAATTTTTGGTTGGAGGTACAGCAATTATTTCAGTGGCGAATCTTATTTTTTGTCTTTTCTTATCCTATACCTTATTTTTTGCAAAGCATTTTATTGGCAAGTACTATAATTATGCTTTCTTTGCAGTTGGCAAATATTCACACAGGGACTTGCTGTGTACCTGGTGAAGTACTATATGTATAGGAACTCACTTAATCCTCCTCACAAGCCTACAAAGTAGATCTTCCTACTATCCTCCTGTAATAGTAGAGGAAACTAAGTCACAGAGCAGTTAGGCCATTTCCCAAGTTTATCCCGTGGGTTGACAGCATATTTGGGATTTGGGCCCAGGTGGTCTGTCTGGCCCTTCATCACAATAGTGTTCTTCCTCAACATAATCTGAAACACTCTCCAAAAGATATTTTTATATCTTACAGTCTCTCCTATTTTAATTTTAGCTTCTCCTCAGTTCTCAACTTCATAAACATGAAGTACAGATTGGTGAGAATATGAAGTCCATATTCTAAAGCAAATATTTATAATTTGTAACTTTCTTCCATTCACATGAAGATATGTGAAGGGCAACATATACTACCTTATATAGGGCCTGAGATTTCCTTCCACTAAAAATGTGAGAGGGAGAGGACTCTTTAGGAAAACACCCTTTCATCCATCTGCTTTGATTTTTACCAAAAGACCATTTCTTTACATTTCCAGCAGGCTATTAAACACTAAAAACTGTAATGTATCTTTTTCCCTAAAACTCGTCAGTTTACAAAATAGGGGTTTGTCCTAATAGGTGTTATTTCCCTAACAAAAATAAGAATTATGAATAGGGACCCAGTAGCATTATGGACTTTGCATCCTACCTGTCCTTCTTTTAGGGCCGACCTGGCTTTTTCATATCCAGAGTAGCTCAGAGGAGAAACACCCCAGTGAAATGTTCTACAAAGGCACCACAGACCAAGACCACAGTTGGCAAAATAATTACTCTCTTCCAATGAGTATGAAATTCCTTTAAAAGGCGGGGATCCAAGCTCGAAAGCCCTCTGAACACAAGAATCTGAAGCACTTCTGGGCAGATATTGAATTCAGCTTCTATAGAGAACATTCACACTCACCCAGTATTTTTCAAACCATGTATCATGACCCACTAATGTAGTTCAAGATATTGATTTAGTAAACCAGCACCTGTATCTTAAAAAAGTGAAATGTAATAGAGTAAATAACCATTAAAAGTGCATTTCCAGTATTAAGGGTAAATATTGTTTTATGAATATTTTTAGTTGTACTTATATGTCTGTGAGAGGTTCTGATGGATGGAAGGCCCCAAAAGTTAGAAACAGTGCATTTTCTTTGCCTCTTACAGTGGTTCAGAAACCACTCCAAGAACCTCTTACAGTGGTTCAGAAACCACTCCAAGGCAGGACTCCAAGATTAAATGGCTTGCTCGCCCTTACAGACCATCATTGAGACATCCATTTAGTTCTTTGATTCTCTGGATAACTGTCATTTCACTGCCTCCATTGATTCAGAACAAGCAAATGAAGCAAAACAAAAGCAAGCAATGACATCCTATTAATAAAGAGGTAGAAGAGGTTTCTGAGTAGACAGGGACTAAAACTTTAGCTGGCAAGACACAGGAAGGATTCAGAGGTCTCCCAACCTTTCAGATTCCTGAAAAGTAGATTCAAAAAAGGTAACTGGGAACTATTTTTAAATTTTTCACAAAACCTCTCAGAAATGGTAGGTTTACCCAGAGAGAAGGCTTTGGCATCCAACTAAAATGCCACATTGCTTTGCTTTTAGCTAGAATAACATCAAATCCATGTGGTAACACGGGAGGTAGTGGTGTGCTATTTAGAAGTTCTCTGACATCTTCAGTTGATCATGGTGCTGCCCCTAATCAGCTGGGTAAATTTGGACCAACTTTAAGTCCTCTGAGCTTCAGTGTCCTGTATCATGAAATAAAAATCACATATGCTTTTCAATGTTGTTGCAAGACTTAACATATGCATAGTACCTACCAGAGACCCTGGCCCATATTTGTGCTTGAGGGATGGTGGTATATGAAAAATGCAGCGACATCTCTTAATTCAATAAGTACAATTCGTTCATTTAAGAGCCTTTTGAAATATAGATGTGGTGGGTGCATAGTCAAAGAAGCATCTTTCTGAACAAGATTGGGAACTGTCACCTTAGCAATCACTCAGTCCCTAAAGGGTGTGATTGGTCAAGAGACTGGAATGCTCTTTCAGTGTTCCTAGCTTGGGAGAAGGCTGAGGTCAAAAGTCTTTGAATACTTGATAATTATGCATGTTACTTATTACTAGTCTTATGACCAAGAGTTTAGAGGATATTGACTGATGCATCAGCATCTCCTAACACATGTGCTATTGTTTGGAATTCCCCAAGCACACTTCGGGAAAAACTGATCTGGCATAAGCCAATGTTTGCAAGGTGACTGATAAGAAAAGCACACGCAAGGAAAGTGAAGGAAAAGTGAAGGTAAGTAGCCCAAACCTACAAAGGTGGTCAGGCTGCTGGTTCTGAGCTGATTGATTGATTTCTTAATTAATTTATGATGGCACAACAATAATTACAAGCTACTGTTTGTCAGCCAAATCACTTGTGATGAAGTCAAAGGTTCACATCTGTGCGAAGGTCCCAAGGATCAATGCATCAAATTAGCTCTGTTGGCTTTTTTCCCACTAAAAGCTAACATGTGTCATTAATATTCCAGCATTTGTGTGTGTAAACTAATTGATTGAACATGCATGCTACATAAACATGCGATTTGTATTATGTGGGGCACCATTTATATACATCTTTGATGCCAATGAAATGAATAGCTCCACCTAAGATAATGAATATCTTATTGGAAAAATAAAATGGCAATTTAGCGCTATTCCTTGTATTTATGGATTTAAAAAAGCATTAGTGTTTCTTCAAGGTCTTGCTCATTATTGTATCAGAATATTTTTAATGCCACCTAAGAGCAAACTAGTAGAAATTTTACAAAGAAAGTGAAAGAAGTTTGCATGAGTTATTCAAACCTACCAATAACTGTGACTTGAGAAAATCACAATAATTATTATTCTTTGCATTGCCTGCAACAGCATTTTTTATTGTATTTTTAGTCTCATATTCTCCCACCTTTATCTGCTCAAAGTTCAAACTGGAGAAGCACAGGTTTATTTTCTCTGTATAACTTCCACCAGATCAGCTGTAGGTGTCATTATAACTGAACCTGACACACGGGAAGCACTGTGGAAGCCACCAGCAAGGCAAAACAGAGACTACTTATCTTGTGGTCACAGCCTTACCGCTGCTCCTTCAAGCCAGAGGCTCTGCTCTAGAAGAAAGAACAGTGTGACCTGCTTGCAATAGTCACTGGAGTGCTTGGGAACAAAATAGCCCACAGCCATTTTTTTCTCCCAGGTCTCGCCATCATTGATTCACATCAAAATATCTCAAACAAGCATGAGAGTGGGAAGTAAATGAAAGGTTTTCCTAGCCACAGAAGCAAATCTTGTGTAGAGGGGTAGTGTCTGGCTGAGGGGGACCTAATATTTGTCAGAGGCCTCTAGAAGTTTCTCCCAAATTTGCTTCAGGAGAGTCCCAAGGAAAGGGGCCGGGGGATCCTAGAGCAGAAGCAGGAGGCTGTCCAGGCTCTGAATATGGGGCTGCAGCTTTTCCAATACCTGAGCACACTTGGCTGTGGGCAGCAGCATTCTCGGTTTTCACTCGTGCATCAACTTCTCGGTGCCTAAAGCCAGACCTGAGTTCAAGTAGATTATTATTTTATTCCTTTGTTTGTTTTAAATATCTCCTTTTCTAAACCACTTAGAAGCAGTTACTTCTTAATAAACATGTGGGTACTTTCTTTCCTACTTTTCCACAGACCCATTTCCCTTCTCATTCTATCTATTCCAATTTAGGTTTCTGTTATTCTGGCACGTTCCCTGAGCATAAATGTTAAAATACCAGTCTATTGCAGAAGTCTTCCCAACATTGCCACACAGGTAACAAACCTGGAAAAATGACTGAAACAGAGTGGAAAAAGAAGTCTCTTAAAGGAAGCTTATTTCATCAAAAATAAGAAAACGAACAGAAAGCTCACCAATTCCAAAGTCACCTCATCTGATCATTTATTCCCCTTATTAGCCTTTTTCAAATTCCCTGATTTATTAGACCCCTGAAATATTTTAGTCACTATGATAAAGGTAGAATTGAGAAAGGTGGAGATAGGGCGCTCCTGGGGGCAATTGATCCATCTGCTTCCTTACCACTCAGTAAGAACCCTGAGCCTGCCTGCTTGAAGGGACATGCAAATTTGCTGCTTTTGCTTCTGGGCCTTCTTCTCACTCTCAGCTTCAGTTTTAAAACTTTGCTGCTAATTTCATCATAATTCCAATATGCTTCTAACACATTTAAGTTTTATCGTGAGTAAGACAGCTTGGGAGCCTGTGATGATTGATCGGCTCAGAACTCAAGGTCTCCCACTAGTAAAATGGGATGGCAGGAGTCCTGATGTAACCCAGCAATTATTTATCAAGGAATTTTTGCATGCCAAATACTGTTTAGGGTTGGTCAGTAAGACCTGGTTCCTGTTCTCTTGAGGCTTCTAATTTTGGTTGCACATCTGAGCAACTAAATAATACAAATCTTATATCCATATGTAACAAATGCCATATAATGAAGTAGACTCATTCATATTAAATGCCATGCATACAGCCTACCTAAAGTATGAGATCGTATCAAACTGTGCTAGCGTGTTGCATTTCAAACAATTGCCAGTGATATTATTACCTCTAACGATCTTTAAAATCGAAGGAAAAAATCCCACTTAACAATATACTGGTTGTCTATTATGTGATAAGCAAAATCTTTCCTATCACAATAATGTGCTAAATGTAACTTCAAATAGTAACTTCAGTGAAAAATGATAATGAGGGTTTTTTTTTTTTTTTTTTTTTTTTGTGGTACAAGGGAAAGAGAAAATTTGTTATTAACAAAAAAATGAGTTAAACTGCAAGATAGTATTTTGGAAATTTTCTTTATTTCATACCTTCTCATTAAAAGTATGAAAGGAAGTGGTAGATAGTATTGTTACCACTACTATTGCATGGGATGTTGGTGAAGTAGTAGGGCATTATTCTCCAAAGGATTAGCCTTTTGAGGTTAGCAGCAGAACTTTTGTAGAGCATCCCATGCTGTTTTAGCCAGCCAGCATTTTCTCTGTTGCCTGGTAGAATTTTACTATCATACCACACTCTGGGACACTGGTAAAATCTGGAAAGCTTCTCTTTACCCACCCCGGCTTAACACCACCAGCTAATAAGGTGTATACCTTAGATTTGTTTTCCATTTCACAGTGTTCAAGTTGTTTACTGTGTTATCTCGTTGGAGTCTCACAAGAGCTCCATGAGGTAAACAGATATCATCAAAACCTGAAAATGGAACACTTTGCTTGCCAATTGCTTTTCAAAAAATTTCCCCCAGATGGCTCATGACTATAGCGAGTCTAATTGTCTCGAGGAAAGATGAATGGAATCACATTTCCAAAGAATTCAGTCACCTCCTATTCCAGAGAGCTCTACGATTCTCAGCCGCACCTCTGGAGCGAGGGTCCTGGCCATTTATCACACAGTCAGAGTGGAGACTTGGGAAGAGACTAGAAATGAAGCGGGAGGGTAGGCAGATGCGGAGCAGGCAATGGCAAAACACCTTATTGTGGTCACAATTAGGTATAATCCAGGTCATACAGAACAGACTTGATTGCTGGGTTCTGAGAAAGGAGCAAACTCTGATCTTTGTGGGTTTAGCATTCCTCCCTCCCCACCTCGATTAGCCGAGTACTCTTCAGCAAGTTGCTGAACCTCCTAGTCGAGTGGCCTCATCTGCAAAGTGGGACTGGTAATGCCTATTTTATTGTGCTGTGCTAAAGACTGAATGAGACGATTTATATAAATTGCCTCCCCAAGTACCTGGCAAACACCTGGCAAATAAGAGACCCTCAATAATCATTGGTTTCTTTTACCCTTAAAATCATAGTATTTAATGTTTAAAATTAAACTAATGTGTAACATTAGCCATCAGAGCTCATTAAGCATAAAAAATACTTCAGGAGGCTCTGCTTTTAAGAAATCGGCTACAATTTGAAATGGAAAATACTAAATTTTTATGGTTCATTTAATGACGGCAGTTCCCACAAAAATGTTTATGTGGATTTAAAAAAAAATCAATGTGGTTATGAAAGCCCCTTAGAAAATGTCACAGTTCCATTTGGTTAACCCACCCAGTGTATTTTTGAGTACCTACTAAGTGCTCATATCTGAGCCAGTATAAATAGTTATAGCTCGAATCAGCCCCATTGGGCGGGTGCTGTGGACCTAACATTTACACCACGTTCACCAGGTGCCTCACCAGCTCCATCTCATTCATCCTCACGACAGGTTGGAGCGACAGGTAATGAGTATGATTATCTGCACTTTACAGCTGGCTCTACCAGCCGTGAGAGGAGCAGATTCATTTGCCAGAGGTCACCCAATCTACATTTCCCAGGATTCAATCCCATGCTCATAAACATATCCATTATGTTATAACCTTGGAACATGAACAGAGTATGTGAGAAGTTTAAGAAATGCTCTCTGAATGGAGTCACTTTTTAGAGAAGTGCTGGCTTAAAATTTATTTTAGAGCAGTGAGAAATGAAAATGGTTATTAAAGCCGTCCATTACGATAGGCTAACTCTGTCCCATTATGTGGCAATGCTTAGTGGAAGTTGAGATAATAATGATCGTAACTAACATTCACTGAGTACTTTCTATTCTCCTGACTCTTTGCTAAGCATTTAATAGGCAATAACATTTAAAATTCTTTTAGTTAATGAAATATGTAGTGCAGCTATATATATCCCTTAGCAGAATTTGTGAAAAGAACTTTTGCACTGAAATCTCTGCATCCCAACTATTTTGTACACTGAGATGCAAAAGTGGGGGATAAAATTCTCTTTTCCTGCCCTTGGTAGATTTTCACTGGTATATTTTTCTGTAGCCGAGTAGATTTTCTCAGCCCTTCACAAGAATATATATCACAAGTCAGCATAGAATATGTCGCAAAAATAGAAATCTCAGAGAACTAAAAAATGCCTAAAGGTAGTGATTGACATCATTCAGCCATGTTCCAGAAATATGCTGTAGTTTTAATGACACTGTGAGCATCAGATATCTCTCTTTGTTGACCAGTCTCTAAACTGGAAAATCAACACCAGCTTTCCCATAGATGGGAGAGATAGCACTCTTGAGAACATGACCCTTTGCTTCCAAAAAAGAGCTGGAAAAGAGGATAGGCGGGTGCTTGTGTTTCCTTACTTGGATTAAATTAATAACCCTCTAATCACTGTTTATTAAGATAGGATCCAAAGGATACTTTTTCTTATCTGAAGTTTACATGTTGCATTTGTTATGCAAGCATATAAGTGAAAATAAATCACAGAAAATGAAATTAAAGGTGTTCCCATGAAAGAAAGTGTCTTAGAAGAATCTTAATGTGTTTTACCACATCTTTCATACAGTTCATTTTATTTAAATATACTATTTATGCTACTGCATATTTAAAATGGTATTACAGATGAGAACAGATCACGAAAGAGTATAGGTATGGAAGGCATGTAAAGAAAAAATTATTACCTATGACAAAATTTGAAATATTATAAAAGCAGTAACATTATTTATGTACATTGAAGTCATTTTTGCATGCAGACAACTTCATCATTGTCATTGTGGTTGCTGTTTTACTCAGAGACTGGTATTTAGAACAGTCAGAATAAAACTTAATTCTTTATCCATGTCATTAACTGTACAGGAGATGGTTCAGAGATAATGGTAACATTAACATTCACCCACGAGTCTGACCAAGTATATTGGAAAGATGTACCAACTACCTTTGACAATGGGTGACAAATCTGCAAAGTAATATCTTTATATGTGCCAACATTTTAGGGAAAAGAGAAGCTGTTCAGAAGCTTTCATTAATCCAGTGGGCATCTTCCCCTTATAACCCTGGGACATGGGTTTGATTCCAAAGTGGAGAGACAGGCTTGGTCTCCCCTGTGCCTGGAACGGAGCCTGGCACAGAGTATGGGATTAACAAATGTTTGTTGAATGAAACATAAATTTTATAGTTTCTAATACTATAGATAGATTCAATGTCTGGACATAACATCTTTTGGCAACTAGTTGATATGATTATTATTTGCAAGGTATCTGTTAATTTTAATTATTTTTCCGAAAATAAAATTTGAAATCAAATTGAATTTTGATTTTCAGATATATGCAGATTATCATAGGAATCTAAACTCTGGTTAACAATCATTGGGGTGCTAGTCTAGTCATTAAACCAGGCAAGAGTTTTCTCATACCATATTTTCAGTATTATCATACTGTTTAGAAACTCTTTTGCTTATAGTAAAATAAAATAAATTTCTACGAAGATATAGTTATTTTAGGATTGTTGGTTAAAAATAGACAATTTTAAACCTCGGTTCACCTCAGCCTCTCAGATTTTAGAGAAGCGTTTGCTGTGAAATCTATTTCTTCAATGTAATATATATTTTGACATTCATTGTCAACTTATTTAACATTGAGAACAAAATTTGCCTATTAAAAGTCAAGCAAACCAGCTGATACCCTTGTCATTTTTTAAACCATTGTCTTAAACTGCATGATAAGATTATATAAAGATATTTAACTTCTCAAAAAAGTGAAAATTTTCTTTCAGCAAAATAAAAGGACATTATAATTAAGTAGATTAATTAGTATAAAAATAACCCTTATGCCTTTGATAATATAAGATCATGTTTTGCTTGTATGTTCATTTACTTTAATATTTCAAGAATTTCAAGTTCCATAGACTTGCAATTAGTTCTTCAAATTAAATGTATGGATTAATATTTAAATAATTACCCTTCATGATTAAGGTAAACTTACAAATGTTCTGGCCTGGTTCTAAGGGGATCAAAGGATTAGACTTATGAAATTTAGAGAAAAGAATAATGATCGGTGCTGTCCGCTACCCTGAAGTTCCCAATAGCTAACAAAGAAGTTTTAATGAATCTTTTGGAGAGCTTCAAACAGTACAAATAGAACGCAAAATCCAGGAATTGTTTCTGATTCATCAAGGGTTTAAAAAGAAACATGTAGTATCTTTAACAACCATTAATGAAATAGTGCTATGCATGAGATATGTCTTTAATACATTCCAAGTGATATTTTTAAATAATGTGAAAGGTCATCAACAGAACTCTAAATATAGCCAACCCACTGTAATTGAAACTGCTTACATGATTTTTCTCCCTGAAAGAAATCACACACAAAATCACCTAAAGAAGTAATACATATAAGGAAGCAACATTTAAAAAACTGCACGTATGTGGATGATATTTAACATACACACAAAACACACACAAGAGTTTACTCTTCTTGTACTTGTTTATTTTTAGCTGTCTCAATAAAATGTTTTTCCTCCCTCTGTTTTACTAAAACATGCCTATCTAGGAAGGAAAACAGATGTAGAATTGGACAACTACGTCTTGTTTGGGCTTTTTTCCTGTCAAGTAGAATTTATGATCATTGTCACACAATAAGAGAGTCTAAGTGAAACAGACAATAAGTCAGGAAGCAATTGCTGGGATACTTAACACTGCAGCTTTGGAATTCAGGGTTCGGTTACAAAAATTTCATTTGATTAAGCCAAATAAGGATACAATATCCTTTCTTACACAAAAACCTCAAAGTAACTGTAAAAATGAAAGAATTAGAGTCACAATGAGCAAAGATTCACAACAAACTAGTTTGTAAGAACCTTAAAACACCTTAAAGAAAATTTTTTTCCTTGCATCGAAAACAGGGGAACCACGTCAAAGTAACCTGCATCTGCTTTCCTCTCTCTTCCAATATATTACTAAAGATAAGCAATAATTTAGTTTGATTAATTAGCTTTTCTACAAAGCATCTGTCATTCCAAGCTTTCAATGACACATTAAATAATAATCTCTTAAACACTTCAGTCCCAAATTAATAAAGTTTATTAAAACAGAACTGTCCTAATAAAAATCTCACACACTATTTCATGTAATTTAATAAAAATGAAATATGAAAATAATTTGTACAAATATTTTTAACATCTCTGAACTGAACCCTGAACATATTCTACATCTTCTCAAGGCAATAAAATAACGAACTTCTTATAAATGAATTATCAGCTTATCCAAATCTTTAAAAAGAGTATTCACAATATTATTTTCCTGGTGAGGCTGTAGATTATAGCTCTCCATAGAAAGCAGCATGAAATTTAATGACAAAACACTTATAGTGATGAGTTTATTATATTAATCTCAGCTTTCAAATAAAATTTCTGAGCAAATCTTTTGATTATTTCCCAATACAAAATGTTTTCTTTAGTGAAAAATATTGTTTTTCGAAACACTTCTTAGAGCATCCTAAAATGATAATTTCAAGAGGCAAGTTCACATTAAAGCAACACTTCCAAACCTTGGTATAGTTCACAAGGCAAATCTTTTACACAAACATTTTGTAACATCTTTCCCCAAATATCTGTGAGTTATTTTAAGAGTCAACTGCATCCATGTATATCTACAATACCGATGTCCAATGAGAGATATGATAACCGTAAATGAAAATCTGCCAGTGCAGAATTTATATCACTTGTAAAATGTACTCCAACAGGAACAAAAGGAGGGAGGGAGAGAGAAAGAGAGAGAAAGGGATCTTTGAGGAACTGGCCTTTCTGAAACAGAGAACTCAAACCAGCAACAAGTAGCAGCGCAGAAAAGTTTCCCTGCAGGCTCGCACATCTCACATGAATGAGAGCGCACGGAGGACCGCAGCGTCCAGACAGCAGCCTGTCTGCCCAGGGAGCTCTCAGAAGGAGCCCAGAAGCAACAGCAGAACGTCCACTTTTCAGAGAATTCAGACACATTGAAGCAAGCCCTCTTGCCTGGCAGTGCCAGAAGCCAGCATTAGTCGGAAGGATCTCCCTTCCGTCCACCCAGGCACTACGGATGGGTTGACCACCAGAGCTGGCCAGACAACCGTAGCTGGCCATACCCCTCCCCACCTAGAATAAAGTGCCCATTGTCTCCCACTGTACTAATTGTGAAAAAATAACCCCTGTCGTAAGTGTAATAATTATTGAAATAAACAATCTAAAGTAATCAAGACCTAACTTCAAGGAGCAAAAAAGAAAAAGTGGCCAAAGGGGGAGGGGGGGAAATACATGCTCAGATGCAGTAGCCCAATGATGAACTTAAGAGTCATGTTAAATGTTGGCCTGAGGAAGCTTCCCCATTCAGTAGGTTGAAATTTATCATGTAGCACTTTTTTGAGGTGAAAGGTTTTCTTTCCCCAAACTACCACATCTAATCCCGGCATTCTGATTGAAGAAAGTGGCCACTTCTCTCTCCCAACACTATCTTTCAAGTTCAATCACAAACTTCATCCACGTCCTGCGGTTTAATGCTGAATGCTTTTTTTTTTTTTTTTCCCCCTCTCTTCCCCACATTTGCAGCTGGACAAATATGAGGGGGAAAAACAGCAACAACAAACCCACACACATTTGCCTGAGCAAAGAAAAATAATGAACTGAATATGCATATCCTCATTAACTAAATTTAATTACGCTGAGTGGCATAGTAATCAGTGGTTGCTCCAGTTACAGTATTCATTGAAAGGGAGGTGGATTCCAAATTAAGGCGAAGCGTGGGGGACAGTCGCATACTGATGAGGGAGCCGCACACAACATGATACAATACACTATCTAAATCATTATTCAGAGAAGCCGAAGAAAGAAGTACATTACTCTGTTTTAAGACCAACGCAAGAACAATTAGCCAAGAAGGCTCCAGTCCCCTACTGACTGCCCCACCTCCATATATTTCACAGCAGCCGGTCTGAGACGGACTGTACCATTTGCATTTTTTTCTTTTTTTTAAGTGAACAAAAACTCACACTGCCTTTATAAAAAGAAGGCCTATGCCCCTGGCCACAATAGCGGGGAAATCCTATCTCGCACACCAGTGTGCAGAGCTCCCCATGCTCCCACAACTTGAGCTTGAACTTTCCGCAGGCAGCAAACTTTATAACACGTGCATGGAACAATAAAGGAGGAGCTCAAAAGAAAGAAGGGAGGGGGGAAAGTTTGGGGGGGGGTGGGTAACAAAAAAGGTTATCACACCAAACTTACCATCCACCAGGTCCTGGCTGACATGTCATAACATAGCTGCCATTTTATGGAGCTGTCCGACGTTTTCCCAGCCATTATGCTGTCAGCAACCTTCATCAGATGCAGCTCAATGGAAGATAAGACACCTAATCAAGAAAACATCAGCGGTGGCTTGCTGGACTACATGTAGGCCAATCCTTATCACACTGCATCATGGGAAAAAGCTCCTTTATTAGCAGGAGGAACTGCAACCTCACAGATAGAAAGACAAGGATCAGTTCTTTGCCTTTTTTTTTTTTTTTTTTTTTTTTTGGTCTAAAGGGATTGGTGAAAGTAGCTAGCGTTCTTTGTGTATCATGTGTACAAGAGTTAAGTATCTTGCAAGTGGGCGGCTAACTGCTTTGCTGGGCGATGCAGACTAAAGTTTATTTGCATTCTTCTCTGTTGTATATTGTTTGACATGGTCCATGGTCCTTGCTGAGCAGATGAAGGGAAGGGAGGGGGTGGGAGGGAGAGAGGGGCAAGAGAGCTGTAGTTGCTCAGAATTAATATTTCCCCCAACAAAGACATAACAGTTTCCTTGACACAGTTGGAACACAGTCGGTTCAGATGTCACTGCACACTCGGGGGTGCGGGTGTGTGTGAGCACACACACACACTCACACACAGTGGAACACACAGGTAGCAGCTGCAGCTGGATTCAGCTGAGGTTGCCAAAGGCTACAAACTCCATTCTCATGCTGGACATATGGAAGCAGTTTAACTCTTTGAAATCACTGTTCAAGAAGAGCCCTGCAGACTGAAAGGATAAATCAGCCTGAGAACAGTTTCTCAGTCAGGAGGCAACTGGCCTGTGCTCACTCCCTTCTGAAGATGGTCTAGAGACAGTCTTTCCTTGCGGAGGCAAGACTGATGAAAACGAAGAAAGGAAGAGCGGAGTTTGTGCGTAGTCTGACTCAAGACCTGGTCCTGCACCTAGCCCTCTGTCCCACTCAGAAGGGGTTGTTTCTGCTTCCTCCGGGACTTTGAACTAGTTCTCCCCAGAAGCACACACAGAAAGCCGGGACTAACATTTACTAATAAAACCACCTGCTCCCAATATCCTTCCTCTTTTCTTCCCCAAAGAGTAAATAGCTGAATGCTGCAGGGAGAATCTTAAAAGACTCATGCTATTCCAAAAAGAAACCCAGGCTAAGACAAGCAGATGCATTTCTGCCCTTTCTTTTGCTCACATACAAAAAGGCAAGCACATCTCTACAAAGGGTGCCATTGAATTTTGGGCCCCTATCATACACTACCAAACCAGGCAACCTCTTTGCATTGGCATTTTGTCCTGCCTTACGTGTTCCCTGCCAGTATTCTCTGCATGACTCTTCGGCTTAGAATTTACATTTGTTGCATTCAGTTTAAAAGACCAAACTCCTTTTGATTCAAAGTGAAGGGAAAAAGTTGCTATATTACCCGCGTTCTCTTTCCTCTCCAGGCCGTTCGTGAGAGGCTGCAAAGGCAACTAACTTGTTTCAGCCCGTGAACTTCAAGGATGAAAAGCAACCGCTGCTGAAGCTCCGTCCCTTGGGTATTTTTATATTCACCTGGGGAGACATGTCAGCCACAGTCTCAGACAGGACAGGAGCTTAAGGTGGCCTGACTCTGGGCTGGCAGCAGATGAACCTGCCCTTCACAGAAACAGCTTATCCTCCCAGGGCCGAGGACGCTTCTGTGTCTCCCTCCTCCAGTTGGTATTTTATTCTCAGGCAGGAGGGGCGGTGGGGGACTGGAATGCCCCACCCAGGCCTCTGCCTTTGAAGTACCCCATGGTCCTGATGCCTCCTTTCTCTCTCTTCCCTCTCCCTTCTTCAAGTGTTATTTGTATTTTTTTTCTTTTGACTGGATAATAAAAACATTGATGGTCACCATAATTCCCTGTTTTATCTGAGATGACAGCAGCTGAGCTGAATGCCTACTATGTGCCTGGCATCACAGTGACCATCACAGTCCAGAGATCGGAGATAGAGTCTGTTTCACCAACCTCACAACTGTGTTCACCCAAATCTTGACAGGCAGGATGAGCTCCAGCTGCTGCAGCAGCGGCCCAGGGAAGAGATGTGCCCAGACCGGGACCTTTCTGGGGTCCTGCAGGACCAGCACACTGTGGAACACAGGGCCTCACTGTGCAGGCATTTCCTGAGCTCACTTTTGGAGCAGCTGTCTGGCCTGGAAATGAAGCTGGCTTGGTTTACTTCTTCCCTTTCCCGCACAACCAGCCCCTCCACAGCCCACCTCTCTCAGGTGCTCTAAGAGGAAGGAGGACCCTCACCTGCCTTTCTCTGCAGCACTGCATTTAAAAGTTCTTTTTGGAACAGCCGTCAATTTTGGGTGCTGACCTGAGAGTACCCAGTCCACTAAGGCCTACCAACTACCCCGAGTCCTTTAACTGTCTTGGCAAATCCTGCAGCTAGCACACAGGTGTATCTACTGCAAGGGTCCCTTATCACTGTCTCTGTGGGGACACCTGGGAAATGATAAATGATGACAAAGGAAGAAAGGGAAAGGAGCAACCAGTGGGAGAGAGTATGAACCATGGGGGACAAAGAAATAGGGATAGAAATGACAGATCTGTGTACATGGCTTGTGCAGCTGGGCAACAAGACACAACAGGTAACTGGGGATCGCTGGTGGAGCTCAAGAGGGAACGAGCTCAGAAATGGGACTGGTATCCACTAAAGGCATGCTCAGGGTGGACCATGCTCCATCCCGGGGGGTCTCTCACTGAGAGTGAAAATTCTGAGCAAGCCCATGCATCCCATAGACTGGCGCTAGCAGGCACCTCTGTGAACAGGTGGAGCCGTGGTGCCTAGCTGCTCCAGTGACTGCTCTCCCCAGGCCTAAGAGTTAACTGGATATTGTGATTCTTAAAGCACTAATGATGAGTGAGGGCATCACTGGAACTCTACCTTGCTTAAATACTCCACATGTCCCCAACCTCAGCTCTTCCCCTCAATTCCTTCCTCCATAGCATCTGCCCTGCCTAGAGTTCCACTTTCCCTCCTCCCAGTCTCCCCTTCTGAGACTTTAACCACGCTGCCTCTTGAGGCCTCCCCAACTTACACACAGCACTGGGTAGAAAGAAAGTGTGGGAAAAGCCAGATCTTTCATCCAGAGTGATCCCCAGTTGTTATTCAGTCATGTCCTGGAAGGGCTTTGATTTCTGTCATCACTGGCAAATAAACGAGGGATCAGCCTAGAGCTGCCCATGAGCAGGCTGACATTTGCAGAGAGGCTCCCATGAGCCCATTACTGCTTCTGGCTATTCGCAGCCACCCTTTCTTCCAGCAGCAGGGAGTTCCAGTCATAGGGCTTCTACCCTTCAGTTGTGTGACCTCTGGCAGGTCACTTAACCTTGGTACCCATGATTTATCCTGAATCCTACAGCTAATAATTAAGAGAGAAAGCTGATGAAGGAGGGCGAAAACATACCCCTTTATTTCCCTCCCCCCAAAAGAGAGAAGCAGACAGAGACGACGAGGGAAGGCAGAGTGAAAAGTGAAAATGGGCCACTGCGGTGCCTTGCTGGCTGGTTGGAGGACTCCCACGCTGGCTCTGCTCACCCTGACCCTCCCCAGGGGGCTTGCTGGCTTCTCTGTCCCTCCCCCATGCAGCCCCTCAGGCTATGGATTTGTTTGAACTCCATCAGACTCGTGGTCAGGAGCATTCACTGCTCAGGGCTGTTGACCCAGGGAGCCTACAAGTTGAGATACTATTTGGAGTTTCATTTAAACCATTTTATTGTGATTTATTTTATTTTTAACCTTTTAGCCCTGATACCAGTTCTAATCTAATTCTGTATTAAGTGTATGAGCCCTGTGCTCATAGATGTAGTAATAAATTGAAGCACCTCATGTAAAGTCCCCTTAGGAGAACTTGTGCTGGGTTCTGGTCAGCCATTGCTGGTTACATGAGCTTGAACAAGTTACTTAAACTTTGCAAACCTCAGTTCCTTCACTTATACAAGGGAGCTGAGGATAGCATGCCTCATGGGATCATCATGAGAATTAAATTAGACCACAGTGGCCACATCCATGTCCTGGTAGTGACAGTTCCACGGGCGCAACTTACTCCCAAACTTGTCATTATGTCCAGGTTTCCTTTCTCTCTGAGAATTAGGGAGGTACCTGTAACCATTTTATGAGCTGTCTCCCCTCACCCTCTGGATCTGTCTCAGACTACATGCAGACCCCTCAGATTAGGGCCCCTAGGGGTCTGAACTTGGTGGACAAGAGATGGTTCCAACTTGAAGACCATGAGGCTTCCCTGCCCCTTGGACCTCAAATCCAGCACCCACACCCATTCAAACAGCCAGTAACCGACCCCTGGTCTTCCTCCACAGTTTTCTTCTGGTAAAGCTGTCAGGGGGAGGTCTGCAGCCCTTAGCCTCTCCTTTGAAGGAAGTCTGGACTAAGCCCTTCCCATGCCATGGGCGGTGCCTACCCACCAGGGAAGGCTCAGCTTCCCACCCACCTCTGCAGTGGCTTCCGGTAGCCCTTCCTATTACGTCCCTTAAGACCCCATCTTAATTGATTTCTCCCCGACCCTAATGTCTCCCAAAGGAAGGCCTTGAGTTTCATCCAGCGTGCTGGACAAAAGGCCATTTTGAAGACAAATAGCAGAATCTTCAGCTTCCCAAAGAGATTAAGCACTGAAAGGAATGGAAACAACTGATTATCAAAGTTGGAGACATCCTGGTGATGATATGATCTACCTCCGGCTTCTCTTGGAGGCAGGTATTTGTTACAAAGATATTTTGATTAAAACCAGGAACAGAGTCTGGGTCTGGAATTGAAATGTGCTCACCCTTAACTTAAACTCACTTTTCTCTACCACAAAGTTTTCTGAAAATACATGTTTGAAACATTTTCTTTCATATGTAGCCATTTATAAGAATGTGTGGCAGCTGTAGCAACTGACACAAGATTTGAGACTGATTCTGGGTAAAAAAAGAAGGTTACCATATAGCATGATCCCATTTTTTATAAATAAGTCAACCAGATCCATATGTTCACTTATGCTTAGAAAAAATATTCAGTTATTAATTCAATTATAAGTGGGAGAAGCATGTACTTTTGTATAATTTTGTGTTCTCTGAAATATAAAGCTACATATTATATCTGTAAATAAAAACAAAAAGTAAAGGTATATAGCACCTTCCTGTACTTTTATTTATTTATGTATGTGTTTGTAATTTCCTGTGAATCTATAATTTCTACAATTACAGATAGATGGTCCTAAACTTATGTTGGCTCAACTTATGATTTTTCAATTTTACAATGGTGCAAAAGAAATATGCACTCAGTAGAAACTACCACAGATTTGATTTTCATTTTTCCTGAGCTAGCAATATGTGGTATGATACTCTCTTCAGATGCTGGGCGGTGGCAGTAAGACACAGCTCCCTGTCACCTCTGCAATAGGGAAAGTGAACAACTGATCTTCCACAGAGTTCTGTGTTCTAAGCCGTGATGTCTGGGAGGCTAGGTGTACTTGATGCATTTTGACCTTCAATATTTTCAATTTACTATGAGTTTAATAGAACACAATCCCAATCACAAGTTGAAAAGAATCTGTATTTTTAAAGCAACAACTTGAAAAAAAGTAAATGCATTTTTCCACCTAAATTTTTTAACTTCTGCACACTAAAGCCCAAGACGACTCTCTGGAGGACTTGCCCAGTGCTACAGGCATTCCTATCCTCATGGTCATGGTCATATTCTCCCCTCATGCTTTAGGAAAGCAAAGAAAAAAATTGAAAAATGAGAGTGGTGGCGAAGGCAGAGTAACAATATCCTGCATGTGGTCCATCTGACAAGGCAAACCTTGCCAAAAGAGCGGTGGGTCTCACAAATAAGGCTCCCCAAACTGCTCTGGGAAGGCGGGTGCATGTGAATAAGACAGATAAACACGACACCCTCAAGGCTGATGGGAAACAGTGATAGGCGGCCTGGAGCGCCGCCCTGCAGTGTAAAAGTTCTTCTGAACCAGCAAAGGCGGCAGCAGATTTCCTAATGACTGTGTCAAAGCCTCCTACTGGCTCCTTAAGGGCAGGGTTATCTCTCCAAGGCTGTCATTAGGAGACAAATCTCCCTATGTGCCAAATGCACCCTCCCCTCCCCACTCTGACTCTAATCCCACCACACCCACACACACACACACACAACACACGAGTAAAACTGTGTGCTAATGAACTCAGATGAATGACAAAGGGGAAAAGAAGGCCCCCAAAAGGTAGTCTGGTGTGTGTGTGTGTGTGTGTGTGTGTGTAAATTAAAGAAGGGAGGGAAGGGTGAATGGAAGTTTTATAATTTCACCTGCTTTTGCCAAAGTGGGAGAGGAATTGATTTATGTTAAAAATTTCCACTCATAAAACAGTCATCATTTCTCCAGGAACATTTGTTACTTGTTTACCATATGTCAGATACTGTTCCAGGTAGAGGTGAGCAAATATATGTCTGTTCTGCGCCCTGGAGGAACACGGGGTCTAGTAGGGTAGCAGAGGCAAGAAATGACATTAACCACCTATTCACAAAAGTCAATACGAAGTTGCATCAATGTTAGATGCTCTGAAGGAGATGCGCTATGAACAAGCGTAACTGGGAAGCAGTAGGTTTGCAGCTGGTTAGGCAAATTGGGGAAGGCTTCACAGAAGATGTGACTAAAAAAAAGTTCATTGACATTCCACACAATAACCTTCAAGGCAAGTTTGATTATCTTCATTTACAAAGCTGGAAGTCAAGACTCAGGATAAATTAAGCAATTTATCTCAGAATGAGAGACAGAGTTTGGGACCCAAACCAGGGATGTCATTCTCTAAAACCAATTGTTCCTGCAGGTCGCCTACTTCAATCTCAGAAGCTGATGTTATTTCTCAGTTTCTTAGAGCCAGAGATGGCTGATCACATTCTGGGACTGGAAGAGGACAGGATGAAAGCATCATGTTCACCAGGTTCTAAGACAGTCTTCTCTCATGAAAATGAAGATCAGGATTGGAGGTCTCTGTGAAGGTTCTTCAAATCTGCTCCTGCACTTCTTTGCAATGTCCTCAGGAGGACTATAACCCACAAAGATCGGGCTTCTGTCGTCATCTGTATCACCTCAAAGTTTAAATCAAGGTATTAAGTATCCTGTATAAATCTTAAGTGATGGGTTTTAACAAATGCATCCACCTGCCTTATCCACACACCTATTAAGACACAGAACATCTTCCATGCCATTAAAAGATCCTGTTGGCCTCTAAAGGAACACTCTCTTCTCCCAGGCCATCCATAATCACTGTTCTGATTTCTATTACCGTATATTGTGGTTCTCTAGAAATTCACATAGGTAGAATAATATACTATCTATTCATTTGGGTCTGGCTTCTTCACCTAACAGGTTTTGAGATACATCCATGTTACTGTGTTTAGTAGTTTCTTATTTTTTATTGCTGAGACATATTTTATTGTATATCTACACCATAATTGGATCATTCATTCTCCCATTGATGGACATTTGGGTTACCTCTAGGCCTCGATTCTCTACACTAATCACAATTAACGAAAATAATCCTCAACTAATAAACTCCATTAAACACTTGAATTATTATGATAAAAGCTACGAACATTCACAAATCTTTTTGTGATCATCATTTTATAGATCTCTTTCACCTAACAGTGGAATTGCTTAGGCATAAAATAGACATATAATTAATTTAAGGACAAACTGCCAGACAGTTTTTCAAGATAGTTGAACCATTTTATACCTCCTTAAGTGATATATGAAATTTCCTTATCTTTCCTTCTCCAGATTTTCTTTGTGTTCCCCAACTCTTGGTATTGTCAGTCTTTTGAACTTCAGCTTTTGGGTGGGTGTATAAAAGTATCTCACTTTAATTTCATAGGTATTCACCTAATGACTAATGGTGTTGAGCCCTCATTCACATGCTTATGGGTTATTTTTACATCTCTTTTTGTCTATTTAAGTCTAACATACAAGTTGATTGCTATTTTTATTACTGAGGTATGAAACTCTTTTATAAATTGAGATAAATCTTTTACTAGACATTTGTATAGTGAGTATTTCTCCCAATTGATGCCTTCTTTATTCATTTTCTTAATATTTTTAATTTTGGTAAAATCCAATTTATTAGTTTTTACCTTTTATAGTTATTGCTTTCTCTTTCCTACGAAATTCTTATTTATCTACAGGCCACAAAGACTCTGCTTTGTTTTCTTCTAGAAGTATTATTAGTTTTATATTTAAGTCCCATGATCCATCTCAAATTAGTTCTTTTATCTGAGGTGAGGTAGGGACAAATACTATTTTTCTTCATATGAATAGGCTATTGTTCCAGAACTGTGCATTGAAAGTAATTTCCATTTCTCATTATATTGCATTAGTACATCTGACAAAAAATCATTTGACCTTACACATGTGGATCAATATCTGCACCATTTGTCTATGTGTCCCATTGCTAAATTTGCCTGTCCTCTTACCAATATCTCACTGTCTTGATTAATGTAGTTTTTAAGTAATCTACCTATCAATTTTGTTTTTCCTCTTCAGAAATATTTTCTGTTTTAGGTCCTTAACATTTCCATATACATTTTCTAATTAGTTTGCCCATCTTCTGCTAAGATTTTCATTGGAATTGCATTGACTCTTCAGGTTGACTTGAAGACAATTGACATCTTTACAGTTTTTGAACTTTCAATCCATGCATATAAGATATACTTCATTCCTTTAGATTCTATTTTATTTTTCTCAGTAATGTGTTGTAATTTTCTATGGAAAGCTGTTGTATAAGGTCCTGCCTTGTAATTTTTAATATAGAGATCATGGGGATAAATTTAAAGAAATTTTAATTTTTTTTAAATTTATTCCCAAGTGTTTTGGGTTTGAGATGCTGTTTCAAATGAAATATTATATTTTATTTTCCAGTTACTCGTTGCAAGACTATAGAAATACAATTGATTTTTATATACTGACTTCCCATTTCCAACATCTTTGCTTAATTTGCTCATAAGTGCCCAGTACTTGTAGCTTTGTTTCTTTTTTCTTTTCTTTTCTTTTTTCTTTTTTTCTTACGGGGGGATGGATGTTGTTTTTGGTATATTACTTAGGATTCTATTTGTACACAATCTTATCATTTATGAAGGGAGTTAGACTTCTTCCTTTCTAAAATATATGCTTTTTATTTCTTTCCCCCAGTGACCATAATCTCAATGAACAATGTTGAATAATTTTGATGAGAAAACACATTCTTTCTTTGTTCCCAATCATTGGTGAAAGGCGTTCAATATTTTATCATTAAGTAAAACGTTAGCTATAGGATTTTCATATTCACTTATATTGAAGAAATTTCCTCCTATCTCTATTTGCTGACAGGTTATTTTAAGTCATGAATATAAGGTGAATTTTGTCAAATTCCTTTCTGCCTCTATTGGGAATATCAAAGAATTCTTCTCATTTAATTTCCTGATTTTATGGATTACTAATTAATTACTAATTCATTTTGGAATGCTAACTCAATCTTACTTTCTTGTGATAAACTCCATTTGGTGAAGTGTTAACTATTTTTATACATTGTTGGATTTGACTTGCCAACATTTTGTTAATTTTTGTGTCTACATTCATAAGAAATGTTTGTCTGTTATATTCTTTTCTTGGACTAGTCTAGTCTGTTTTTGATATCGATGTAATGCTGATCTAATTAAATGAGTTAGGAAATGTTCTCTCCTTCCCTGTTTCTGAAAAAGATTGGGTGGAAGTGTTATTTCTTCCTTAAAAGTGATAAAATTAGTCAGTGAAGCCATCTTGGTCTGGAGTTTCTGGAAAAGTTTTAAAGTATGAATTCAATGTCTGTTGCAGTTATAGGTTATATACATTTTCTATTTCTTATTGGGTCAATTTTTGTAAAATGTGTTCTAAATAAATTTATCCATTTTATCTAAACTGTCAACCTAACTGGCTTAAAATTGCTTACATCTTTTTATCATTCTTTTAACATCCAGGGGATCTGTCACAATAACCTTTCTTTCATTCTTGAAATTAATAATTCTTTTTCTCTTTTCTCTTGATCAGCCTAGCAAAGTTAACAACCTTATCAATCTTCTCAAAGAGCCACTTTCTGACTTTATTTTCTCCTATTCTTATGTTTCATTTTTCGTATATTTTATTTTTAATTTTAGAATTTCCTTTTTTAAACCTTTGGGCTTAGTTTGCTCTTACTTTTCTAATTATTTAAGTTGACCATACATCATTGATTTTACACATTTATCATTTTCTAATATAAGCACCCACTGCTTTCCAAGTAAGTCTCCTCTCTGTGACGATAGTTTTGTTTTGTTTTCGTTTTTTATCCGTTGTTGTCCTTGTGATCACCTGTGGTCATACAGAAATCTAACATTTCTCACAAAATTGCCTTTCAGAATTTGAATGTGGCTATTATAATATCTTCCAGCTTTCTCTTTTTGTGGCTAAGCACATCAATCTGACTTTGAGGGGGAAAAACTAGATAAAGTCAAATATTATTTTAAATCCTAACCCAAATATTCTCTTAAGTATTAACTTCATAAAAATATAAACAAAATGAGAGACCTTTTATAAAACAACCATCCTATGACACTAAACATGATAACATGATTTAGGCATTTTTTTTTTTTTTTTTTTTTGAGGAGGGTGAGAGAGCTGTCCCTTCCTGCACCCTGGCCTTGCCCTGCAAGCTGAATATTGCCCTGGTACTGTGTGTTTTTCCCTTCCAGGCTGTGCTTCATGTTAATTTCCATCAGGTTGCAGCTGGATTTAAAAAGAAAGTAGGCTCCTGGTAAAGGTGACATGGTATATTTTGCTGTGGGTAAGTCTTCTTCTTTTTTCTTTTTAATTTATTTTTATTGTAAACAAATGGGATACATGTTGTTTCTGTTTGCACATGGAGTAAAGGCATACCATTTGTGTAATCATACATTTACATAGGGTAATGGTGTTTGATTCATTCTGTTATTTTTTCCTCCCCCCATCCCTCTTTTCCCTCTATACAGTCCCTCCTTCCTCCATTCTTGCCACTCCCCACCCCCCATTATGTATCATCGTCCAGCTTATCAGAGAGATCATTCGTCCTTTGGTTTTTTGAGATTGGCTTATCTCACTTAGCATGATATTCTCCAATTTCATCCATTTGTCTGCAAATGCCATAATTTTATTATTCTTTATAGCTGAGTATTATTCCATTGTGTGTGTGTATATATATATATATATATATATATATATATACACAGTTTCTTTATCCATTCATCAATTGAAGGGCTTCTAGATTGGTTCCACAATCTGGCTATTGTGAATTGAGCAGCTATGAACATTGATGTGGCTGTATCTCTGTAGTATGCCGATTTTAAGTCCTTTGGGTATAGGCCAAGGAGTGGGATAGCTGGGTCAAATGGTGGGTCCATTCCAAGTTTTCTAAGGAATTTCCACACTGCTTTCCAGAGTGGCTGCACTAATTTGCAACCCCACCAGCAATGTATGAGTGTACCTTTCTCCCCACATCCTCACCAACACTCATTGTTGCTTGTATTCTTGATAATCGCCATTCTAATTGGGGTGAGATGGAATCTTAGGGTAGTTTTAATTTGCATTTCTCTTATTACTAGAGATGTTGAAGCTTTTTTCATATATCTGTTGATTGCTTGTAGATCTTCTATGAAGTGTCTGTTCATTTCCTTAGCCCATTTGTTGATTGGATTATTTGTATTCTGGTGTAGAGTTTTTTGAGTTCTTTATAGATTCTGGAGATTAGTGCTCTATCTGAAGTATGAGTGGCAAAGATATTCTCCCACTCTGTAGGCTCTCTTTTCACATTGCTGATAGTTTCCTTTGCTGAGAGAAAGTTTTTTAAGTTTGAATCTATCCCAGTTATTGATTCTTGCTTTTATTTCTTGTGCAATGGGAGTCCTGTTAAGGAAGTCTGATCCTAAGTCGACATGTTGAAGATTTGGACCCACTTTTTCTTCTGTAAGATGCAGGGTCTCTGGTCTGATTCTGAGGTCCATGATCCATTTTGAGTTGAGTATTGTGCAGGGTGAGAGATAGGGGTTTAGTTTCATTCTACTACATATGGATTTCCAGTTTTCCCAGCACCATTTGTTGAAGAGGCTATCTTTTCTCCATTGCATATTTTTGGCACCTTTGTCTAGTATGAGAAAATTTGTGTCCATGTCCTCTATTCTGTACCATTGATCTACCTGTCTATTTTGGTGCCGATACCATGCCATTTTTGTTACTATTGCTTTGTAGTATAGTTGAAGTTCTGGTATTGCGATACTCCCTGTTTCATTCTTCCTGCTAAGGATTGCTTTAGCTATCCTGGGTTTCTTATTCTTCCAGATGAATTTCATGATTGCTTGCTCTATTTCTGTAAGGTACATCATTGGGATTTTAATTGGAATTGCATTGAATCTGAGTAGCACTTTTGGTAGTATGGCCATTTTGACAATATTAATTCTGCCTATCCAAGAACATGGGAGCTCTTTTCATCTTCTACGGTCTTCCTCAATTTCTTTCTTCAATATTTTGTAGTTTTCATTGTTGAAATCTTTTACCTCTTTGGTTAGATTGATTCCCAAGTATTTTTTTTTTTTTTTGAGGCTATTGCAAATGGAGTTGTTTTCCTTATTTCCCTTTCAGATGTTTCATCATTTGTGTATAAAAATGATTTAGATTTATGCATGTTGATTTTATAGCCTGCTATTTTGCTGAATTCATTGATGAGGTCTAGAAGTTTTCTGGAGGAGTTTTTTGGATCCTCTAAATATAGAATCATGTCATCAGCAAATAGTGACAGCTTAAGTTCCTCTTTTCCTATTCCTATCCCTTTAATTTCTTTAGTCTGTCTAATCACTCTGGCTAAAGTTTTGAGGACAATGTTGAATAGAAGTGGTGAAAGAGGACATCCCTGTCTTGTTCCCATTTTAAAGGGAATGGTTTCAGTTTTTCTCCATTAAGAATGATGTTGGCCATGGGCTTAGCATAAATAGCCTTTACAATGTTCAGGTATATTCCTACTTTCCCTATTTTTTTTCTAGTGTTTTGAGCATGAAGAGGTGTTGTATTTTGTCAAATGCTTTTTCTGCATCAATTAAAATAACCATTGATTCTTATCCTTAAGTCTATTGACACAATAGATTACACTTACTGATTTACGGATGTTAAACCATCCTTGCATTCCAGGGATGAACCCCTCTTGATCATGGTGCACAATTTTCTTAATATGTTTTTGGATACAGTTTGCCAATGTTTTGTTAAGGATCTTTGCATCTATATTCATCAAGGATATTGGTCTAAAATTTTCTTTCCTTGATGTGTCTTTGCCTGGTTTGGTTATGAGGGTGATATTAGCTTCATAGAATGAGTTTGGTAAGGTACCCTCCTTCTCTATGTCCTGGAATACTTTGACAAGTATTGGAATGAGTTCTTCTTTGAAGGATTTAGGCATTTTAATAGGTAATTCTGCAATATTTTAAAATTTTATGAATTATAAATCCAGAATTCCATTAAACTCAGAAAACCAAGATGGCAGGGTAGAGCAGAACACAATTTTCCAAAGGTGTGCTGCCCCACTAGCTACAGATGTGACTAGAATAAGGTGGGCCTTGGTTTGGACTCCAATTCTACCACTTGGAAATATTGCCTAATCTCTCAGAGTCTCGGTTTTCTCCTCTGTAAAATCAGACAAATAATAAAAGTCATCTTATATTACCTATTCTTGTGATGTCTATGTGATCATATATGTAATATGTTTAATCCAGTGAAAACATATTTATTATCAGAAGAAGAGAGATTAAACAACAGGGCTAATGAAAAACAGATGTTGGGGGCAGACCATTCAAAATCTATGTGATTCTGTAGCCAAAGCTCCAACAGAGACAAAGATCACTGGTACTGGGGAGAACCTTGGTGCCTAAGAGGCAATCAGCATGGCTGGAGGCATCACCTCAAATATTAAAATGCAAAAATATCATAGGACATGCTGAAAATCAGAGCAAACTAGCAAGAAATAAAACCATATCATTAGAAGTAGAATTGTGAATCAACAGTGCTGCCATGATAGTGGGCATGGGGGCCAGTGCAAGTGGCCATAAGCTGGAAGTCACACAAGTCTGGGCTGAGAGCCCAGGGATCAGTTCCTAATTTAAACCTTTAAAATATCTAATAGGGACTCCCAAAGACAGTACAGGAGGCAAGTTAAGGGTTCTTCTCTCTTCCACTGAAGATTGATTCTACTCTCATTATTCAAAAGTTCCTTTGCTTTGAATAAATCATGTATGAGCCAACACAACATCCTCATTATACCAACATCATTTCCCTTTGATCAACCGTGCTTGAGACAATTCACATTTATAGAAATGCATATGATAGGAAGACTGATCATAGGGGAAAAGGAACATGGCTTCGAATGAGAAGAACCAAAATTCAAGTTCTGACTCTATATCTATGACTTACTAGCTTTGTCAAGAACGTATTCAATCTTTCTAAACTTCAAGGTTCTCACCTGTAGGTGAATGATGTCACTCTGCACCCACTTGTTGTGTGGCAGTGTTGTGAGATCCAGATGATGAAATTATAGAGCACTTTTCAAATGTAAGGGATTTCCTGGGAGGATAGTGTTTGAATAAGGTCAGTGCAGTTTGCAGTTCAGCTCTCAAAGTTACAGCATGATATAGGGGATACAGGATCCTCCTTTCTCCTCTCTCCTTGCATCTCCAAGAAACAGCCAGATTACCACCCCAAACCCCTATCTGTTCTGTCTTCCAAGGTCTCTAGAACCTTGGGCAAGTTCAAGGGGCTATTATCAAAAAACTCCAACCAAGGCCTATTTGGATTTGTTATGTATTTTACCATAAATTCTGCAAACAAAACAACACTCAAAAGAGGAGAACCTTCCTTCCTGCTTCATCGCCCATTTCCCCAGGCCAAATCCATTCAAAAATTCGAACTGGGCCTCCCTTACAGGTTCCCAACAGAAACCCTCCCCTTTGACTCTACAATCAGTGTTTCAGAAGGGTCCCACTTTCTCTTCCCACTTTTAAGATGATGGAGTAGAAAGATGACCCATTACTACTTTAAGGGCTTTGGAGACAACAAGACAATTTCGCACTGAGTTTTAATGTCCATTGCTTGAAGTAAGGGGCCTTTTCTCTGATCCTGCTGCCCTTCTGCATACCATCCTTTTTTATTTTCCATTTCCATCTCTAATTTCCCTACTTTGCTCATCTCAGACCAAATTCATAGAGAAAGAAGGGTAACCTCCTACCTACCTTACCACAGAAATATGTCTACAATACAAAGGGAACATGGTCAATTGTTTGCTGTCTTGCAGAAGGGCCCAGCCCAGGCAAAACATAAAAGATAAAGTAGAAAAATGAAGTCTGGCTTCTCAGCAATCTCTGCTTCCCAGGTGTCACTGGGTAACTCAAGAAAATGGACTGAGTCTGGATACCTGCTCTCCCACAGTGTGCAGGGGATGACAGACTTCTCCAGAGGCCTCCATCTAGTCTCCTCATCTATACAGTGAGGGTGGCGAACAGTGATGATAGTGGCCATGTCATGAGTGTGCCCTAGATGTCAAGGAGTGGCACTAAGCTTTTTACAGGTGCTTCCTCATTCGTATCATTTATCCTGCCAATCAGGGATCTAAAGCTGAGTGCAGTTGAGTAACTCTGCCGTGGCTCACAGAATGAGTTCCGTAGAGGACAGATTTACATCCAGGTCTCTCCAAAGCCTGTGTAGGAAATCTGTGTCTATGATCTCCATCTCTTCTCTGAAGACTCCTTGGCCTTCTCCCAAAGTTGGCTAGAAATGGCAATGCACATTTTCTGTGTGATTTTTACTTTTCAGGTGCAATGTAGGTATGCTTGGCCTACCTGTGTCTCCAATTAGAACATCTCCTGGAAGGCAGGGTCTTGGACATGTATTCAGACCACTTGGTATAATTCTTGACCCATAATATGTAATAAAGGTTTGTGTTGCACCTGATAAAGGAGAGCCGAAAGGGAATGTGCATTGCAATAGTTCATGCCTGTCATTCTTGAAAGCACTACTTTGACTTAGTAACTGGCCCATCCTTTCCTCTCTGAGTTTGAGTATCACATCCACCTCCCAGCGTTGTGCCTCCTGTCTTTTCACAGGGAAAGGTGGGCACTAAGTGCAGAGCTACCAGACAATGTCTATGTGGTTAAGAAAGAGAATATTTAGCTCAATTCACATTATTTTAGTATGACTGTCATAACTATCTGCTCCCCCTATAAACTCAGACCTAAAGGTGACAAGTTATAAAGAAAAATGGCAAGAAAAATGCATGAGCAATAAGACATGGATTTCCAATAAAGTATAGAGAGGTGTGTACACATTTTGGAGAGCTCATTTTAGAGAAACGTGTTTTAGTCTGATTATATATAGCTTTGAGCCATTTATTTCCATACTTACTGCATGGTATTAACCTAAAATAGATAAATCTTTGGTTACTCCAAGAAAGTGTTTCAACTGTAATTATGGATTAACACACACTCCCACAGTTAATAGTCGCTGCAGTTTAGCATCAGTGCAACCATTTACACTGATAATATATTAAACACTACTTTTTTTTTTTTTTCCAGGCACAGTGAATGACTACCAGGGCAGGATTACCTTCCACTAAGCAGATTTCATAGCTCCAAGCTTCTAATCATTTGTAACCATTAGGGAAAACATGGGGCTGAACCAATTAAAAAACCAAAACTATCCTGAAGCTCACAAAACCACATAATTACAATGCATCACTTAGCATTTTGATTGAATGCTTGGAAATCTGGATACAAAGACTCAGAAACTGCCCCCAAATATCTCATGAAAATGGTAACCTTACCTATGTAAATACTTCAAAAAATTGTTTCCATGATATATATACAGGAGAAGTTGAATGAATAGAAAGATACAGAGCTAGGTAGGAAAGCAGAGACTACAAGTACAGTTGTTATTTCCCCAACTTAAGTCCACTAACTATTACTTTTTCATTCATTGTTTTAAATTTTCAATAGAAAAGTGGAATTTTACTTGTGGAAAAGCCTAGCAATGTTGCCACACTGTTCCTTTCAGAGTTTCTATTTGTAGAAGCTTAAAGTACTTCACCCCCTGGTGGCAATCAGATGGTGGAGTTTAAAACTAGATTTTTCTCCGCTCTAAAATACATCATTTAGTCATTTTGGTACCATCTTTTCCCTCAGTTAAAAAGAACTGTCTGCTCACCTCAAAATTAGAATTTTAAAAACACTCTTGGGAAAGACACTGAGCTCCTTAGTGAAAGTCATGATTAAAACAGTAAGCAGGTACCTGGGAGAATGGGAGGTGCCACGTGTTGTCATGGTGTTCCTTTCTTGCACCTGGCCTGTGAAGATTTTCCCTCCTGCACTAATGTCGACATCTCCCACCCCCATCAGTACCAACCCTGGGCAGTTGGTAGCATTCATTCCATCCTAGGTCTTCTCGAATTACTTTGCCTGCTGAGAAGACAAAAGTATGTTTGTAGCCAAGGGCTCTCAGGTCTCATTCACAAACACAGATCCTTCATGGGAACCTGAGTAGGGACAGAAAGGGACTGTGACAGGAGCAAAGAATAAAATTATAATGAATGTTTCATGGAGGCCAAGAGCCACAGGAAGGAGGGCTGAATAGGAGAGATGCCTAAGAGGGGAGGGAGCTCAAGGGCCAGGATGCAAAGGAAGTTTCATCAGGCAAAGGTGAGGAAATACAGAGAAAGAAGACAGTATCAGGGAGCAGGGCATAGAGAAATTGCTTTTTAAGAAACGAATTAATTAAAATATTATCTACAGAAATCAGACTAGATTCAGTATGTCTACTACTAAAAAAAAAACTTATTGCTTCTTTTAATGCAAGTTGCAAAGTGAGATATTAGAGATAAGCAGAAAATTTATTTTTAAAATTAAAAGAAAATTGTCAGAATAACCACCATTAATTAATTAGAGTATAACCTGCCAGACATAGTCATGGTTTGTTTGGTTTTGGTTTTTGAATATAAAAGGAGATAATATCCCATGTACTGTTTCGTGATTGTCCTTTCTTATTTAATAGCACAACAAGAATAACTTCTCATGTCCCTAATTCAGTATCCACAACATTATTCTCATGGCAGACACTTACTCTGTTGTGCGAATGATAGTTCATCTCATCAATTGTATGTTTTTCTTTTGGACAAATAGGAGTTGTTTTTTTTTTTTTTTTTTTTAAAGGTAATTATAAATAAAACCTCATTACTGAACTTTCTCTGGGGAACAAATCACCCCTAAATTTTATTTAATTACTTTTTTTTTCTTTTTAAAAGAAATTGTTTGATGTTCTCACAAATATGTCTTTGATATACACTTTAGTATCAATTTATCTACTTTCCTAAAAGGAGTACATTAAATGTATAGATTTTTTTAAGACAATAGTTTTATACTTCAAGTCTTCATATTTAGAAGCACACCTCTCTTCAATTATTCAAATCAATTTTATGTCTTTCGTAAAGGTATTATCTTTCCTTCACTCAGATCCTATAAGTTTTTTTTTTAATTTCTCTATTTTAAAAGTATTTTACTTTAAAAGTTACATAAAATTGGTATTTTCATTATGTCTTTGATTTACAAGACTTCTCTATACTTTTAAGATCAAGTCTCTTACCAGATTTCTTATAGAATGCTCGCATTTCTAATCATTTTTTACTGCATCCTCTGGGTTTTGCAAGCATGTTTATGTCACCTATAAAGAAAGATTTTTTTTCTTTACATTTCCAATTTTTATGTCCAACTTTTAGAATTGGGGAAAAAAAAGTGCTTTTAACGTGAATAAATACATGGAAGCAAAGCAGACTTGTTTGAATTTGGATCTGTAGTGCATTACCTAAAATTTACACTATTAGCCGTTCTTAAGTGTACATACAGTTCAGTGGCATTAAGTCTATTCACTTTGTGGTGCTATGTCACCACCCATCACAGACCTCACCTTGTAAAACTAAAACCTGGTACTGACAGTAATTCCCCGTTCCCTGTCCCCAGCGTCTGACAACCACTGTCTTCCTGTCTATGAATTTGATCACAGGAGGTGCCTGGTGTAAATAGAATCTTACAATATTTGTTCCTTTGTGATTGGCTAATAAATACATCATCTCTTTGTGAAATATAGGGATATTAGGAATACAAAATTCGACAGATGATATTAACACGGCTTGATTTCTAAAAAAAATCATTTCCAACATAAAATGATTTTGATTTTATAACTAAAAATAACCATGGTATTTATTATACCACTCCTTGTTATCATTCCAAGTTCAATTTCATGCATTTCCTCTATGTCTGATAAAAATTTTCACATCTGTATGTAATATGTAGTTGTTCTTAATGTAATCCTTTAGAGCTGAAGATAGGTAGAGATATTCTTGTCTGGCTCTATTTTCTTTTTTTAAGATAAAAGTACTGATTCCTATAAAAGATAAGACAAATGTTATAATAAGGAAACCATAGCCCAAGGCAGTATTCCAGCCTTAATAAACTCTATTTTAAGGGTACTGAGAGAAGCAGGAATATGAATTCAGATTGTCAGCATTTATTTGTTTCTTAGAGAAATCAAGGAAATGATGAAGGTTCTAGAACACTGAGCAAAGCACATGCCTCCATTTAAAATTTTTAAAAAGGACAATTTAAAAAAATCAGTTGTTTACCTTGATTTGGATAAATGGTAGATAAGGATGATTCTGTTGTTAAGTTTAAGCCAAACACAATCGTCTTCCGGGAGGTACTCAGAAAAAATTGTGAAAACTTGGAGCCATCGTATATTTATGTTCACCCAAAACATAGTGTGTCAAATAAATGTGGCTATTTTATTAAATTTCAATTTTTTTCAAATTCAATGGAAAATATAATCATTGAACTATTAATGTATTTATAAAATATATGGTATAACTTTTTTAAAACCTTTTTAGAATTCATGCATATATTTCAAATAGTTGTAATCAGGATTTATATACAGTTTATATACAATCAGGATTTATATATATTGTATATATCTTTCAACCTGATATTATCATTTACAACACACTTTCACTTATCTACATAAGTCAGATGGTGTATGTTAAGGGTTCTGTATCACTCAGAAAGTGGATCTACTGAATTGGCAGAAGTGTATGGAATTAAAATGAATAATTACATGTGTAAGTTCACAGGCAAATCACACATCTCGTAGTCCTTGTGGAGAAAGAAACCAGGCAGGGAGAGAAGCTGGAAACTGGGGAACACTTGACTGCTCCCTGGCTTCAACAGGAGGTCAAGAACACAGCAGGAGCTCAGCTTAGTTGACTTCAAGTCTCCAGAAAGGCAGAAATTGCATACCTCTCATATCTAGTTGCCTGGCTAGGGGAATTAATGTAAAATGATAAAAGCTGTGTGCAATTGAGTAAACGGGATTATAATAGAAGTAAGGGAAGTCCAGGAGGATCCTGGATGAAAAACCCCAAAGGGGGCTTCCAGGCCCCTAGAGAAAGGTCTGGTAATTTATGGCTTCTCAGTAAATACTTCCTATATACTAGCTATTAGGTATAACTCATAGGGCTGAAAAAAAAAATATATATATATATACATAAAACTACTTAGATGATAGGTGAGGAAAAGGTTCAAGTTCTTGTTTACCTTGACTTTGATAAATAATAAAGCTTGTGATCATGTGCAATGTATAAGATGCACAGATTGGGTGATAGTTTTATGTGTATTTTTACTTGACTGACCAAATATATCCAAACTGTGGATTACTAGTTCAATGTATATGTCAGAGGGCTCTGTCCTTGATTTTGTCTAATAATACTTTCGATAACAATTTCAGATTCGATTTTTCCTGACCTTGAGGCTGCAGGTTCTTCGGGCTATGCATGACTGGCCTGTGAAGGGTCTGGTGACAACCATGCAGTTGTCATTCCACAGTCTGACCCAGGGTCCATGGCCTTGGCTTAGCACATGCACATCATTTACACACAAAGTTGCCTAGTTTTCTTTTCTTCACTGCTTTCAAGCACTAATGCACCAAAAATTCCAGTGGGTCTCAAGATAAATAGAATGTTTCAGCTTTTATATTGAAAGGAAAACAGAAAAATTTAAATTTTCAGAGAGAAAGAATCTTTTCAAAAAGCAGTGAGTGAGCACTTGCCAGGCATCAGACAGTTGCTTGAGTGGAAGATACAGTGATGAACATGACCAAGCACACCCCTGCCCCCAGGAAGAACAGGAAGATGACTCCTCCAACTTGCTCACAACACCAGACTGGGAGAGTGATTCAGAAGTTTATAAACTCATAACTGAAAGTCACCCCTAATCCCACTCCCCAGTGGTCACAACTCTTCAACTGAACCTTTGACCTGTATGTAAAAAAAAAAAAAAAAAAAACTAATTCTAAAGAAGTTTATTCAGTGAACACAATTCCTTATGTGGCCTCTGGCCACCTTCTCTACCCAGTGGCATTTCCTAAAAGGTGTCCTTATGTGAGCAAATAGTCCTGCAGTAAAGCTAAAAGGGATAAGAGCTGGTTGAGCAATTTTGAAGATTCATTGATATTGTTCTGAGTGTTCTGAAAAGGATTAAAGGTACTGCATCTAAAACACCTGACACACAGTAGGCACTTAAGGAATAGCAAGTGCTATTATTACAGTTTGAAATTCTGCATGTTCTTGAACCATGACTGACTTTTTCAGTTGTAGTATACTGTGTCTTGATTATAAGGTGATCGAAGTTCTTTTTCTGACAACCTTGAGAAAAAAATACTGTCTTTTAAAGGGGCTGCCCGTTGGGGATTATAGCTTTTCATAATCTTTGGAACACCGTTTCTCAGTCTCCTTCCAGTTAACATAATATCCCCCTTGTCCTCACAGAGGAGATGCTAGAGGAAAGGTGGAGGTTTGGTCATTTGAAATAAGACAGGGTGTTAGTGTCAGGACCATATTTCTTTTCCAACTCTAAAATCTAATTTCCTCAGAACTGCGTTTAACAGGTCTGCATTTACGGCTCAAGTTCCTGGCGTCCCACCCCTCACCTATACTACATCACTTAGGTAATGCTTGGAAAGTACTTTGAAGGAAATGGCTCAGAGTGCTAAGTAGAATTACATGATATGAGTCGACAGTGGGGAGCCATGCGAATAGATAAAATCTTCTGTCTGCACTAAATTTCATTTTCTCTGCTAGATTTTATGGAACTCTCATGTGTTACACTGGAAATAAAGCAGGAAGTCACATTTTTATGAGTAATAGGTATGTTGGATATTGAAAAGAATAACAAAATAGTGGAATGGAATATTTGCACTCAGTTGGGTATAATAAAAATAGTCAGCTTAAAATTAAGGGTCAGACACTTTCCATTGTGCAATATTTTAAAATAAATAACAAAAAATAAAGACAGGAGAAGGTAAACCATGGAGGGAACCGTTTGGGGAAATTTTTCTTATTGGGCAAAAGGAGTTCTGGAGAATGGTTCTTAGTCCATAGAGAAAGTTCACAATGGAGTTCTCATCCATATAACCATCCATTGATTTGTTTGTTCATTCATTAAATAAACTTTTATTAAATAGCTCCAGAGGGCCAAGCGCCATGTCAGATACTTGTACAGCAGCTACAGTGGAAGCAGGTAAATATTTGTCTCATGGAACATGAGGAAGGAAATCCTCTGGGAAAGTCAGGGAACGTGTCCCTTGAGGTGGCAATATCTGATGTCCGGAGGGTTAGGGGATGGGAGGAAAGAATTTCACAGCAATGCAACAACATTTGCAAAAGCACAGAGGAAGTCATGGAAGGGTGAGGGATTGACAATGTTCAATATCTTGGGATACAGGGTGTGTCCAAGGTGTGTGTAGAGATGAGAACAGGGAGAAAAACTAGTTCTGACTTTGTGGAACCTTCTAAGCATTGCTAAGGTGTGTGTCCTTTTTGATGCATATGGAGATGATGGGTTCTATTCAAATAAATTGATCAAGTAAGCCCAGCATCACCTGGGATAAACAGATAAACACAAAAAGATGCTCACAATATAGTTAGCATCACTTCTTCAAAACGCCTTTGGGAGTCTCCTCAATTGCTTGGCAACCCACCATATATCACTTCTAGGATCAAGAGCAGTCAACAGAGAGAGAGAGAGGCCTGGGGTTCTCAAGACAGATGTTCTAGGTTCATCCAAAGATGTTAGTTGTGTGACTTTGGGAAGCCACTGGGAGTTCCTTCTCTGTAAAATGGGACTACTCACAGTTTAGTGTCCCAGAACTGTTGTACTGAGTAAGTGAAATTGTCATGGGAGAAGAGATGTCTCTGGAGAAGGGTCTCAGGAGTTCCTAGAGGGAATGGGGAATTCAACTCAGGACCAGCAAGGGCTCTTGGCATATGCAACAGACAAGAATTTCAGCACAAGTCAGGCAAAGGCATAGAGGTTTATTTAGGAAGCAGTTACACATTCAAGGGAGAACGCGGGCTATCTCAAAGAGTGGGAAACCCCACCTTGGGCTGGTGGGCCACCATGTACAGAATGGCTGTATCGGGGCTGGACCAAGGTGTGGCCAGGGTGGAGCTGCACAATTTTGTGCCAGTTTTCCCTGTGCTTGTGTATTTTTCTTATTTTATAAGGGCGCAGGCCAAGGGCATGTTGCTCAAGGTTTACAACTATATTTACAAGTGGGGATGACATCTGGAGAAAAGGATGTTCCCTTTAAGTCTCTCTCTCTCTCTCTCTCTCTCTCTCTCTCTCTCTCTCCCCGCCCCCTCCAATCCCTACCTCAAAATGACGCAGGCATAGCACTCTGTGCAGTGCCTAGCAAGCTATTAAGTGCTGAAGAAATGGAAGCTATTAACCAAGGCAGGGAAGCTGAACATACAGCTTCTCAGAGCTTCACACAAAAGGAAGCCTTTGCTGCCCATTGTTCCATTCTGTGCTATGTCCCTTGCAAGATCAAGACAGATATGACCTGGAGATGTTGGTTCATTTTCTCTGTAGGGTCATTACCACCAACACTGACCTTGTCATCATCACACCCCGCATTGATGGAAGGGGCCTCATGTGATAAGTGTGTACAATCACACGTGCATGGAAATGAACTAGTTGGAGATAAAACCCCAGACCACATAGCTCATGCAATACCTTGCAATACACATGCAAGACCTTGATATGGAAAACAAACTAATAGGATTTTTTAAATAAAGTAAGTGGAGATGACATCTGAAGGAAAATAGAAATTTCCCTCTAAATGCCAGAGTGACATATGCATTCTGTTTCTGAATACCTTCTCCTAGCCTCATCTTCATTCTCTCAAATAGAAAAATCAGATGAGGAAACAGAGATGCAGGATGATGGAGCCCCAAAAACAAATGGAACAGATGGATTACTGACGTGTGAATATACCGAGATAATGTTTTAACTTCTGTTGATGAATTTAGGACTGAATCACTCACTGGCATATAGGATAATAAAGAATTTAAAAATCACAGCAATTATTAATTCCTAGGAAAATAAAAAAGCTGTCCAAGAAAGGAAATATCATGATTCATAATGCAGCTCAGTGACAAGAAACATTAAACCTCTTTATATTAGTGCAGATTCGGAGCATGTACCTATCAAAAACTTTCACTGTAACTATGGTGAGAAGATGTGGAAGGGAAAGTTTGTGTGTGCACCAGGCAGGCAGGAGGGGGGAAAAATAAGTGGACAAATGCTAAATCTGAAAACTTGAAAGACATATGGAGATTAAACACAGAAGGAACAACTAAAAGAGTTGAAAATGGTAATTTGCAAACAGAGCAGCACAGACATGGGTTACTGTTTTTCACAATAAACCTTATAAACTAGAGCTTTTCACTCTTCAAAATTATTTGATAGAAACAAGTACTAATTATCTGAAGCCATGAAGTGAGTTGTGTTCACTTGGAGGCATTTTAGTTAAGCATGGTCCTGGAAGGAAATATCAAGACATGAGTCTAATAAATAGGGTTGAGCCCATTGCCTGAGGCAAGAAAAAGATGCAAATTTTTAAGCAAAACACTGACATGGTCAGATAGTTAGATTGTACTCTGGAAATATTTGAATGCATATTAATATGTGCAATAAGTAAACCAGATATGTATTAATATAGTTAAACTGATCCATATCCGTTTATATCTATCATCTATCTGTATGTATAGATATAAATACATTCGGGGAAGTAGCATTGTTTAAGAGCATAGGGAACTGGCCTAGGAAATGGAAAGTCTGAACACATGGGGTGAGTGTATCGTCGATGGGCATTGCAGGGAAATTAGGATGAGAAGGGGTTGTGTTCTCCAGTGGGGAGAGACAGATACTGAGGTCAGGAGCTGTTAAACTGAGTGAGGAAGGAGCTTGAAGAAATTCAGTTCCATGCTACATTTTTCCTCCTATGAATGGGAAGCAAGATTCTTTCTGAAAAATGAGGGAAGGGTTTAAGGTGACAGAGTCTGGTGAGAGCAAAAAATAGTTTCAAGCCACTGCCATGGAGCCATGGAAATGAAAGTTGGCCAAGAACGAGACCTCACGCCTGCGTTTCCTCATCTGTAAGTACCAGGCCCTGGTGCCATGTTCTAATGTTTATAAAAGTGATCTTTTGTGAACTGTTACCATGTGTATGATTTACTCATTTTAAACAATATGAGGATATTTACATAACCAGTTCTTGATTATTTAAAGCAAGATGTGGCAACTTTTTTCTGTGAAGTACTATATAGACAGGGCTGGGAATGTTGCTCAATGGTAGACATTTACCTGGCATGTGTGAGGCCCTGGGTTCATTCCCCCAGCACCACACACACACACACACACACACACACACACACACACACACACACAAAGGTAAAATACTACATAACAAATATTTTAGACTTCTAGAGCATATGGTCTCTTCCATTGTATCATGAAAATAGCCACAGACAATACGTAAATAAATGGACAAAGAAACATTCCAATAAAACTGCATCAAACAGGACACTAGCAAAAGTCAAATAAAAAAATGGGCAAAGGACTTGAATAGACATTTCTATTAAAAAGATGGCCAAAAAACCACATGAAAACATGTTTAACATCGCCAATCATTAGGGAAATGCAAATAGAAACCACAGTGAAATGCCACCTTATACTCATTAGTATTTCTACCATCAAAACCACAGAAAATAAAAAAAGATTGGCAAAGATATAGAGAAGTTGGAGCCTTATACACTGTTGGTAGGAATTTTAAATCATATTGCCTCTATGGAAGAGTATGATGGTTCCTCAAAAAATTAAAAGAACCACCTACAATTCCAGCTGAGAACACGTGGAAGGTAGCCTTTGAATCACCTCTTTAAAGGTCCCCTGATCCTTCTGATGGGCAGGATCACAGCCTCTGGGACAGGAGTCCCCTGTGTTTCTCCTTTGCTAGCAAAGACATAAAACTTCTTTTTCCTTTTTCTCAAAATAAAATAACTACCATATAATTTTGAATTCTACTTCTAGGAATTTTGAACAAATTACAGGGTTTTGAAAAGATATTAGTACACTCATATTCATAGCAGAATTGTTCGCAGTAGACAAAAGATGAAAGCCAAGGGTCTATTAATAGATATATGGATGAACAAAATGTAGAATGCACACAAAATGGAATGTTATTCTGCCTTAAGAAGGAAGGAACTTCTGGTACCTGGTGCAACATGGATGAATCTTTGAGGATATGCTAAGTGAAAGAAGCTAGTCACAGAAAGATAAATGATGCATGATTCTACTTGTGAGCTACCTAGACTAGTCAAAATCATAGAAACAGAAAGAAAAATGGGGATTTCCAGGGGATGTGGAGAGTGGGGAAGGAGGAGTTGTTTAATGGAAGCAGAGTTTCAGTTTTGCAAGTGAAAAGAGTTCTGGAGATTGGTTGCATGACAATGTTGATACACTTAATAGTATTGAAATTATATATATATATATATATATATTTTTTTTTTTTTTTTTTTGTGGTGCTGGGGATCGAACCCAGAGCCTTATGCACCCAAGGCAAGCACTCTACCAACTGAGCTATCTCCCCAGACCTTGAACTATATATTTTAAAATATATAGTTAAAATATATATTTAAAAAACCAATTTTATTAGGTATATTTTAGCACAATTTAAAACAAAACAAAAAGTAGTCCACTGGCTAAAACTATCCCTAAGGCTATCATTTGCCAATTCCTGGTCTAGAGATTCAGGGGCTGTTATTAAAAAGGAAAACTAACATTTTCACCCACTCTATGTGCCTGAGTGCTTTCAAGCTCTACTAGTGCTTCATCTTGTGGGTGGCAAATCCCAGGTGCTCAGTACACACGTGTGGATTGAGCTGCGGTTCTCTACAGCAAACTCCTACAGAGGGTTGAGGCCAGAGTGGATCAAATGGACATGAAGAGGAAGAAACAGGTAATGGATACCTTTCCTTCAGAGGAAAACTAGTTCCAATAACACCAAGGCTTTCTGCAGGAAGTCAAACCTCCAATTGCCTACACTGAAAGTATCCTGTGTCCTGGGACCCCAGAATGAACCTCAGAAAAGCTGCCAAGGCTGCACCCTCCACAGAGCTGCTTTATTTCAGGGTTGTTTTTGTTTTTTGTTTGTTTGTTGTCGATGGACCTTTATTTTTATTTATTTATATGCAATGCTGAGAATCGAACCCAGTGCCTCACACATGCTAGGCAAGCGCTCTACCACTGCGCCACAACCCCAGCCCTCAGGGTTGTTTTTTAAGGCGTCCCTAAGACAATGCTAGAAAACCTTTTGATTGATCTCCCAACAGTTCCCAACCCGTTTCCAAGTTTAAAATAAGAGAACAAAGTTGCTCTGACCTGAAGGCCCACATTATACACATTCCCTTGGGAGCAGGTTACCTGAGGCAGGGAGGGGAAGATGAGGGAGGAGGCTCGGTTTTCAACTATACAAACACTGACCACTCTCGTCCTCAGAGATGGCACTGCCATGCACCCATTTATATCTGCTTCTCTTCAGGATGACCTAACTGCACAGTGGTTTGACCAAACCCATTTCTTTAAAGGGCACCTCCTCCTGAAGTCTGGAAATGGTTTCAGAGAGAAATAGAGGAGAACATAAGGTCACCAAATTATCAGGGGGCATCATAAAGGGATTTCTGGAACCTTCAGAACCAATGCCCAATTCCTAGCTTTCCCCTCTCAAAGCCAACCCCTGGGCAGGGAGCTGGGAAACTCTCAAATCCACTTTCAAAGTAGAAATCTGCTCAAATTTTATAAGGTTAAAATGTTGAAAGTGAAGGTTTGATTGTTGGCTCTGCAAAAGAAAAAAAAATGGGAAAGGAAGAAAAGAGACAAAAATGTGGCTTTGCAGGGTAAGACTTTTATCTAAAGCAGGTACATTGTCCAACTCCAAGTTGAGGAACAAAGGGAGCCTTGTGTACCTCCCCTCAGCAGGTCGTTGTAATGCTGGAAGGGAGTAAAAGGAGTCCGGGAAATGGTTTTTGTGTGCTGTGGAGAAGAAAGAGCAATTCATGAGAGCTGCAAACAGGGGTTTGCTCCTAGGCACGCCTGTGGGCCTGGCTTGGCCTGCGGTCATGTTTCACTGTAAGGAAAGGAGGCCTGCTGGATGCTGGGGCTCACCTGAGGCTAAAGTTCTCCCTGTTGCTCATCACCATTCACTGGAGGGATACTACCGCCTCCTCCTGCAAACAGAATCAGTGCAGGAGTCCTGGAGACTGCTGTCCAGGACTAGTTGGGCCACAGTGCCCCATGGGGAGCCCCAGTGATAAGAAACTGTCTCCTTTGCCTAGTGGCCTCTCCTCTGAGGCCAACCCAGGCCAGTCTATACCCCGTCCAACATGGCAGCCCTAGCCAAAGGCAGCTACTGAAGACTTGAAAAGTGGCTGGTCTGAACTGAGGTATGTTCAAAATTTAAAAAACATACTGCATTTCAAAGACTAAATTCAAAAACAAGAGGCAAAAAGTCTCACAATTTTGGGGGAACTGGATGTGTAACTCAGTGGTATTGGGCATACTTAGTATATACAGGTCCAATCCCCAGCATGCAAATAATAATAATAATAATAATAATTTGTATTGATTTTATGTTGAACATTTTTGATAGCTTAGGTTAAATAAAATAGATTATTAATTTTACCTGCTGCTTTCTTTTATTTATTTATTTATTTTGGATTCATTGTACACAAATGGGTTACAACTTTTCAGTTCTCTGGTGGCACATGAAGTAGCATCACACATTTTGTGTAATCATGTACATAGGGTAATGATGTTTGTCTCATTCCATTATCTTTCCTTCCTCCCGCCCCCTCCCCACCCCTCATTTCCCTCTACACAATCCATCCTTCCTCCATTCTTCCCTTACTTCCTCCCCGCCCCATTATGTACCATCATCCACTTATCCGAGAAAACATTTTGTCTTTGGTTTTTGGGGATTGACTTATCTCACTTAGCATGATATTCTCCAACTCCATCCATTTACCTGCAAATGCCATAATTTTATTCTTCTTTATGGCTGAATAATATTCCATCGTGTATATATACCACCATTTCTTTATCCATTCATCTATTGAAGGGTGCTGTTGCTTTTTAAAAAGTAACTGCTAGAATTTTTTAAATTTTGTACATGATTCGTATTACATGTCCTTTGACTTGGGCTACTTTGGAAATATAGAACAGCCCTGACATTCCCAACCTGTTTTCTTTTTGATATTTGGATAAAACACTAAGCTTGAGGAGAAAATTCTAGTGATGGAAGCATTCATGGTCCTTAAGCCTGTAAGCACTGATTTGAGGAAGTCAGTTCCTACCCTGCAATACAGTGGTGCAGGTCCATATTGCTCCCTTTTGAGCCACCATGCCCCTTGTGTCTAACTTACAATGTGTTCCTGGCACCCAGCCTGGAACCAAGAGGCCCCTGAATTTGTCCAAGGAATGGGTGTGGCTGAATGGGGCCATGACTGTGTTCGTTTTGTAGAGATTTTCCTGTAGATCATTTCCACCTCTTCTCCTACTCCCAATAGATGGAGGAAGAAATTTGAAAATGAATAGGTGGTTCCAATTGCTTATAATTACTACCAAACAAGTCCCAGGGACTGTCTGTGTGGGAAAAAGTGAAAAAACAGGTGGGAAGGCCTGTCCCCTCTCTCAGGGCTGGCTTCCTTCTCTCAGAGTGGAATATGGTGTAGTGGGGTCTGGTTTGGGGTCCCAGGCCCTCTAATTCTAGAGCAATTTCATCAACACTGGTCACGTGACTTTGAGCAAGTGACTTAGAATTGGGACACCTTATTTTCCTTTTCTGTCAACTAAAAAATGTTAGTACCTGAATCAATGTTAAAAAAAAAAAAAATGGGAAAAAAATGCTAGTTCCAATTGGGGTGAGGATCAAATGAGAAAATTTATTCTAAAGAATATGGTGGCACTTGGAATATGAACAAATTAATGTTATTATGGATGGAAATTCTTTTGAATTAAAAAAATGAAAGGGCTCAGAGTTTCCCTCTGAAGTAAGAAATGGTACTCAGGACTGGTCAGAGGGCAGAGAAAGGAACCCCAGCTCTACCTGCCAGTCAAGAACTCTGTACATGATTTCTCAGAGTCCACATGCTGGTGAGAACTGTAATCAGAAATATGTTCACTTTACCAATGCTGGAACTCAAAGTGCTCCAGGGACTAGCTGTGCTACCCCTTATAGATGAATGAGACCTATGAGAGGCAGGAGCTTAAAGGGATTGTCTTGGGTCACTTGGTCAGTGGTCCAGCCCTAAATGGAATCAGAGCATGCTCATTCCAGAGCAGCGCTCATCCAAGGGGGCCACATGCGCATTCTATGGGGTCACAGTCCACCCTCAGATGGCTGCTGAGCACGACAAAGACAGAATCCAAATGCCATACAAGATGAATGTAGGTCCCCATGGAAGGAAACAATTGATCTGCCACTAAGACATCTCCTTTGCAAGGATTTCCCAACTACTGCAAAGGAACCTTACTCATGACCAAACCATGAAAAAACTGAGTTTGTTTTTTTTATCAAAAGCCTCATGTGATCAAGGGCTATGTGAATATTTATTTATTCCTTTTTAATTTTTTTTTTATTTTTGCAGACTGCATTTTGATTCATTGTACACAAATGGGGTACATCTTCTCATTTCTATGGTTGTGCATGATGTAGATTCATATCGTTTGTGTAATCATACATGACATAGGGTAATGATGTCTGTCTCATTCCACCATTTTTCATACCCCCATCCCCTCCACCCTCTCATTTCCCTCTACATAATCTAAACTTCCTCCATTCTTCTCTCACCCCACATCCGGCACCCAGGCACCCCGTATCCCCATTATATACCATCATCCACTTATCAGGGAAAACAATCAGCCTTTGGTTTTTTGGGATCGGTTAAGTATGCAAATGCTAATTTTATTGAGATGATATTGTGTTTAAAAGGACACAATTGTGAGGAGGTGGGTTATTCTATCAATACAGGCTGTGTGCACAGTAGTGGCCATATGCTTTCAAGTACACTATGCCAGGTGTGCATCATCAAATAAATTGATTTGGCATCATAATATAAGAAAGTTAAATTAACTATTGACCCAATCATTTTAAAATCCTAAATAGGACTTAATTCCTATCTGTAAATTGTCCAAGGCAAATAATTACTGTATATGGGAGAAGCTGACACCACCAGGGTAGAGGAAAATCCAAAGAGAGGGACATGTTTCACACCAGACAGGGTTAGACTTCCAGATCACCCATCAGCAACAAAGGGTTTCTCTTTTATCTCATGATCCTGGCAATCTCCAGCGCCCAAGGGACCTGCCTCTTGCAAACTCCACCCACTGTCCAAAGGCTGGGAACTACTTAGGTTTTGCCATGTGCTTTACAGTTTTTGTGTGATGTCCCAAGATAACTCTTTCCTGGGATGGGGAGGAGGTATACAGTATGGATACAGTTAACAGAAAGACTTCCATCTTCTCACCCACCCCCCCCCCCCCATTTCACAGACAAATGTAGTTTGAGAATAAATGAAAGTAGGGCTTTGACTAAGGCTTATTATTTGATTTGAGAAAAGGAACCACTGGCATTCACAGTGAAGTTGTCACTGAGGAAAAGTTCTAGTTTGGCCAAGTTGGGCCAAGTTGGGCCAAAGGGAAGAGCATCCCAGGTGGCAAGAGGGTGATGCCAAGGGAAGAAGCCTGGGGTCTTCTAGTAACTGGTTCAGAGAGCCTAAGAAATCAGCAGATCAAACAGGGTCTGACACTGCCAGGGCCACCAAAGAACATGAGACACCTGTCATTATTTATCAGGGAAACCAAAGCACTGCAGTGATTTGAGTTGAATGAGGGATAAAGACAGCTCACGTCCAGTGACACTTTTCCTTACTAATCAAGAATTCCTGGAGACCCAAGAAGCAGATGTGGAAATAGTGTAAAAACCAAGCCACCAGCGAGCTCCATGGCTGGTGATGAAGTCCCTGTTGGGCTGTGGGTTGCAGGGGCCCCAGGGAGCAGGAGAGGTGAACAGTGATACCAGGAGGCAGGGAGGAACATTCTGAGGAAGGAACCTAGCACTGTGGTGGAGGAAGCGAAGAACATCTAAAGCCACAGCAAAACCCACTGGAGAGACTTAAGCTCACAGAATTTTCCACCCAGAAGGGACCTGAAGATCTCATGACAGTGGCTCTAAATCACTGCATCTGGAAAGCCTGTTGGATGGCTGCATCAGAATCACCAGGAAAAGAAAGAACAAACACTTTTCAATTTTATAGGGTTGAGGACAAATCTTTTTTTCTTTTTCAGTCCTGGGTATTGAACCCAGGGTCACGCTAGCACTGAGTTACAACCCCAGCCCTTTTTACTTTTTATTTTGAGATAGGGTCTTGCTAAGTAACCAAGGCTGGACTCAAACTTGCAATCATCCTGCCTCAGGTTCCCAAGTAGCTGGGAGCACCAGTGTGTTCCACTGGGCCTCTGACACTCAGAAGGGTTATTTTTAATATGCTCCTTAATGGCTGGCATGTGCAAAAAAAGCTTGAACATCACTTATCCAACCCATCTTCTGGTGCCTTTATTTTACAGGTGGCGAAGCTGAGATGAAGTGACTTACTATCTGTGAGGACACACAAGATGTTGGTAACATAGGAAGAACCAGATCTTATAATTTTAACCAGCATCCTTTCCTCTTCAAATTCCTATTTGGAGATTATACTAGTTGAGTGGCAAACTACCCCAGAACATAGTCACTTAAACATCACACATTGAGCTCCTCATTCTGTGGACTGGGACCTCAGTTGGGTGTTTCTTCTTATCTCAGCTTGGTTCCCTGGTATGTGTAGTCAACTACAACTCAGTCAAGTGACTGCCTCTGGGGACAGGCTGGCTTCAGCTGGGGCAACAGGGGATGGCTGGGTCCCACGTCCCTCCTCCTCCACCAGTGGAGTTCAGCTTGTTTTAGTAGCAGTGGGGCAGGTTCTAAAATAGGAAGTGTGTCTAGTCCGAGCTCTACATCACCCCTTGGCCACATTTTACTGGCCAAAGCCATCACATGGTAATCCCAGATTCCAGGAGTTGGGAAAGAGACTCTCCATTGATGAGGAAGTTGCAAAGTGACATTACAAGGAATGTGCATTGAGGGATGGAAATAATTTGGGCCATTTTTGCAACCAGAGGCTGGTCTGCTTCCCTAAGATCTCCCCAATGCCCGTCCATTTACCTGATACTCCAGACAAACTGCAGTCCCCCAGTTCCTAAACAGTGCCAAACTCTTTCAAAACATACATTTTTGGACTTGCTATTTTCTTGAATTAAGATGTCCTTTTCACTCCCCCAAGTCTTTACCCTTAAATTGTCCTTTAAAATGTCATTTATTATATAAAAAGAAAATTAAAGATTGTATTCTTCTCCTTCATGAAAAATTAGTAAAAGGATATAAAAGGAGTTTTTGTAAAGAGGCATAAACCTACATAGAAGGAGAAAAGATGACAGATAATAAAATAGTTCAACAAAACTTTGGGATGTGAAAAGCATACATCTATGGTAGCCAATGTAGCTGCCCAGAAAAGACTAGAGAACCAAGCAAAAAAGCACAGCTTCTCAGAACCCAGAGGATGCAGGAACTAGGAGCGCTGGATGCCTTGGAAGGCCAGGTGGGACGCTAGCTACATAAGGATGTGCTGGATGTACGAGAGGCCTTGACCTCTAGGTGCAGCCACTCTCTCCACATAGTCAGGGGAAGATCATTCTCCCAGCCAGAGCTGGGACATTTTCTCCTGGAGAGGTCAACAATGGGAGACCTTGAACTTGGAAGGCCAGAAGTGCCATTATGAAGATTGCAGACCCTGTGTCACTCCCACCTGCAAAGGCTGACAACAGAACATATGCATCTGAATCAAGGGCCCACAGGGTTCCTTTTGGGGGAAAATGACCATCCCAAAAGAGAGGACTTAAACATACTGATATTTTTGAGCTGGCCAATAAAATGCTTGCAGCCCCCCTGGGGAAGCCTCCAGCCAGTAGGCCTGCCTTTCCCTACAGTTTTCAGGCAGCCTTCCATAGGAGCAAGCTGCCAAGGGTCAGGACACCTTTGAGCAAAACTTCCACTATGGCAATAACTAAACCAACTAAGCAACCCATGAAAAAACTGAGAGGTCAGTGGTGAAGTCTGAGTAATAAGAGAGCAAAATCTGCTTTCCACAGAAATAAGTTCAACACATGATCCTTACCATAAAAAAAAAAAAAAAAAAAATACAAGAAATAGCATTCTAGGCATAGTATTTAGAAATATGTTGGTAGTAGATAAAATCAAAAAGGGCTAGGAGTCATGATCTCTGTGGAGGGGGACTCTAAGGAGGAAAGGATAGAGTTGGATGGTTTTATGGAAAGCCTTGTAAAACTGTTAGACATACTAAACTACATACATGTGCTACTTTGCTAGAGTGATTCTGTAAAAATAAACCAAACCTACATAAATGTCCTCTTTCTGTTAAAGACTTCTCCATTCCCCAGGCATGTGCATGGCTGTCCTCCATGTGTTTCTCCTTGACTGTGCTCACAGAATTAGTTCATTAAACATTCAGGGGCTAACACACAAATGAGGAAACAGTCAAGGTTTAGCTCTTTGAGGTCAGCACTAAATCTTAATTCACTGATAGGCATTTAGAAGATGTTCCCCACATATGGGTAAGGTGAGGGGGAGTAGAAATTAAATTACAGTCAATTCATAAAGTGATTTCCCCCTTTATACAGTCTATTATTGAATTATTTTTAATTTTCAGCTTCTAACTAGAGTTATTCCTAAAAAGAGTTAACACTGACTTATAAAACCATGTTTAAATTTAAAAGAAGTAAAGGAATCAGGGTCAATGGAAGACTGTTTTAAAAAATAAATCATAGCAACACATTTTAAATTGAGACAGGGGAAGGAGGGGGAAAGGCTTGCGTTGTTCATAAAATTTTTTCACTTTAGAAATAGAGATGGATCTGTAGATTTTTCACTTGTGATTTCTTCTGCCCATCCATGTGTTGCTCTGAATCCTGGATTGCTAGACATAGCATCTTATGCTGAGTTAAATCATATTTGGTTTATTATTCAAATAAACAGCATTCAGAAACTATAGAAACCGATTTATCCAAAAACCAGAAGTTTAGAGCCAATTCAAAAACCCTGAGTTAAAAATTCTTCTAATTGAAACTACGAAAAAGTTTCATAAAGAGCATAAGTAATGCTACGATCAACTACAAAAGTTGTGTTGCAAAGTTCCCAACTTTTTAGTTGATAACTTAAAAAAAAAAATAAACTCACTCCCTTTCCAGGTTTGAGGTTCAGAAAATTAAAATGGAAGACTGACCTGTGATTTCTTTAATGTTGAATTTGAATTTGATATAGTCAAACTCATCACTTGCACTTACATGTAAAATCCTATGTGTGTGACAAGCTTGGGACTCAAACTCCAGAATGTAGAATAAGAATTTGTATTGTTCTCAATTAGGAAAAGCAAAGAAGGGAGAGGCAGCAATTCACCTGGAATCACATCTTCTCTTTTCTTTGTATCCTGATTCCAGAATATTCATAGTACATGTTTGCAAAGAGATAAGGAAAATACGTGGATTGAAGGTACAAACATATCTTAGAGAAGGAGAAGAGGCTGAAGGAAAAGTGTGAGAGGTGTACCAAAGCACAGTTCGCACAGGCCAGGAGCCATTGTCTACGTGTGCACAGCACCCAGTGCAGTGAGTGCATGTTCCTAGCCAGATGGTCAGTAAATGAATGCCCAATGAAGCTCCCTGGACATCGCGTCTTAGGAAGATTCCACCATCTCATTCACTGTCATGCCTTTCCTAGGTTTCCATTGTCAATCGTATCTCTTCTAGTTGCCAATTATTCTTTAAAATATGCTCATATATCAAATATGGTTATTGCTATTCTGGAAACCATTCTGATGAGTTTCTTTCACATAGATTCATTAGTACCTACTCTGATTTTCATTAAGCATGGTTTCCATAGCTTACTCCTTGAGCTAATTTTATTTTCCCAACTTCTGAGTTTAGGTAGGTAGGTTTTGCTTTGCTGTACCGTCCTCATGAGAAAATGATATCTCTTTCCTGATATTGCCATGATGAACATATCATATGATGCATACAAGGAATATGGCATATTAGCAGCCTTTAAATATGTTTTCCTTAAGGGGTGGTGAATTTTAGGGATGTGTGCTGTAAATTTTTCCCCATGTTTGAGGCAGATGTTGCTAGTCATGATACTTGATTACTGAGTTGAAATACACCTCAGATTCCTATTGAGTTAAACCACTGCCAATTGATGAGAAATGGAAACTCAAATGTTATTTACTATCCTTGCTACAAACTATGTAACCCATGGCACGATTTTGGATTAGTGTTGAGGTGAGCGATGATCTCAGTTCCAACCATTTTTAGCAAATAGAGGATAATGAGTCTAGTGAGCAGGAAAAAGGAATGGTGTAGAAAAGTGGGCACATGATTCTTTTCAGATCACCTGAAGATACATGAACTATCACATCACTGAAGTGCATGTAAAGGAGGCCTTTCAATGGTGACACAATACCTCAGATTTAGGAACCAAAAGAAAGGTTAACGGGCTACAGCTGGACTAAGATCCAATTAACCAGCGTGTTTCCTTCAACAGAGAATTAGTAAATGCCAATCTCCAGTCAGACCCCTTGCCAAGGTAGATAAAAAAAAAAAAAAAAAAAAAAAAAAAAAGATTGTGGACTCTCTAGGATGATGTTATGGATAATGTTTTTATTTTTTTTTTTGCTTTCCTGTAATGCAATTTTATTAAAAATAACACTAAAAATTAATGAGGTGATTATTTCACATTCCATAATTTTCTAAATAAACAGAACACTTAAAGAATAGAGCAAATAGGGGTTTCTCAGTTTGTAAGGACCTGAAGCAAAGAGATCAGGCAAGCAAGCAATGAGCATTATGTTGATTTTCTGATTTTTGACTATATACAGAAAGAAAGAAAGACTCATCTAAAGGCAACCACATGTCAAAAATTCTTTAAAAATTAATACTTCTAACATCTCCCAATAATGAGTGGTAAGTACCTCAATAAGAAAACAGAAGGCTAATTATTGTAGCTTTCATCTGTGTGTGTGTCTTTTGAGGTCAGAGGCAAATATGGATGGTCTGGAATCAGAGCACACAGCCTGATTTTTCACCCATTTCTTTTCTTTCATTGTCGTGGTGCTGGGGATCGAACCCAGGGACTCTGCATGTGAGGCAAGCACTTACCAACTGGCTATATCCCCAGCCCTCACCCATTTCTTTAGAACTGCTTTAAAAGTCTTCCTTATGAGAGCTAGGGTTGTAGCTCAGTGGTAGAACACTTGCCTAGGACACCCAAGGCTGGGACTTCAATCCCCAGCAACACAAAGTAAAAAAAAAAAAAAAAAAAAAAAAAAAAAATATATATATATATATATATATATATATATATATCCCTTATGTTTATTCCTAACACTTTTTATTTTTATTTTCTTTAAATCTGAAAATATGGATTTGTTTATTAAAAGAATTCACACTCCTAAAGTATGCCATTTGACACTGCAAAATAGGATCGGATTGATCTTGTCTCTTGACAAGGTTTTGATCAACAGATTTCTTTGAGGGAGTTGTCTGCCATTCATTCTGCCTGGTCCAGCGCACTCACTTCTGAACCCCTGGCTTTCTTGACTTACCTACCACCAACTCCTCTCTACTCATAACCACTCTGGAATCAGCTTTGCTCCTAAGATTGTTTCTCTGATTTCAATTCCCTTGTCTATATGTTTCCTAAAGCGTTCATTCCTTCTTCCTAGACACCCGCTTCTTTGATTTCCGTTACATTGTTCTCTCTGGGTTCTCCCTGCACCCACCCGCCTCCTGTACCAGTATGGGTGCTCTTCCTCCCTTCCCACCCTCTAAATGTTGGCTGGCATGGAGCTTGAGCTGGGCCTCTCTTTTTCATGCCTGTCTCCTGGGTGGCCCACACCGTCCTCTGCCTCCTCTGAGGATTTGTATCTTAATATCCCACAAAAGCTCGTATGTTGAAGGTTTGGTCTCCAATGTCACAGTGTTCAAGGGTGGGACTTTGGGGGGTGACTGGATCATGGGTCCATAGCTTAATGGGCTATTGGAAGGTGGGCCAAGTCAGAAGCAGTAGATCACTGGGAGCCTACCCTTGAAGGGTATATTTTGCCCCCAGCTCTTCTCTCTCTTGGATTCCCGGCCACCATGAAGTGAGCAGCTTTCTTTTGCCACATGCTTCCACCATGATATACTATCTCGCCATGGGGTTGAAAGCAGCTGGGCCAAACAACCATGGACTGAAACCTCTGAAACTGAGCCAAATGAATCTTTCCTCTTCAAGTTGATTTCTCTCAGGCATTTTCTCATGATGGTGAAAAGCTAACACCTCCCAAAACTCTGTATGGGCTGCATCAATTTCCACTCAAGTGGATGCACCTGCAGGGACCTACCTGCACCTCAGAGTCACCCTGCTCCCAAATGAGAGCATCTCTCCTCCTAAATTTCCATCCTCCTTAATTTCCTATTTTTACTTATGACAACACAGTTCTTTTAGGGACCTAGGTTCAAGCACAGAACTGTGTTTGATACCTCCTTCTCTTTGTCTCCCCATCTCTAGACACTTGTGAGGATCTGCAGTGTTTTCTCAATTCTCCACTTCCACACTTTTGGCACTAGTTCAGATGCTCCTATCCCAGGGTTCCTTGCAATGACCTCCTCCCCATCCCAGTATTGTGTGCCACAAGGATCTTCCTCCCTTTTAGCTTTGAGCAGAACATGTTCCTTGCTCAAAAACCTTCAAAAGGCCAGGCATGGTGGTGCACGAGTGTAATCCCAGCTACCTGGGAGGCCAAGGGAGCATTACAAGTTCAAAGTCAGCCTGGGCAACTTAGGGAGATCTTCTCTTAAAATAAAAACAATAAAAAGAGCTGGGGAGAGCACTCCTGGGTTTAATTCCAGTACTGCAAAACAAAGCAATTAAACAACAACATCGGAAAAATCTTCAAAAGCTCCTCATTCTTCAACCATGTAGGAGCAAACCTATAGGCTGGCAGGAGGTACACACAGCTTTCTAGCTTAGTCTTCCAGCACTCTCTACATGCACCTCCTACTGTGTGCACTCTCAATATTTGTTGCTTTCTGAAGTCACCATATCTTGTTCTTTTCTCATTCTTGTCCATTCATCTGAAATATCCTTCCTGGTTATTTCTATGTCTAGGAATCTTATTCCTTCTATTAGGCCTGGCTTACTTCTTTCATATGCTGTTTTCTGATCCCAACAGCCCACACACCTGCTATTTTTCCTTTTTCCTTCTATTCTGCCTTGTAGTGTTGCTGTTTGTATGCCACTAATCTTTTTCATCAGATTGATCAGAAATGCACCATCAGAAGATGGAACCTTGATTTCCGGCCTAGCTGTGATACCTAGAACAAGTCCCAAACTCCTTTGAGTCTCTGTTACCTCAAGCAGAAAATGAATAGACGGCAAGCATAGGAGTGATTAAGGTTTTAGGATCTGAAAGCAGACAGACCTGATTGTGAGTTTTGACATTAGCACTGTGTTTGGTGGCAGTGGTCTTGTCTGTAATACGTGGGTGTGCATACCTACCAGCAAGGCCCCACCAACTGTTTTAAGGGTTAATTGAGATAATGTGGAAACTTCTTAGCATAGTTACTGGCACACGATAAATTTCTACTAAATATTGCCCACCACTAGGGTTAGTTCCTTTATACAATTGTTCTGACAAACGCACGAGGAAAAGCACTCCCTCAGCATCAAGGCCCCCACAAATGCAGGGCATGACCAGCTCTGTAAAGGTGACATGGAATATAGGACGGAGCAGGACCACTGGAATCTAAGTACCAATTAGAATGCAGAACATAGACCAACATGCCACTGTAAACCATAATGTGCTGTGAAAATACCAAACTTCACTGTTTTAGTTAGCTTTTTCACTGCTATGACTACAAGACCCAACCAGAACAATTTTAGAGGAGAAGTTTACTGGAGGGCTCACAGTTTCAGAGGTCTTAGTCCATCAAAGGTGGGCTCCAATCCTCTGGGCTCGAGGAGAAGCTGAACTTCATGGCAGGAGAGTGTAGCAGAGGGAAGCAGCTCACATGAGGATCGGGAAGCAGAGGGAGACTCCACTCACCAGATATAAATATCTACTCCAAAATCAGATCCCCAATGAACCACTCCCTCCAGCCATATCCCACCTGCCTCCAGTTACCACTCAGTTAATTCCATCAGGGAATAATTCACTGATTAAGTTAAGGTTATACCCAAACCTTCCTGCATTGCCTCACACATGAGCTTTTGAGGTGACACCACAGCTAAACCATAACAGTCACCTTTAGGTCAGACTGTTCCATCTTTATCTTTGAATCTTCTGAGTTGACAAGACAAAGTAAAAAGAAGAAAGGAAGGCCTTTTTTTTTTTTTTGGTACCATGGATTGAACCCAAGGGTGCTTAACCACTGAGCTACATCTTCAGCCCCTTTGTATATTTTATTTAAGACAGAGTCTCACTGAGTTGCTTTAGGACCTCACTAAGTTGCTGAGGCTGGTTTTGAATTCGTGATCCTCCTACCTCAGCTTCCTGAGCTGCTGGGATTACAGGTGTGTCCCACAGAACCCAACTAAGCCTGGGATTTTTAAAATGCTAGGACAATGAATTCTCTGAGTATCAGTCCCTTTATTTGTAAAATACAGCTAACTATATCAGCCACCAAGATCAAATGATTATAAAGTTCAGCATTGGCATGAAGTCGCCACTCAATAAATGTTAGATTCTGTTTCCTTATTTTCTTGCTTTCCCAAAAAGTGCCTCACATCTTGTACATACTTAAGAAATATTTGTTGAATCTAACTGAACTTCAAAAACACTTAAGAATATTTGCCAGAATATGTATATTTGTCACAGGTGGATTGATGTCAGACTAATTTCTGGAGAAACCAAAGTAATCCCTTTAGGAATTTTAAAGACAAAATTAACTTTTTATTAAAACTGTTCTCTATAAAAGGTTTATTTTTTAAGAGGAAAATATAAATTAAAATGAGTTAAAGACAAATCTACTGGCACTGTTGCTATGTAATGGCTAGCCAAATGTAGAACAAGACCATTTCCTATTTTCGTAGGGATTCCAATAAAACAAAGCTCAAGTAAATGTATTGCCATTTGTTCCTTCTAAGCCTATACTTAGAAATCATAACAACTTACATGAGAATTAATGTAATCCCAAACAGTCCCCAAAAGTAGAAAATATTACCATCCCCATATCAGAGATAATAAAAATAAGGCACAGAGCAGTTAAATAGATTGTACAAGGTCACAAAGATAATAAATAGCAGAGCTAGGGTTGGAATTTTGGTTCTAGAAATCATTTTTGTTAACTGTTACGTACAAATTGTATATTTAGTGTTACATTTTAGAAAGCACTAAGATATTGACTAGCTGCACAGGTCTGAGTCATCTCTGGATTGATACAAGGATGCGAAGTCCCATGTGTCATCAAGACCTTGCAAATTAAGGGGAGGTCCCCGGAATTGGCTGTATTTGTGAAGGCATTATTGGAAGCTATTTAAGGGTGGACAGAATGGTCCTAAGGCTTGGATGCTGACTCTGGAGCTTCTGGATACACCACTGAAGGAAGCTCTGGAGAGTTCCTCTATGGGTGACACAGCATTGAAGTAGGGGGAGCCTGGATGGACTAATGCACTACCTATCCCTGTCCTCTCAAGGTGCAGCTCAGAGGCTCTGTAGCACATGCAGGAGACTGAAGTTGCTGCGCTCAGAGTAAAAATGTCATGCTGGGAACTCTTATGGAGCCCACGTAAACCTTCCAGTAGCACTTGTGCCAGCCAAGAAGGCCACACCAGGTCCCTGCAACAGACTTCAGATGCAGACTGCTCTAGATGTTGTAGATGTGCTGCTAAGGAGGGCAGCCACCATCTAATTCTCTTCCTTGATTGTCTATTCAGTTTGATGGCTGTCAGTGCTTTTCTATTGGTTGGGTTTTTCTTTCCCCTTAGGAGAAAAATTGGAAAGGGTACCCATTTCTATATTGCTCCTGCTGCTACAAAGAGGTGAAGATGAGGGTGACTGCCAACAGCTTCCCCTTTCTCTTCTTTTTGTTCACTCCATCTGTCTGGACCAATGCACAAGGAAAAAAGACACCCAGAATGGCCCTCCAAAGTTGCACTCTGTTTTAAAGCGGATGAAGGATGTGTTTTCCACAGCTTAGGACAAAAATATATTATAAAGTACCCGAGCAATTAAACAAATGGTATTTGCAAACATCTGCCGTCCGGTACTGTTGCCTGTGTTCAAACAAAGCCTCACAGTGTCTTTGGCAAACCAGAGTGAGAAAAGCTGGGTGCCATTTGCTGAATGAACTCTCCCAGATTACAATTCTGCAGGCTGAGGGAATTCATTCAAATCCACGTGGGGAAATGAATTCCCAAAGAGGCAGTTAGTCCTTAAGAGAACCACCAATGAACAAGAACCCAGAGCAAAGTTGGCAGTAAATCATGAGTGCTTTATTAACCTCTACTAAACCATATTCATTATTTATAGTTGAATCACAGAATCCTAAAGGGAGAGACTTGTAGGAGAAAGTGAGGCTTCTGGCTGAGAGTGGCTTCTGTCCAGCAGCCCCAACTCACCTCTTCCCATCCCTCTAATTGACACCTATGAAGGTGCCCCTAAGGATGGAAACTCTGAATCCTTTCAACTTCCCAAATGCATATGCCAAGAAAAAAAAAAATACCATTAATGGTTAAAAATGCAGACTCTGTGTCTGAATTTTGGCTTGATTATTTAGTAGCTGAGTGACCTTAATTTTCTCACCTGTCAAATAGAGATAATGGGGATAATTTCCCAGACTTGTTTTGAGGATTAGAGAAGATAATTCCTGTAAAGATCTCAGCATCACGCATGGCACATAAGTATTTAGCAAATAACAGCTACCAGTAGCAGAGTTTTATGGTTGCTGTTGTAAAACAGGATTTTCCACATTGTTCTGGAATTGTGGCAAAGGCATAAAGTGATGGCACAAAATGTAGGGTGGTTGACAGTACTGGTTTCACTCTTCCCACCTCCACCCCAACCATCCAACTAATAGAAAGGAAGAACTGGCAGAACAGCATCACTTCCACGTGAATATTCAGGAAAAAAAAAGAGGCAGCAACCTCCCCTCCCCCTGGGGGAGAGTACCCGATGTTTCTTCTCCCTGGAGCTAAGAGAGGGAGATCCTAAGAGAAATTCTAGCCAAGTTTGCAGGTTTCCAGCTGCACCACTGGCCTTTTCATTAGTCAAGAAATAATGAACTTCTTTCCTCTGAAAGCTGATAAGCAATTAGGCCAGTTGGGTATCTAGTGTTTTTCTTGGAAAGAGATGGTAGAGTTGATTAAGGGGTTGACCAAAGTGTGTCCATTTCCACTATCTTCATAGCAAGGGTACTCTAGATGTTGTATTGGTCAGTTTTCCAGCACTGTAACAAGTAACTGAGATATTAACTTATAAATAAAAAAGGGTTTTTTTTATATCAGTTTTGGAGGTTCTAGTTCAGGGTTGGTGGCCCCAATGCTTGGGGTGAGGTAGCACATCATGGCAGGAGCATGTGGTAGAACAAAATCACCCAACTTGTGGTCAGGAAGCAAAGGAGAAGAAGGGGCTGGGGTCCCACTATCTGCTTCAAAGTCATGTCTCCAGTGACCTGAAGATCTCCCACCAAGCCCTACCTTGTAAAGGCTCCAAACTCCCAATAGCACCTCCTTCAGGACCAAGTCTTTATCACATGGCTTCTGTGGGATGTTTAAATATTGAAAGGAAAACATCCACTTGGTAAAAAGAGAAAGAAGAACTAAATACAACTGTTAGTAATGAAAAATACAATATGTAGAATTTAAAATTTACTGTATGGGATTAGTAACAGATTTGACACTAAGAAAGGATAGTGAACTTGAAACCCAGAAATAGAAACTATTCAAACAGAAGGACAGAGGGAAAGGGGGGGAAAAAGCTGAAAAAATGAACAAAGGCTCCATAAACTGTTTGACAGGTTGTATTTGAAGAGAGGGAGTGGACAAAAATATCTGAACACAAGCTTTTCAAATCTGACGGAAACAATGGGGTTACAGACTTAACCTTAAGTAGGACAAACAGAGAGAACCACATCATAACTGAACTGCTGAGACCTGGAGATAAAGGGATCAATTTTAAAAGAGAAAAGTGACATTGAGTAGAAGAAGAAAAACATTAACAGATTTCTCACCAGAAAATATGTACACTAGAAAGTAAAGGAATGAAAGGGACTGAATGTGGGGGAGAGAAAAATTGCCATCAACCTAGAAGTCTATATTCGGCAAAAATATTCTTTAGAAATGAAGGTGTAAGAAAACTTTTTCAGACAAACAGATGCTGAGAGAATTTATCACCAGCAGGCCTGAATCACAAGAAATGTAAAAGGAAATTCTCAGACAGAAGGAAGAAGATACTATATGGAAACTAGGATCTGCAAAAAGAAAGAAGATCACCAGAAATGGTAAGCATATGGCAAATTTAAAAGATACTTTTCCTACTTTTAAATTTCTTTAAAAGATAATTGACGGGTAAAAGAAAAGTTGTAGCAATGTATTGTGAGGTTTATCAGTAAAATATGTGACACCGATATGCAAAAAGGACAGAATGGGGAAATGGAAACAAAAGGTTGTAGTATTTTCACATCAGACATGAAGTAAATGATGCTCTGGAGGGTAGACTGTGATGAGGCATATTGTAAGCCTGAGCAAAATCATTAAAAAACTAAAAGAGCTAACAAACCAATAGTGGGGATAAAATGGAGGAAAAGAAAATACTGAATCAAAAAAGGGAGAGAAAAGGGAACAATAGATGTTTCACTCTTACATTAAGGGAAAGCAGGTAGAAATAAAAGACCATCCATTTCCAGGCAACTGCCTAGAGAAAGCAATTCTATAGAGAATATCAGATCCATGGTTGCCTGGGTATGAGGAAACTTTCCATGGTGATAGAGATGTTTTATGATCATATTTTGGTGATAGTTGTGCAACTATACATTTACAACAAAACGTTCAATTGTGCATCTACAGTGAGTGGATTTTATGGCGCATAACACACACACCGCGAGAAAATGAAAATCTCACAAAGGAATGCTATCTAGGATATATCACCAACTCTTTTGACTCAGTAAGAAAACAACCCAGTGAAAAATGGTCAAAAAAATTGAAAAGAAATCTCAAAAAAGAAATTGTAAGATTAGTCAATATGTACATAAAATATGCTCAATGTAATTATTTATCAGGTAAATGCAAATTAAAATCTCAATCAGACACACTGGAGTGGCTAAAGCAGGCTGATAATACCAAGTGTTGAAAATGATGTGGAGCATCTTTTCATTATGCCCCATTTTGCATTTTGTATTCTATCCTATTCTCACATTTTTTATTAATATAATTTGGAGCATATAGTCAGATTACTATTTTGCACACTCCATTTTAAAATCACTTTATTCAGGCATATATACCCCCATTTTAAGTGCACTGCTGGTGGGAATGTAAAGGAGTGCAATCACTTTGAAAACTAAACTGTACATATTTTCTGGTATTCAGTGTAGTATTTCTACTCTAAGTCATTCATCCAAGGGAAATGAAAACAAGCCTCTACAAAGACTTGCATGTTCATGGAAATTTTACTCACAATAGGAAAAAACTGAAAGTAACCCAAATGTTTGTAAGTGAAACGGTAACAAACTAAAGATCAATTCAATGGAATACAATCCAGAACAAACTGATACTCACAAAACGGAACACACCTCAAAAACATTATGCTGACCAGAAGACAGTGGGGGGTAAAACAAAAACATAATTTCATTTATGTGAAATTCTGGAAAATGCAAATCTAACCTATAGTGACAAAGAGCAGGTAAGTATTTCCTGGAGTGGGTGGAGGTGTGAGCTACAAAGAGTCCCCAGGAAACTTCTCAGTTGATTGCACATTCTATATCTGAATTATGTTGATCATTATATGTATTGTGTATGCAGATACTTCTAAAAATGAATTGGAATGTATACTTAAAATGGGTATACATACCTCAATAAATTTTAAAATACAGAAGATAGTTATCTGACTATAAAGTTCTAAATTATATTAATTTTAAAATTTGGAAATGGGGTATAACATGAAAAAAAATTCTTGTTTTAAATGGGAGAGTACTAAAAGTTACCTTTTTCAAAACATGAGAATTACAAACAATTAGAAAAATATAGGTGACTGCTTTTAAAATTTTTAGCATAGTCACTAGAAGCATTAAATGCATGCTGTTAAACTTCAAGGACACGGATGACACTGCAAATCAGATATTTTAAAATGTACTACACAAAAAATTTGTTTTGACAATACATTTTCCCTACTGTGTTTTTTGTTTCTACGAATACCCAGTTGCAAGCACATTTGGACGTGACAGATTTAGATTCAACTTCCTTTATATAAAAGCAAGCAGAGCTCATTGATTTGCCCTCAAGTGATATATAAATTATTGAGCTAATCTTGATTTGCCAGATAAATAGAATATGAAAATAAGATCTCAACAGGCAGTACTTATTAATGTCTATGAGGACTTTATAAATTTCAATTCTAATTCTGAAAAGAAGGGGAAATTTAGCTCTTTGCTAAGGAATGCATGCCATGCAGTTGACCCTAAACTTCAGGAATAGAATGATAAGGTTTCTTTAGTGCAGGTTTATCTTTGGCTATCTCATAAGAACATGCCTTTTAATTCGTATGTGCATTTTTAGATGCCAATTCATCCCTTTCATGCCTTGATTTTGTCTTTTTATTTAAGAAAACCTCCTTTGTGACTTAGTGAATTCTTAGAATCATATTTCATTTACTCTTTCTCCTGGTATTCACAAAGACTTTTTCCTGAAAATTATATAGGCAGATTCTTGGGAAATGACTGGACTGACAAATGATTCTGGAAGATGTGAAAATATATGTCAATAATGAATTGGAAAATGCATTATGTAATGATACTGAGGATTAGTGAGGAGGCGGGGAAGATGCAGCCATATTCCTGTTGGTTGAAGTACAAATTGAACTGACCACTTTGAAGAGCACCTGGAGAATACCTTGTCAAGTTTAAGATGTCCCCGCATCCTAAGACTGCACTTTCCTACCCTAGAAAAGCTCAGGCACTGTTGTGATTCTTTGAGCAAGTTTGTTAAAAGGAAATAGTATACTTAGTGAAGAGATATGTAAACCATGGTACATTCAAATAGTTACTCTGCAAGACTTATAATGAATGATACAGATCTATGTGAATATAAATGGCTAATTCAAAAAAAAAAGGAAATGGTGAGTAAAAAAAGTTGTGAATGATAAAGTATAATAACACTTATGTAAATGTTTAAAATAGTACTACTTATGGGTGCTACATACATAATAAAAGTATCAAAACACCCATGAAAATAAGATATACCAGTTTTAGGACAGTGGCTACCACTGGAGAAGAAAATGGCAGATTGAGGACATAGGCGTACCTGCAACATTCCATTTTTTTAAGACAGAGAAAATTGAAGGGGAAAAAAGTGAAACATTAGCATGTACATTATTTTGGTATCTTTATTTAAACAATATAAACTTTGGATCTTATAACTCAGTAAAAAGCATGTGACATGAGATTTATCATCTCAAGAAATTTTTAAATGTATAGGAGTAGTATTGATAAATTTTAGATGTAAAGGAGTATTATATGCACTTTTGCCTATATTTTAAGTGTTTGCTTTGTTTTTGGCTATTGTAGGAGCTCCTTGTATAGTTTAATTATTAATTATTTAATTATTAACCTCCTCAGAGATATGTGGTTGAAAACAATTCCTCTCACTCCCAGGCTGCCTCTAAATCCTGCTGATGGTTTCCTTGGTGTTCACTTTGGTCGTCACACTTTGTATTTGCTTTTGTTGTTTATGCTTTTGGTATCATCTCTAAGATCACTGTCAAGACCAATACTGTGAACTTTTTCTCTACATTTTCTTTGAGGAATTTTGTACTTTTAGATCTTATTAGGGTGTTATTTTGTCCATCTTAAAAAATTAGTTTCTCACTATATATTGCAAATTATACAATGACATATATTGTATATTTATGAAAATAAACAAAACTATTGAGTTTTACAAAAATAAAGTTACATTTTAATTTATAAAAATAAACTCCAAATGGATTCAGGTACATAATGTGAAAGAGTAAAACTAGCAAAGTTTTTTAGAAAACATATTATGTTCATTTAGGAAAGACCTTTTAAAATAAGGTAATTAAAGCCAGAAGTTATATAGGGGAAAAAAAAGTCATAAATTTTTTATTGGTTCTTTTCAGTTATATATGATAGCAGAATCCATTTTGATATAATTATATAAGCATGGAATATCTCTTATTCTAATTAGGACCCCATTCTTGAGAATATACACCATGATGAGATTCATTGTGGTGTATTCATAGAAAACTTGAATTTCAAGGGAACTTAATTCTATACAACATAAATTATTGTGGAAAGTTTTATTTTCCCAATATGTCCTCAACAATGTCTCCATCCCATGTTTTTCTTGTGAAATATGATTTTGACACCATTTCCATGAGATGGATTCTATGTTCTCCCACCAATTTTGGGCAGTGATTATAGCAGGCTTGTGACTTCTGAAGCTAGGACATAAGGGTGACATAAAAGGCTGGGGATGTAACTCAGTTGCAGAGTACTTTTCTAGCATGTGCAAGGACCTGAGTTCCATTTCCAGCACTGAAAAACAAAACAAAGATGACAAAGCTTCTTCCTGGTACTTCTGGTACACTGGTTTCTGGAACCCAGTCACCATGCTACAAGGTAGCCCAAAAGGTTCCCTTAGGTGTTCTGCACAACAGAGTCCCCACTGAAGTCACAGCTGATGGCTCATCAGACAGTACAAAAAAAAAAAAAAAGACTTCAGATGATAGTAGCTTCCAATTCTAGAATTCTCAACGTTTTCCTCAATCTTTCGAGCTAATGCCTGAGAATCCATGGAACGCTAAAAAGCTGCTGTGCCCTTTCACAATTTCCGAAATTATGACCTTTAAAAAATGGTTGGTTTTTGGCATTGTTATATAACAACAGTAACTGGAATAGTCACCCTGGGGTTGGGGTTAAAATTTAGAAACATGTTGGATAAAGGATATAAAAATATAAAGGATCACTAACATTCACAAGAAGTAAACAATCAGGCCAAAAACTATAATCAAGAAATATGTAGAAAAAACAAAACAAAAAACCCTCAGCCACTTCTATTAAGCTGATGCAAAAATTTTAAAGATTAACAATATCATGTGAGAGTGTATACAAACACTTCTGGGTGAAAGGTGGAAAAATATGTACGTTCTTTGACTTATCAATTTCATTTCTAGGAACTGACCTATACAAATACTAGCAAATGGGCACAAAGATTTCTGCATGGGAGTACTCACTGTACATTGATAATAAAAGAAAAAATCCATGTGAGGCCCATCATGGTGGCATGATCCAATAAATTTTAGATTACTGACAAGACAAAATCCATAGAAAGAAAAAAAATGGAGATTACTGTATGTTGATATGGATGATCACTAATACATTGTCAAAAATGGTAGGGTCCCCTTATGTAAACCAGGCAATCACACACGTGTTTATCTCTACGTGTGTGTGCGTGTTTGAGAAAGAGTCAGAAGTAGGAAGGGGAGTGGAGAAACGAACACCCACTAGTGCCTGAAGCTGCCTTCAGCAAGTAGAGTGGAGATGTTCTACCTAAGTGCTATGAAGAATTTTAAAAAGCAGGGAAGACAGACAAAGACTGCTGTAGGAAGTTTATGTAAACTTTAAAAATTGATCAAACAATATTTTTCATGTTTACATATATAAAAGTATAAATACATGCATAGGAATGATACATTCCAAATTTACAAGTGTCTGCCTCTGAGAAGAGTAAAGCAGATTCTACTAGGTATGAAATCCAGGAGGTGGGAATTGCTGGATTAAAGTATCATACAAATTACTAGAGACTTTGACATATGCATATGGAAAATAAATAGCAAAAATTAGCGCATTTCTCAGTTGCATATAAGTGGATTGGTATTTTCCATATAGTGCATACTTTTTCCATGTGGAGAATATTTGAAATGTCAAACTTTCAAAATCTAAGTCAGAAATCAAGTGATATCGAGCAAGACACCCAAGAAACCTTGATGTTATTTCTAAAGAGAATAACAATATGATCTGTATAACAGAATGAGGGTATTTGGCCTAAAGCTACAGATTTATGGGATAAATTTATAGGATAAATTTCATTGACTTGGTGGCCATTACTTATTCATCAAGGATTACCACTCATAGTTTAAATGTGGAACTATAAATCCTCGACAACATATTAGGTCCTCAACCATTCGGTTCTTGCCAATAATCATTTCAATGTAAATCCAGGGAACATCTAGTTTTTAAAAATCATACATTTCCCTATGAAGAGGACAAATATCATCCAGATCATACCACAAGCTGACTGCTAAAGACACATTCATGTGCCTATCTACAGTAGCATCTGAATGTTTGGCTTTGTATATTTCAACTTCCCTATTTCCTGAATATTCTGGCGATTTTACATGCAAAACACATTGCTATTCAGGTGTTTGATCTTTAAGCAGAGGCATTTTTTCATTTGGAGAAGAGAGCTAATTTGAAAAATATTAGGCATCCAGAGGACATACAAAGAATGTGCTGTGACTGATACAAATATTTTTTTAAGTAAGCTTAGACTTCTTTCCCAAACTAACACATATCCTCTATCCTTCCTCAGTCCTGTTTGCTCAGCTGGATGTCCACAGGGTCCAATTTTCCCTCCAATTGCCCTTGCACGCTAATATAATTGCTGTTCATATGGGTAATTGGTCAGCCTGGAGCAGCATTTGTATGCACTTGTTCATCCACAGTATCTGGCAGTTTCTCAAATGATTCTGCAGCCTCATAATACTATCATATATTTTTAGTTTTTGTCTCTGTAACAAGGCTACATCAGGTGACTCTGTAAGGATGCTAAGTTTTGAGTGCTCAAAAGCTGAACTACAGATATAAATTCTCTTTTTAAACAGCCAGTGTTTCTTCTCACAGGTAAAATGCAGAGCAAATGAAATTGAGTCTCAAATGCATACTGTTCTGTCCTTCCGCCACTGACTTCCTCTCTGAACAGTCAAATGAACTGGATTCAGGCATTGGTGTAAAAAAGGAGAATGACAAGCCAGTTTCATTTAATAATGGCTTTGATGATGCAGTAAAACTATTAATTGTATTAAGTCTTGCTCTTGAGCACATTTTTAATATTTTGACAAAATGGGGAGTACACAAAAAGCGCTTGGGGTGAAGGCTGAAGTATGATTGCTCATTCCTGAGAAAAGCACTTGTCTGGCTGTTGGAGTCGCAAGCTGAACTAGCAGCTTTTTTTCATGAAACACCATTTTATATTTGAAAGAATGACTGACAAACTAGGGGTTTTTTTGGATTTGGCTATCTGTCAGGCATGGGTCAAGAATGAGTGAAGGTAACATGTTACTTCAAGGAAAAACAGTGGAGTATGTTGTTGCCAAGGCTAACATTTAAATTTTAAAGTGAAAATCAAAGTTCTGCAAAATATTATCTATAGTGATGAGCTTCACAACTTTTTAATACTGTACTTACTTTTACAATAGGATCAGTAGTGATACAGAATTTTACTTTATTTTATATGAAGAGAACTTTCCAAAGTGAAGATGTGACCAATGGATCTTAACATAAGAGTATGAAAGTCCATTGGTGTTTTGATTTCATGTTCCAACTAAGCTGTTCCAACTAAGAAGCTGTCCCTTGTCAAGTTTTTTTGTAGTATCAAAGAATATCCAGTGACTTGAAAAGACTAATAAAACGCTCCTCCCTTATCCAACTAATGTATCTCCTAGAGACCAGATTCCTCCAGATTCATTAACCAAAATACCACTACAATAAATGTAGGAGTATGAAAATCAACTTTCTTCTATGAAGGTGAATACGAATGTGCTTTGGAGAAATATAAAATCATGGGTCTCTACATAGAACTATATATTTAACACATAGTGAGTTTATGTTTAAATGAACAAGTACCTGAATTTTTTTATTTTGTAAAACAGTAAATATTGATAAATTAACATTAAAAATACTTTAAGGTCTACAATAATTTTTGAGTATGAAGTAGTCCTCAGACAAAAAAATTTGAGAACTATTATAATTTATCATTACTTGCACAATTATTTTAAATGCTTACAATTAGAACAGGAAAATGCAAAAGGAACAAGATTGAAGTTTCATAATCCTTGAAAACCTATCAGAAGACAATGATTTTCTTTGATTTACTTATGTGTTAATACAGACTGTTTATCAAAATTATTTTTCAGTTAATAAAAATTTAATAAAGGATTTTAAAAGTTAAACCCTGTCTTCAATCTCAAAGCAGTTTCTACTCCCTTCTATGGGAGATTCTTGATTTATCTATTTAGAACTAATGAATTTTTAAACCAATTTGTACTAACATACACTTCTTTGTGAGCTCTTACATGTATAAGTGGTTAGTTGATGCTTAAGAAATCTGTGCATAAAATGATATTAAACAGTTTCACAATGTAACTTACTGCCTTTCTATAATTCCACACCCCTAAATCTAAAACAGTGCCTAGACACAGATTTTATTCTACATTTTATTGTATTTAAATCATTTCTGAAAGAAAAAATATTCCCATAAAATAGCATTTGATGTGATATTAAATAAATTGGGTGACTGACTTGAGCCTTCTGGGTCATCGCTAAAATAAATATAACTAATGAGGAATAATTTTATTAATTTCAACCCTGATACACACACACACACACACACATACACACACACATACACAGCTAGTTATTCTTGAATACCTAATGAATTTTGTGATTATGGTAGAACAATATTCTATGGCCACTCATTAGGAATTCTCATCCAAATTGCATAAAACAAAACAAAAAAAACCCATGGATTATTACATCGGCAGTACTGAAATTTAGAATCTGGGTTGATTTTAATAAATAAGAAGGTAAGGGGAGGGCAGTCCATATTTTTTAAAAATATTTATTTAAAAATAAGATTTCTAAAAATACAGTACATAATACATTTCAAGAGAAGTAAAAATTTCACAATTTAAATTAAAAACAATCAGCAAACAGAATATTACATGAACAAAACCAAACCACTAAAATAAATTAAAGACAACAACAATGTTGTTCTTAAGGTAGATACATGGTTTGTTTTTCATTTTAAGAACCAGTGTAGATCTTTCAATTATACAAGTATATCTCAGACACATGGTTGGTTCTCACCTGTTATTTTCAAACATTTTTCTCCCTCTTCTCAACATATTCTTAAATCTACTTTTTCCCTATTATCATTAGCACTAAAAATGTTAGTGAGGATTTTCTTTAAATTCCCTTAGGGGAATAGACAAGGCAAAATAGTAGATAATGAAGGAAAACAACATTCAGATTTACACATATGATTGACTGAATGAAAAAAAAATGCCCGGCAAATTTAAAAACTGACTCTTCATATGGCACTTGGAACATACCATTATTAAAATACCAGAAAGGTCTTTTATTTTGGGGATACAGTGTCAGGTATAATTTGGAATTGACACAAAATTTTAGAAGCCCCTGAATAATACAGATTTTGCCTATTCATTAAACTTGCTAGTCAGGTTAAACAAACAAAAAAGACTAATTCCTGTAATCTAAAACATGCACAGAGCATGATCCACACACATTCAGTCCTCCCAAGAGCCTATCCTTGTCACCCTATGTCACATATTTGTCTGAGTGTTTCTGACTGTGGTAGAGTTTCCTATTATATCTTTAAGTTGATTATTTTCTCTACCTATGTTTTGTTTGGTTTACTTTTTAATATTCTCTCCAAGAAAAATGGTGGCAAATTCTCCGCTACCCATCACTTGAAAAACAACTGTAATCAGTCACATTAATTTAAATCATGCATAAAAAAGCTGAATTACTCAGAACTAATACAGTGGCAACACAATCTAGGAAATAATTCTTGACCGACTAGAGAGATCCATAATGTTACTCCCTCCCATTTTGCTTTCAAGTAAATTTTGCTTTCACCCCAAATACACTCATCTGGATTCCCAGCTATCATTCAAATGATCTGAAGTCATGTTTCACATAAGTTTCAGACTTGATTCTTTTTTTCCATTGAGAATTCACTGCAAACCCATACATAATATCTACATTCAAGGAAAGATTGATTTTAGCTGATCAAAAATAAAGCAAAACATTTTTAAATGTGATTGTCTACTTTTTCAACACATATTTTTTCAACACATATATACTATTATCTTCTTGCCAGAATGATTAACCATTTCAGCTAGTTTTAAAGACACTAAATGAGTATTTTTAGAGCTTAGGAGGAAGAAATAGAGAAACTAAATGGTATACATAGCAGTGTTACAACTGGACAATTACATTTAAAGAGTATTTGTCTCCATTTTTGTAAAATGAATCACTAAGCAAAATTAGCTTTAAAAATAATCTCACTCTGAATTTTCATGTAAAGTGAGTAACAATATCCAGACTTGTTCTTCCTTGTTTGGTAAAGTTTAATTTTCTATTAGCAGTTTTGCTTAAATCAAGGTATATTTGCATTTCTTATTGGGAAAGTGTGTATATTTGTATATACACATACACACATGCTTTATATATAGAGTGTTCTTTAATTTTACTTATCTTTATTCCCAAAACAAATAGCAATATGATTCTTTAAAGCCACTGCAGATTAAAGACACAGAGATGCCAAATTCTTAATTTGTAATAAAAAAACACTGCTACTAATCCTTCATTTTAGCACTTTGCTTCAGTATTCACTAAGTGTCCAATAAGCTATATAATTCATTACAGAAATAAAAGCATAGTTCTTATTATTTTTTATACAATGCTGCAGAAAAAAACAAAAATATTTTTTGTGAAAAGTACAACTATCTTTTGTAACTTTAGCCTATTAAACTACCTTTTAAAGTAGCCAAGCTATATTAAAATACAAAATTAATATCCATACCTAACCTAACTGGAAGGGAAAAAAAATCCAATAAGGAGCATTTAAAACTCATTACATCAAGGCAGCAGTTGCAAAAAGTAAGACCTGGTAATAAAACTAGTACCATTCACTTCCACTTTATAAACACATAGATGCGAGAGGAAACTCTCAGTCAACCAAAATGAAAATTAACTCTTTGGTACAGGAATTAAAAATGTCACTCAATGCTAAAATGAATAGCACCAGGATGTTTTAGTTGTTGAAGTTGTAAAACACTAACTTCAGGCACCAGTAGGTTAAAGTATCACCCATGCATACTGGCAAGAATACAGAGCTCACAATATGCAGACAAGCTTTCCCTTTAGTTAACAGCTACAATCAAACCCTGTATTAAGTCAAAGAGGCAAGCAAAGTCGCAAAAAGAAACACATCTTTTGTTGCTGCTGTTTTCTCCACATCTTTGTTTAAATATAATTCTATCAATACCAAAAAAGCCCAGAGTGTTGAACAACTGTGCTAAGCACTACATTACATGGTACAAGGAATTTAAACACCAACAGAAATGGAGACCTTCACAGTATCAAGAAATCCAAAATATCCCAAATGATAAGGTGAAAGTCACCCTTTATATTCAAATTATTGTTTTTTTCTCTGGTGACAAAATTTTCTATAACACTATCCTTTTTTTTTTTTTTTTTTTTGCCCTAAGACACATGTCAAAAAAAGTCCCACTTTTTTTTTTTCAAATTTAGAGCCATCTATTCATTTCCCTTCTGCATTAAATATAGCTGCATTTCCACATTATTTTTAATACTGCATGTTGGCATACACTACCAAATTACATATTTAAAGTTAATTTCTCCAAGGCATCTGACCAACTGAAGAGAAAGAGCAATATAGACTCCGTAAATAACCTGAACTAAAAGCTAACAACTCTTACAGAAAATGGTATCAACAAGAGATAGGTTAAAATAAAATGACTACGGCAAGATTCTGTGAGGTCACAGAAGGTGTCTGCAGTCAATCCTGTTGCTGAGATGCTAATTACTCATGCTCTGTCTGGCCTTCTCCCCATCTTATTAAGTTTCCCCACTCTCTCTATCCAATTTTTTTGGCTGCTCACTACTCATTGATTCCTGTCCTCTAGAGTGATCAGGGGGAAAGGACATAATAACAGTAAAAAATATGACAATGGAAAATATCAGTAATATCAGTGATTTAAGAATCTTGAATACTGTTATTTCTGTTTCAAATTAGCACTAGAAGGCAGTATTGCAACTTCTGAAAAACAGATAAAAACACAGTGAATTCTATTGTTAAAAAATTGCAAAATGATAATGAAAGAAGTCAGAGAAAAGTCACTCTTAGAGATAAACCATCACCATCCCAAAGGTAGCAGAAATGCTAAATATTGACTGATAATATAACAACATGGTTCAAAATACTGCAAGCAAGTAGGATCTAATACTTTCTCATACTCTATTGTAAAAGATTCTAGAATTCAACAGAGAATGGTTAAAGATAGAGCATACTAAAATTTTTAATTTACAGGCAAAAATCAGGTTGATTTTTAGAACAGAAAGCAACAATGTGGGCATTAAATAACATACTCATTCATTAGTTAATTACATGGTTAGTAATACTAGCAAGTAGAACAGACTAAATGTACTCGACTTATTAACTACTTATATTTTTTCAAAGAGAGAGTAGTAGAGCTTGGATGAAAGTCTAATACCTGTACCTATGTAAATTACTTAATGTTTTTAAGTATAAACTTCAAATAAATTCTAGATATATCTATGTATATTAGAGGTCACATCAAAAACTTGCTTAAAGTAACTATACTTTAGTAAACTTGAGCTAGGTAATCTATTAACACATGAAGCACAAGAAGTAGTCATATACTTGAGAAAGTCCAGAGAGAAACTAGCAGCTATATTAGTGAATATTAATGCCATATTGAATCACAGCTAGATACATTATGGTTTTATAGTAACATGTGAGAATCCTAGAACTGTCCCGTGATTTAACACATAGAAAATCGTGTGGTCATAATCTAAATTAGTTCACACTTCTTGGTTGCAAGTATTGTCCTAACTTAAGTTTTCCTGGTTAGCATTCAGAATTAATAAACCCTTTAGAGCAAAACATATTTCCAACTAGATGACTTGAATGGAAGTGACTTGAAAATCTCACTGATTATAGTTATAATTAGCCACCATACTTAGTGAAAATTCCTGTATGCATTAGTAAAAATGCATTGATGTTAATTTTGACAGAAGTTATATTCAGTTGTCATACTGAATTTTTTGCATGCTGATGTTTTCTACTTGATTTTTCTTTTATTTTTCAGTGCTGGGAATTGGACCCAGGCCTACCTTATGCCCTACCACTATACTACACTCTCAAGCTCCTACTTCAATATTATGAAATGTAAATGATTTTTTCTTCTGAAAGAGAGGTTAATATGTTAACTCTAACTTTAAATAGCTGTCTCTTATGATAAACACAATTTTTAGAATATGACTCTTACATAAAATAATATTTTTATTACAATGAAACATAAGCTAACTTAATATTTTTAAGTTTAGGTTACAAGTACCAATAATTCTTTAGCCAAATGCTTACTGTTGAAGGATTCTGAACTCTATTCATTTCTGCCTATAATTTTGAGCCTCTATTAAGCCCATAAACATTTCTGTTTGCAGAAAACAACTAATATGATTGCTCAGGAGGTACAAATGCATCCTAGAAAAACCTTTCCTCTCCAGAAGCCAAATTAATGACTTTGACAATGTAAAAAATTCTTAATTTATATTTGGTTAAAATTAAATGGAAAATTCATAAAGAAATGCTTCAGTCCAAAACACAGATTATATCAGTAATCTCACTACTCATAAATATTTTCTAATGCTCAACACCTTTAGTTAACTCATGGTTATCCAGAACACATATTAAACTGCTTGCTACAACTACAGGTATAATTCAGACTGGAGAAGTTAAAAAAGAATGAAGAAAAAAAAAGTTTTCAGGCAAAAAATCGAGTTAAAAAAATCATTCCAAAATTGAGAATGAGAAAACTAAATGTATTTTTAGATACTCAGTAAAACATTCTAGATACTTAGATGCCATTGTAACTATAATAAACTTCTGTGTTTTATAATGAACTGGTAAGTTTAAGGTAATGGCTTTTCTAAGTCTAAGGAATTAATGTGCCAAAATAAGATTTAAAATAAAATACATGAAATGGCTTAGTTTGTCCTAATCTAAATTTGTGGATTTCAGTAAAAATTACACTAAGAATGTACATAATGAAGGAAAGTAGTCATCTTCTTTTGAGCTAGAAATAACATTGTCAACAGCAACATATTCATTTTCATAAAATTTTATATTTTTGTACATGTATTCCTTCTTAGTGGGTACCTCTGACATGTTCAGAATTTACTTATGGGACAGAAAACCTCTAGAGCCAGTATAATTACATCAATTAGCCAAAAGAGGGCGCAGAAAGAACACCAGAGTTTAAACAATCCCTAGGAAACTGCCATCTAGCTATTATCTAGTAGTCTAACAACAATTACAAATCTCACAGTAGGGTTAGGTGTGCTAACTTGAGAATACTGTAAATTACATCATAAGCCTATTCAGATACACTTTAATACATATTTCTATGTAAATATGTTGATATGTAGCACTTCTGACATTCAAACAAAATAAGTATATACTTATCTAGTGCATTAGTTTGTAGTTCAATAACTTAAGAGGAAAAGGGTACAGAGGGATCAGAACCAGGGAAGGTAAAGAGAAAGAAAGGAAGAGAATATGCCCTAGAAGTGGTAAATCTAAGAAAATAAAAAATATATATCCTTAGAATGGGAAAAAGACTTCTCTCATTACCTTTCAGTATAGCTACTGTTACTACATAAAATATGTCCACAAAGCTCTGTACAAGGTCTTCACTTGGCTCTGCTGTTTTCTCAAAGTCCTTATGTGAAAGGAATATATACAATAAAAGGTATTCAACTGATATCTACCTACATTATAGCTACATTACTTCCTTTTCATAGTTCTGCCACAGGGTCAAAGTTGGTCAGTTAGCTTGCACAAAATTCAACCCAACTGGCTAACACACAAACTAATTTTATGTTTCTGCAACCCTTATAAATATATTTGTTATATTAAATTTACTATGCTCCTGATCAGCACCAATAAATACCTTCATCTGCCACTAAGTTTTAAAAAAATTAACACTTTATAATTAGAACATAAAAAACATGGTATTGTTTTTGAGAAGAGTTGATTCTATTATTTTAGGATATTTTATAAGATATTTACAATTTCTGAATGAACTAGTCATAGTATAACTAATTGACTAACAATGGTTACCTTCTGTTTCATTAGTTCCCAGGTATGATTTCTTACTTTCAAAAGTAACTAAAGAAAAATATTAATATGGTCCAAGAACTGTACACTATTTTAATCTTCTCTTCAGGGGAATGACTGTGAGTACACAAAATTTTTAAAAAACATGGATTTTGCAGTATTCTAATGGAAAAAAATTAAAAGCTAAATTTATTTCAAAGCATACTAAATGTCTTTTCACCCAAATGATCTGTGCTTTCCAATCACTATTAGCAATTTAAATCTGTATAATGCTAATGATAAATATAGATCATTCTATTTTCTTATTTAAAGGTCATTTCCTAACATTAGCTACTGATAAAAGGTATCTAGAGCAATATAAATTATAGCTGGCCAATGAAAATTTAATTTCAATTTAGGTGATTATCAGTACATGAAAGTTAATAACTTACTTTTATTAGTAACTTTTTATAAATAAAATTTCAATGAGTTGGCCAATCTCTATTATATAAACCTCCAACAAATAATTGTAGATTCACTAGTAGATAAATAAAAGTAAAAAGGATATATATTTTTAAAAGCACAATATTCTTCTTTACACTGTACATTATATAGTATCTAGTTATACTGGAATTTTAAAAACATATGCATTCTAATATAACTGCACTAGAAAAAGTAACTGGAATTATTGCAAATTTTCTACCCTTTTTGCTCATTAAAATTTTAGGGTAAACAGGAATGTATGCCACTGGTCACAAATTTCTCTTGGGAGCAAATATCCTTAACAATCAATAATTATAACAGTAAAGGGAAAAGGTAGGGAAAATTAATATGGGAAAAATTAATCTTTTCTTTATTATAAGGTAGGTAGCTGGCATTTTACTTTAGTGGTGTTTTATTTTGGTTCTAGTAGAACCAAAGAAAAGGAGAAAACATTAGAAAGCTGCTCTAAGAAAACACTGCCTTTTGTTGTTGTTCAATTCTACACTGCATTTAAAAAAATCTTGCAGCACATACAAAAGGAAGCATTTTAACTTGTATTTGAAAAAAAATTACATAAAAGGTATAAATCAAGTTTTGCAAAATCTGAATAATTAAATTCAGATTTCATTAGTACTACTTAAAAGTGAAAATTTAAATAAACATCTGAAATTTCCCATAAATTAAAATCTGTAACACTGTCGGTACTAAAAAAGAAACTTATGTACAATTATTTCATCCTAATCGCTGCCTTTTGAGTTTAATAACAAAAGCATTTATAGAAATCTCTGTGGAAAGCTAATTTGAAAGTAAACATGCTTTAAAACTTAAATATAGATCTTGTATTAGTCCCACAACAGGATCAAGATCACTATTAAAATAAAGCCTGGGGCACATTATGATGCCTAAGATTGGTGGGTGGATTTTAATTGACTTGAAGACTGTCATAGTTCTATTATCATAAAACCTGTAACGCATTTCCAGCATGGAGGACCCATCTGTGCCCACCATCCATCTGTTTAGACGTGATTGGCAAAGTGGTAGGGAACTCGCAGTGGTTGCCTCTGCCTGAAAGGAATGAACCACAGGATCTTCCAACGAGTGCCAAAAACTTCTGAGAAGGTCTGCTGCCATGGCTTTCGGGGCCTCGATCTACAGAAGACAGCATTATTAGTGAAAGACAGCACTCCCATGGTGCACTTCAGTCAGCTAAAACAATACAGGTTGGCTGGGGATCCATTACTGGACTCTGATGAATTGTGTTCCAGCATCACAAATACAGCTTTTCTTTCATTGTGGCATGCAGCTGAGTTTTAACTCTGGATAGCAGATATTGTATCTGCATCGTCAATCAACCTAGAGCAACTTTTGAAGCAGAGGAGAATCTCAGGATTAATAGAATGTGTGTCAACAACACAGTAGCAAATCTCTTTTGATGTACTTTCAGGACAAATAATTTAACTTACTTTAGTTAGACAAGGAACAAGAATGATCAGTACTTATTTTGTTTAAAAACTATCCTGGCTGGAAGACCCCCTACTATAAGACTGGGGTATGCCTGTCTAGCTCCAGTCTCAGACAAGGCACCAAGAAAAAGCCATCATTATATTATCTTTCCATTATACATACATGGTTCTTGAGTGTGGCCAGTTGTTTCAATTTTTAAGAGCAATACACAGTTCACTTTTATACTTACATTTCTTCGCAACAGTTTGACATCTTTTCAATAGATGTTGTATCCTATTAAAAAAAAATACTCAAATGTAACAAATTTATCAAATCTTTATCTATTTTGTGACGACTTAAACCCTATTCAGAGAATGCTGAAGATTTAAAATGTTTAAATATGGGTACTGAGAATTTTAAATGATCTACATATACTGTTGCAGTTCCCTTGGAAAAACAGAATCAACATTACATTATACCAAAAAATTATTCAAATATAAAACCTCACAAAATTTGTGGGAGCATCACTTCATTAAAATTGAAGACTGTGGGCTGGGGTGTGGCTCAGTGGGAGAGCCCTTGCCTAGCACATGTGAGGCACTGGGTTCAATCTTCACCACATAAAAATAAATAAATCAAATAAAGGTATTGTGTCCATCTACAATTAAAAAATATTTTAAAACATATATGACTTGTTTTCTTGATCAAAGTCTGGTACTTATTTTCAACTCAACTGTCAGTAAATATGCATTTTAAAATAGCAATATGAAAGACACTAATGAACAAAAAACTAAGAGTTGGAGTACAATTGGTTCTAGATTTCTGTAAATAATAAAATTTAACAAGGTTGTTTATGAATTTGTCATATCACAACATATATTGCTCTGAAAACTGAAGTTAGCTAATTGGTATATTTTAGTAAAAATGATTTCTTTTTTTTTTTTTCAATAGAAAAATCACTCTTCATAGTAATATAATTTCTTATTATGTGTTTTCTGGAAGGCCCTAGTAAAATATAAAAGAAAAATAACAAACAGAAAGAAGACAGCTTCGAGAAATGCTGGCTTAAACTACTTATCATTAGACTGGCAAATTATTATAAGTCATACCAAACTAATCAACACACAAATGCACAATCTTATTTTCAGTTAAAAGTTTATATTTGAAACATACTTTAAAGCAGTACAGAATATATTCTTTCAAGTATACAAAAACATTAGCTAAATTTTCCTCTTTTCTCCTTTGCTTTACCTTAATTCCTAGCTCACATAGGGCAGAAGGTAGACTTCACCATTATTAAGTAGAAATGTACATACAAATGCTTATGGCTCAACTCAAATTTATCTGGTGTTGTGAAACTTTTTTTTTTTTTTTTTTACAATGATGCTAACAAATAGCACCTTTGTTTTAAAAAACTTTTTAAGAGATGTTACATGAATAGCTTATAATATTATTTTCTCATGCATGAATAGTTGGATAACCACAGTTAAGCATACATAAGGTTAAATAAATCTGCTTTTTAGATGACTAGTAACCAATAACAGAGCTTCAGTTACAGATTTTCCAGGGATTTGTAAAGAAATGACAGATAAGCTACATGTTCTCTATATATTAGTTTTCCTATTATGCTTTGAAATTCATGATATCTGAAGACAATTCTATTTATAATTAACCTTTCTTGGTTCTGTTGCATAACTTCTTCAAAACAATGTGGTTTTTATTTGTTTGTTTATGAAAATGTAGTCTACAAATATACAAGACATTAATAGGGGATTTCAACAAAACCTGGGCTTCAGGTACCACATCTGAAAAAGAAGTGAATTAAGTCATTTGGATGGTTTATTAAAGTCTGGTAGTCACTTCTTTCAAAGCAATTAAGACAGCCCATTCAAAAGTACAAAATAAAAGAGAGAACAGAATCAAGAAGCTATCAGGAAAGGTACATGGATGGTCTAAAAATCACGGCCATGGATAATACCCAGATACATTTCAGGATAAGGAAGTCAATTTCAAAGTCTATTACTTCTAAGATTATCATCAGCTAATATTAAAGAAAATTTTTACTATGTAGAATTTACAACTTGGCTATAACCTTCAGGAATTTGTGGCAATAAAATAATCAATTTTAAAGACTTCAGATTTAGATTTCATATAGAACCAGCTTTAATTTTTATATTTTTAATACCTTTCTAGAACCTATTTTAGGAAATAAATAGAATTCTACTTTTAAAATCTCATGACTAGGTTACTCTTTCAAAGGATATGATGTCTACTACCACTTTATGAACAGAATTTGTGAGGCTGGCTAAAATAGGTTACTTTCACCCCCCTCTAGAAATGCCCAATGTTTAGCTCTCTGAAAGTTGGCTATTCAGAAAACTGTTATAAGAAAAAAGTACAATTTACATTTGGGCATCCAAACATGTCATCAAGTTTTTGTTCTGACATTTACACAATACACTAGAGCAACACAAGTTATGTTAACACATTCACAAGCATCACAGAAACAGCAAAGAAGAGGGGAGATGTTACTACTGCCAGGGAGTAAAACCACAAGTTATTCTCAAGGGCTAAATCAGAAAAAAGTAAATTAGGTTTTATTTACCTTTGTTTTGTTTAGAGAAAAGTGGAATTTTTAAAATAATTAAAATATTTCTTTTTACGTGTATCTATTTTTTAGTTTGAGTCAATGGATCTTTTTTGTTCAATTTTATTTATTTATATGTGGTGCTGAGTATCAAACCCAGGGTCTCACACATGCCAGACAAGCGCTCATCACTGAGACACAACTCCAGCCCTAAAATAATTAAAGTATTTCAATGCAGAGAACTCCATTCAATGCAACTACCAACACTAAGTGCCCATCAGAAAAGGACCAATAAGACATCAAATCTCAAAGAGTATAAATACAATATATAAATTTAAGTACTGCCCCCCCATTCACTCTTCTAGATATGATAAAAAGAAAAGTATTTACTGTAAATTGCTAGAATGAGGTTCTATAACTTTCTGAGAAGTATTTATGACTAGTATGGCCCAATGATCAAAATACCTAAAACTTTCATCAGTCTGCATAACTAAGAGATACATGAGAATTTTTCACACTGGGGAAGTTTTGGCTTCACAAAAATATAGGTCTTACTCGTTTTATTAATTAACACTTTATATTTTCATGATGATTAATCTTATTAGCCTAGGAAATTATCTCTCAGGTTTAGTCCAAAAACTAAGTTGGACTATAAAAGAAAATTATATCCCAACTAATAAGACTATACCTGGAACGGGGTGGGAGGGAGGAGTTGCCAATAGAAGGAGAGAACTGTATCTACTGGTTGTATGTTAGAAAAATGAAGGATGAGGTGGGGGGAAGTTGAAAAGCAAGAATTTATCATCAGAGGTTTGTTAACAAGCCTAACACTGGTAAAGATAACTTGATGTAGTCCATCCAACTAACTCATCCTGCTTTGAGTTCATTCTCACCAAGCAACACTTTGCCACATATGTTATTGCATAGGAGAAGGAATGTACTGGAGTCCTTTGGCACCCCTAATGATGGTCTATAAAGAATATACTATATCTTTTGAGTCACAAGCTCTGGGCCTGATTAACGTTGGAAACAGTTTCAAAAAGGAGTTTCTAGGCCTGTCAAACTGGAACGCCTATGAAAGTAAAAATATTGTATCAGTTACAGAATCCGCAAAAACAGTTCAGTCTAACCTCAACAATCATCTGCACTCTGATCTTACTATTGGTCTTACCGATGCTTCTAACTCTGCTGCATATAGCTACCTAATTCAGTGACTACATGCTGAATTAATCCAGAGTTCAAAACACTTATCAGGAAAAATTTCTCACAATTAGAGATAATATACTTGTTTTCTCTGTTACTAATTACTCCCAATAGTGAGAAAGTGTTTCACTCGACTTCTTAGCACCCCGGGTCAGTGTACAAACAGGAGCTCATTTCACTTTGAGTTTAAATGTTTCCAAAGCACCTAGTAGGATATATTGCACAAAATGGGTAACAATATAAATTTACAGCACTAAATTCATTTCACATGGCCAAAAATTGCATTCCTTATTTTTAATTAAAAGTTAGTTTTGCAATCTAACAATAGAAAATGTTCTGTTAATCTTAACTCCCTCTCCTCGTTGGAAGCCAGAACTATTTTCCTCATTTGAAATGAATGGTTCTTTAAACATCCAGCTCTAACAGAAGATTAGCTATGCCTTTTATTTGGGATGTAAAGTTCACATAAATATTTAAGCAATCATAGAACCAAAGTGAGAAGGCAGCAGATCTTATGTCTGCAGCCACTGAAAGTCTTTCCAAAATAATTGCCACACTCCTTTTTATCAAGCCATGTTCCTGCTCTAAAACCTTAAGAAAATTCCTTAAAAACTCTGTCCTTCAATTTCCAAGTAATAATGTTTACCTAGTAGGTTTTTATGGTGATTAAATTGGTTACTATGTGAAAGTTCCCAGTAACTCCTCAATAAACGTAAGTACTAGTTTTTGATAGTGTCCACTAAATACTTTCTGAGAGGGCCTAGAGACAGGTTCTCAATTACAGCAGAATGTAACCCTTCAAAATTACATCTAAACAAACAAAGAAGTTTGTACAATGAAAGATAAAATGACAGAGACTTAATACAGAGATTTGATATATGGGCAACTATCTATATAAAATCCTGTGACCACAAGGAGCTTATAATCCAGTTGAAAAAACAAGCCCTAAGTATATAAACCCTAATTCATTTATTCATTGTCCATCTATCAAAAATTTACTAAGTACCTATTTATGACACAACCTCAGCATGAAGGAGCTTACAATGTACCAACAGCAGTCAAGTTTACAAGAAAAAACTAGACAGGAAACCAGAGGGGATGAGTATACACAATTATGTGTTATATAAATAAATCTTACACTAACAGAATATCCAAAACAGCTGAAAAATTATGCATATAATCAACACTCAAATTTAACTACTCTTACATTTTTAATACCAAAATTGTTCTTTTGATAAGGTTTTTGGTTATCAACAGAAGATGGGTGTTAAATGTGTCCCTTTTGATGGGATTTGAGGAATAACTAATATAGCAATATACTATGACAGAGAGAAGCATATGAATCACTGTGGCAAAAGATCACAAGAAAACTATAAGATATACTGCTTTTTCCAATTACATGGTGTTTTAAAATCAGGCTAAATATTTATGTGTATTTAGATCATAAAACAGTAAAATAAGTATTTGGGGAAAATTCCAATTAAAAACAAAACTCATATATGTTTAGTTTCCTTATCAAAAAAGCATCTATTTAATCACTCAGCAATTAGTAATGTTTTAATAAAATTAAAAGCACTATTCTACTACAAAAATTATAGAAATACATTTACACTGTCTTTAATTGCTTTTAATTTTATTAGAAATAGTTCCAAGTAGTTGATGACACTGAGCAAAGAGAATGCATTATAAATAGACTTTCATGGCACTGGGGTTGTGGCTCAGTGCTTGCCCAGCATGTGTGAGGCACTGGGTTCAATTCCCAGCACCATGTAAAAATAAATAAATAAAATAGAGGTGTCCATCTACAACTGAAAATAAAATTGAAGAAGTTATATCGGATCATATTTATGCTAAAGAGCAATTCAATTCCACACATAATTTTAGAGACAGCAATGTTGATGATGATTCTTTTTTAAGAAGAATGTCTTTATATTACTATGGAATACAACTCGATATTTAAACGAATACCTTGGCAAGGGAGAACCTAGTTTCTATAAAATTCTTTATTCAAAATTCAAAGAAATTATTATATTCAATATCAACATATGACATTAAAAGCACCTAACAAGAGTAATCAAATTTTCAATTTTAATGATTTTTCTAGTTTTTAATAAGGTACTGAGAATAATATTACAATTGGAAATACTGTGTGGGGAAATATATTTATTTATTTTGTCTTATTAAACAAAACTATAACTCAGAAAGGAAAGCAAAAATGCTACACAGTGCTCCCTTTGTAGAAGTATAAGTGAGCTGGGTTCAGCATAATTAACAAATGATTTGCATATCTGCAATGCTGACTTGGAGTTGAGTAGATCAAACAGTATTTGTATAGAGATTGTACTAAATGCTGCTAATTCACCACACTAATTCATTGGGATACTTGGCAAAATTTAATTACAAGGATTAATAATCTCAAGCCTACTTTTCTGGGTACATATTAAAAAGCAAGTAAATCCACTAATTGATTAATAATATGCTATTTAATAGATAATCTTCTTTAAACTGATTTAAAATTTTAAACATAAGATACTTTTCATTACACAAGATAACCAAGTTAAAATTACATCACCCTTGCATTTGTGTTTCTTTCTATAGTTATTTAGGCAAACATTAACTCTGCAGGTTAAATATGAGCCAATACTTATGGGGAGAAAATATTTTTCTCTTTTAATTTGAAAAGCTTTGTTTTAAGCTATCTTTAGTAATTCAAATAGAATCCAACAATAGTAGCTATGAGACAAAGTACAAAAAAAATCACTGATTTTACTTGTGAAATTAAAGCCTTTTACTAAACTGCAACTAAATACATCTTTCTCACCCTACCCCCACCCTCACTACAACTGAAGAAAGCACTAAGCTCCAGAGACACCATCAAAAGCTTATGCTATTATGTAAACTCCACAGTGCCCAGGAAACAAAAATGCTTGTATACAAAATTTAGATAAACTGTCAGAGGAGTGTCATGGTAGACAATAGCTCACTGTCAGAACCTCACCAGAATGCGCTGGACCAGCTGTTACAGCACTTCTCCATTAACTCTCTCCAAGCCCAGTCACTGAAAACATGACTAACACAACCACCCAGCACTATTAGTACTCATTCTCTTCAGAATGGACATTACTTTTGGCTGTGTGACCTACTGCTCAATAATTCTGACAACGTCCATTATGTTAATAACTACACCATGATTTCATTCAGAAACAGCAAAAAAAAAAAGAGAGAAAAAAAAAAAGCCAAATAGTCTAAGAAAGGAATAGCTAGAAGAACTTGTTTCCCTAAATAAAAAAGAATGTCTCAAAGCAGATTATTTTTAAAAACACCTTATCTCCAATATTAATTTTGGTAACAATACACAAATACATATATTTCAATCCTGTTTAAAATTAAATCAAAAAGTAATCAAAGTAATCCTTTAAAATCAGTCTTCAGATTAGTCTATTTAACAGAAACATCTGGTTGTGTTGAGATCTTTTAACCTTGGAAATGAGATTAGAAATCCACTATTTTTAAGTAATTTCTAATTATTTTATCTGGGTCACAGATAATCTACTCTTTCTAGGTTTAAAATGACATCAGATTATCATTGCTATGATTATCCTGTTATCTCCCATCAGCAGGAGGATGGGACTTCTCTTCTTATACTTGAGAGAAATGATTTACTTATTCTAAGTTAAAATGAATAATGGAGAAAAATTACTGGAAACTGACATACTGCTTCCCTGAAACCTCAAGAGAGAGCATTTGTTTTGGCTGTTTGTCTAGTATGCTTATAATCAAGCTATGCAATTTTTTTTAAACCTTTTTTTAAAATATATTTTTAGTTGTTGATGGACCTTTATTTTTTATTCATTTCTTTATATGTGGTGCTGAGAATAGAACCCAGTGCCTCACACAAGCGAGGCAAGCGCTCTACCACTGAGTCACAATCCCAGCTCAAGCTATTCATTTTATACAATGACATCGCCACCAGTGTTATCCCAAAACACCTCTTAGATCTCTGAGGTACAGGGGTAGGTGATGGAGGAAAACTTCAGTAGAATGATTAAATTTACTGTGATTTCTTCTCCCATTTCTTTTCTTTCTTTCTTAAGCTACCTGACAAATTCATCACTTCTCACACTTTAAAGAGAGATCCTTGAATTCATATGAATACAAACAACTTTAAATAACTAAGCCTTAAAGAATTTGCACCAATGTGGGGAGGAGGACATTCTCATCTCCATTCAAAAAGAATAGTGGTTGAGATGCACTATGAAAATACAAGTAAATGCAATTAAAATTGATGATAATTTCTATTGTATTTGTATTTAAGAGTAACTATGGTGACTAAAGAACAGACTAACAAATAGAATATAATATCTCTCTTTCAATATTTATGCTTCTTGGAATGCTTCACAGATACGCAATTTCTACAGGTAGAGCTCTGTCCAGTACAGAATGTTCTGAGAGGGTATTTCACATATGCAAAAGAGGTGAGCTTTTGGACAGATCATTATTTAATAAATGTGGTTTCTACTCAGTTTTAGAAACATCACATCAGAACTCAATGTCCCTCAATGAAATGTTATTCAATATTACAACAAAAAGAAAGAAAATTGTACAATTTGAGAATTAATATTAATGTGTTTGCAGAATGGAACTGTCAGAATGGGGTACTTGATATACATCCTTCAAAAATGAACAAAAATAATGAATAACTTACTTAGGTCCAACTCAGAAGAGAATGTTAAAATTTTAGAGTAAGGATCTTTAAAAATCTTGAAACCTTAACTGTCTGACACTATGGAGCTGGTAGGTGGGAAGGAAATCATTATCCTCTGCTATAAATCTGACAGCCCTCACTAGGTACATGTATTCTTGGCTGTGATATTCCCAAGGTCCATTTCCCAGTCATTAATGGTTAAGCACTAGAAAAATACTGTTACAGTATCATAAGATTATATCATTGATTTGAGTAAATTCAAAAAAGGAAATTCAAAAGATGTAAGCTTCACTTACCAGTTTTGACAAGACTTATTAACTAGAAGTTCATTGTTATAAAATATGAACAAGCAGAGAAGCAGAGAAAAAGATTTTAGGGAATAACTTATTCTCATCTTTGCTGATGTTACTATTACTATGTTATTTATCATCATCACCATTACAGAAATCACAAGGGATACTGCAAAGTATTTCGAACTGAATAATGAAATATTCAGACATTTCTCAAAGATATATGAAAGGCTAAAAAGACACACAAAGAAGTGTTCAACATCATTAACCATCAGGGAAATTCAACTTGAAACAAGATAGTATTTAAAACTACCAGAATAACTACAATTAAAAAGACTGGCAACAACAAATGATAAGGAAGATATGAAACAACCAGAATTCTCATATATTGTTGGCAGTAATGCAAGATGGCAGAAACATTTGCGTACAAGGTTCAATATTTTCTTATTTGATGAACCAATCTTACATGACCCAGTAATTTCACTTCTAGAACATGTTCATCACCTCATAAAAAAATCCAAGTACCCGTAGCTATCATCCTCAGTCCCCTAGCTCTAGTCAATCACTGATCTATTTTCTGTCTATATAAATTTGCCTATTCTGCACATTTCATATAAATAGAATCATAAAGATGGGATCTTCTTTCAGTTAGCATAATGTTTTTAAGGTTCACCCATGTTGTAGCATGTATCAGTACCTCATTTCATATTTTCATGGACAAATAATATTCTACTATATGGATACACCACATTTTGTGTACTCACAATCAAATGATGGACATTTAGATTATTTTCAATTTTAGGTTACTATGAACAATGCTGCCATAAATGTGCAAGTTTTTCGTGTGGATACAGGAGTGGAATTGCTGAGTCTAGTGGTAACTTTATGTTTAACTTTTCAAAGAACTGCCAGACTGTTTTTCTAAAGTGGCTGTACCATTGTATATCACCATTACCAATGTATCAGAGTTCTGATTCCTCCATATCCTCACCAACAATTCTTATTATCAGTCTTTAGCCCCTAGTGATTTTGGAGTAGTACATGATCATGGTTTTGATTTGCATTTCCCTGATGACTAATGAGGTTGAGAATCTGTTCTATCTGTTCATGTGCTTATTGTCCATCTGCATATTTTCTTTGGATAAATCCTTTGGCCATATTTTTGTTGGGCTTCCTTTTTATTATTGAGTTATAAAAGATTTTTATATATTCTAAACACAAGTTCCTGATCAGATAAATGATTGCAAATGCTTTCTCTCATTTTCTAAACTGTCTTTGAACTTTCTTGATAAGTATCCTTTGAAGCACAAAAATTTATAACTTTGATTAAGTCCAACCTATATGGTATTTTTTTTCTTTAGTAGTTTATGCTCTAAGATACTACCAATTGTCTAGTCCAAGGCCACCAAAGTTTACTCTTGTTTTCTTCCAAGAGTTATTGTTCAATCATTTGAAACTATGATCCATATTGCATTAATTTGTTTATTCTGAGAAGAAGCTGTCCAACTTCATTCTTTTGCATGTGGATATATAAAATGCACAGCCCTTCTGATCAACCTCTTCAGTGCAATAGCCTCTGGACAGTCTAACTGAATGTGTGTAATCATGTATTTCAGAAAGGTCTCCAGCATTACATAACATACATGTCATGTATGAAAAATTGTTTACCAGAATATAGATAGTGAAAAAAAGAGATAAATTGGACTTAGTAAAAATTAAAAAAAAAAAAACAAAAAACTTTTGTGCTTCAAAGGACACGATCAAGAAAGTAAAAAGACAGCTTAGAGAATGAGAAAATAGTACCATTTATTGCAAAAAGACTTCTTTTCCCCACTGAAGTCTTGGTACTTTTGCTGAAAATTGACTCACCATTCATATAACCACAGTACATGCATAGTTGGCCCTCCATATTTGTGGATTCCACATCCAGATTTAATTAAACAATCATATATTGAAAATACTAGGAAAAAAAAACTGTGTCTGTAATGAACATGCACATTTTTCTCTGGTCATGATTCCCTAAACAATACACTATAGCAACTATCTACATAGCATTTATGTTATATTAGGTATTATAAGTAATCTAGAGATGATTTAAAGTATACAGAGGGATGTGTATGCAAATATTAATGCCAACTTGTATAAGGGAAATGAGCCCTCACTGCAAATTTCATTATCCAAGGGCACTTTGGAAATAATCTGCTCCAGATAGCAAGCAACAACTGTATATTTTGGACTCTCAATTCTATTTCATTTATCTATATGTCTATCCTTATGCCAGTACCACACTTTTCTTGTTGCTTTATGATAGTGCTAATACATTTTTCTTACTATATTTTTTCACAGTATATATTTTAGTATCAACAATTTTCATGTATAATATATACATGGAGACCTTTTAGGTACATGATTACACACAAATAACTAACTTATAAGAAACAACTTTGTAAAGGATGGTCAAAAGGCTGTGTATTTTAAATTTTGAAAGACATTGACAATTTGCCTTCAATGAGGTTTAAGTTAATTTATTCTCCCATCAATAATGTACAAGAAAATTTTTGTTCTACATTTCCTATAATACCATGTATTATCTTTTAAAACCTTAATAGGATTTTTCTCATTTAAAAAATATTTTCTGCTATAGTATAGGGGTCATCTCTACTACTTCTGAAGAAAGTATGGTATGATAATGTGCATTTCAATCTTTAAAAAAATTTTTTTTAGTTGTCAACGGATGTTTATTTTATTTATTTATATGTGATGCTGAGAATCAAACCCAGTGCCTCACACATGCTAGGTAAGTGCTCTACCACTGAGCTACAACAGCCCAGGGTATTTCAATCTTCATCTCTCATGGCTTGTACACCTGTAGTATCAAACTGACCTATGAGACAGGAAAATAAGTGCAACTCTGAGGGAACTAGTACCTAATATGATACTTTATGTGTTTGATACAATTGTTCCCATTAGACAGTGCGAAAAAAATGAAAAAGGCAAATAAATAATACTTTTCAAGTTCATATAAAAAATGTAAAAATAGATGACATTATTTCAAGACTTTTCTGTATCAAACATAAAATGAGAAGCTGTCAAAGGGCCTTTCAGACATCCTAGATAAGCAATGACAATCACTTATTAAATTAGTTTGTATATCAATAAATTAAAAATATATGCAAAAATAAACTTAACTACTAATGAAATATACTAAAAACTCCATTTTTTAGAATTTAGTCTAACTAGTTCAAAGAGAAAAAGAAAGCAGTGTTATCCTTAATATAGAAAAAGTGGTTGAATACTAGATGCCAATCAACAAAATAGTAAAAATACGGCATATTCATTAAACAGAGAATATATAACAATTTAAAGAGCTGTAAACACAAAGTATGTAGTCATGCAAAAACATTTTGTTAATTTTCAAAAACAGGATACAAAATTTTATGCACACTTCTGTACCCGATTATAACTCCTTTAAAATTATATACAGGCATATGAAAATAGATTATATTAAAGATTACAGGTAATTTTCTCCTTTGAGTTCTAAATTTTGATAACTTTAGAATTAAGTTCATAATTAGGTAATATGTTCATAAAAATTTAACTTTACATTAAAAATATACTTACTGTGATGATACCAATTAGTTGTGTATAAAAGAGTCCAGTTATTCCAACTAACATAGTAATGCCCATGAAGGCAGCTAGTCTCATTATGGCCAATTCATGTCTAACAACAAAGAGGTCCTATAAGGAAAAAAAGAAAAGAAAGTCTCAAAAACAATTTGGAGAGTTGCTTGTTATTGCAATAAAAATCCAGATTTGAGCCTTAACATACAGCCCCTTATTATTTTAAAAGAACTACCTCCCCCCACTCCTGAATTTGTTCCCCTTAACCAATATATCAATAATTGAAAATATCAAAAATAACTTTTCAATTTACAATAGTAAGCTGAAAAATATAAGGATTTCACTACTCTATTATGTCAAAAATCCCTCTATCCCAGGGCTGCAAGTTATGCTTATTTGCTTTTTAACCTATATGTAGAAAAAAAAAAAAACGAATCCCAGATGACACAACAATTTTTGGTCTACAAAGAAAATTTTATTTCACTGCTAAAAATGCTGAATGCAAAGCATGATTCATATTATTAAAGTTCAAATAACCAAAATACCTAGAAATTATCTAACTTTGTCAAAGGGGAAAACATATATAATAGAATCATAAGGATTCTACTTCAAGCCTACTTCATTCATTTTTCCATCCTATTACCCAACTACCACTGTCATGCTTTATGATATGTAGTAGAAATGTAAAAATGATATAGTTCTCCATGCCCTCAAGAAGTACACAGTTTATTTAGAGAGAAAATCCAACTTTGCAAAACTCCAAATGCTGTAAGGGGGACGTGTGCAGAAAGTACTGTAGAAATGAAAAGGAATATCTAGTAGGGTCAGCTGGATATGCTGCAAGGGAAAGGTGATTTTCTGACTCAAGGTGTAAAAATGAAGATCCTGAAAGTGAGACAGGTACAGGACAGGAACACGAAAAGCATTTCATTCAACAGCACTCTTGTCAACCAAATATACCAGAGGAGGGAAAGAGTCAAAGAATTAAGATTTCTTCAGGAAACCAGTTGTTGCTAAGCTTTGGAGTAAAACAGTCACAGTGAATAAAAGCAACGAGCGGACTGGAAAGCCCTGCACCCCAAAACACAATCACCCACATGCCTTCTTTAACACTGATTCTGGTTAATGAGTAAGGTATTCTGGTGGCACTACCAAAAGTAGGGAGACTACTGAAAATAATGTGCTTGCTTGAGACAAAAGAAGTGATACTTCTCTGTGTATCACAACAATAAACCACTAGACTCAAGCAAAACTCTAGTTTTGCACCCAAAATACTTATTCATTAGCCTGGAAAAACTTAAAATTCACCAAGACACTTCAAGTGCTATACAGCAATCAATTATTAGACAGTCTTTTCAAAAGGTTGGTTAAAAAAACCTAATTTGGAATTGTTACAATACAAAAATGAAAAGATGGGACTCTTAAATACATTAAGTTCTGCTATAATGAACGCTATTTAAAAACACAAATTTGTTCCAACATAATTGATACATTAAGCAAAGACTTGAGCATTACAAGAATTCGTTTCTTATGCAAGATTTTATCTGCAAGAAACCTAGATGAACAAAGAAAACTACATCCTGCTGAATCAAACCATGTAAGAATACACAAAATACTTACCCACCTCAGACATCTTCCAGTCCCCAGTGTCTGTCACATGTGTGATGAGTCACACCCACACTCACATGTATCTTACAATTTTCCCTCCAATTTCAGAGACTCTACTTCTATCACTTCCCAATAACTCACATTCTGCAACTGTTGTGATGCACATTCTCCTGAGAAAATGTGAGGTCTCTTTCAAGGTAAAGTACCAGGCTTATTGTAGTGTCCACGTATGCCTTAACCATCTAATATGAATAAAATTGTACTACTATTTTTATTAGGTTCTTATCCTTTTAAGTGTCACTGATGAAGTTTTTGAGTCTTATGGCTCCATTTTCTCATAGCCCTGTAGTTTTGCTGCATGGGTTTACATAGTAGAATGATTTTTTAAAATATACATATTGTAGTACAGTAGAGTTTACTGTACTAAAATTATCATTTTTGACCAAATAAAATCCATCCTCTTTTCCCAGTGAAAAGATTTTAAAAAAATTTTAGTCAAGTACAATTTATAAATGCCAGAGACAGTGATAAGACTAAAAGATCTAGTTATAATACAGATTTATTCATTTGGTTAAACATTTATAGTATTTATATAAAACAGGAAAATGTTTTGATCTAGAAATTACCTTTTTATTACCTTTACACTTTCAAAAAACAATTGTATTCCAAGTTCACACATGCACGAACACTAAATCCATATTTTTGAGTCATTTAACACTGTTCTCTAGAGAACAGCTTTAGTTCTAAGATTTTTTTAGATATAGCACTCTCTGAATCCAAAAACTGGCTTAGGAAACTTTATCAAAATCCCAAGAACTCATTCACTATTCAAGATCTTTACGAAATGGGCTGAACAGTACCCACCCAAAACTGTAAGTTCTAACCTCCAGTGCCTCAGAATGTGACTACATTTGGAGATAAGCCTTTAAAGCAGTAACTAAATCAAATTGAGATTTTTAGGGTAGGCACTAAACCAATCCAACTGGAGTTCTTATAAGAAGATGAAATCTGGTCACACAGAGACACTAGGGACACTCCCACCTAGAAGAAAGATGGCATGAGAATACAGGGAGAAGGTAACCATATATAATCCAAAGAGAAAGGCCTAAGGTGAAACCAAATCTGCTAACACCATATTCTTAGACTTTCCACCATGAGAATTGGAAGAAAATAAATTTCTCTTTAAACTACCCAGTCTGTGGTATTTTGTTATAGTAACCCTAGCAAAATAATATAAACAGTAACTATTCTTTACTGTTTCCATTTCTTCCTATTTTTTATTAACACATGCTCACACACTATCCTCTCAAGACTGAGGATACCTGAAACCACACATATCTTCCTGTGCATTTCTTCTCATCACAATCTTCCCCTCACCCCTATGAAAAGGTAAAGGGTACTGATTCATTCTTCATGCATTTTTGATACTGTTTGCACACTGCAAATTCCTTCTCTCATTAAGAGACTACCTGTTTATTTTTTTTATGGTATTTTTTGATAAACTCAAGTGCTTAATTTTAAGGTAGTGCAATTTATCTTTTCCTGTATCAATTCCCCACCCCGCCTGGGTACCGGGGATTGAACTCAGAGGCATTCAACCACTGAGCCACATCCCCAGCCCTATTTTTTGTTTTTTGTTTTTTATTTTTTTTTTTTTTGTATTTTAGAGACAGGGTCTCACTGAGTTTAGCACCTCGCTTTTGCTGAGGCTGACTTTGAACTCAAGATCTTCCCATCTCAGCCTCCCGAGCCACTGGGATTACAGGCATGCCACGCCTGGCCCCTGTGTCTAGTTTTATATCCTGTTTAAGAAGTTCTTCTTGACCCTGAAGTAATAATAATATTACATAATTAATATTATAATATTACTCCTAATATTGTAAGTTTTACCTTTCAAATTTAGGACGCTAATCCACTTAGAATTGATATTTTGTTGGTTCACTGTGAAAGACAGGGATCTGAATTTACTTTTACTATATGAATATTCAATTATCCCAGAATAATTTATTGGAAAAGCTGTCTTTTCCTCAGGATTGAGAGATCAAGTATCTAAATATACACATCTGATTTGGCCTATTTTGTTCCCTTGGTTTATTTGTTTATCCCTGTGCCAGTAACAGGTATCTTTGTAATGCATCTTGACACCTTGAAGGCTAAGTGATACCATCTTGTTTTTCTGTAATTGCTTATTCTAGAAAATTTGGATTTCTATAAAAAATTCTATAAAAATCTTAAAGTTGGATTTTCAAGTTATAACACACACTCAAACATACATTCACAAATAACGTTTTCTTTTCACTATGTTTCCTAAGTTTCCCTCTGGATATTTTGTACATTTTTTTTTTTTTTTTGTCAGATTTAATTCAAGAACTTTGCTTTTTTAAATTCTATTTTTAATAGAATTTGCTATTAATTTTATTAACCAAAGGTTTGCTGACATAAAAATTTTTATCTGAATAAAAAACAGAATTAGTTTTTTAAAATACTATTTTAAAGTCATTAGATAAATTTTCTTTAAAACCCAAATTGTACTGGTATTCAAATGCAAAAAACACCTTTCATTCCTAGGATAAACTCAACTTGGGTAGGCTGCTTATTGTATAACCTTATTCAGTCTACTAATATTTTGTTAGGGAGTTATTCATCTATGTTCACAGAGTAGTCTATAATTTTGTTTCTTACATTTTCCTTGATTGGTTATATATCCATGATAAGCTGTACACATAAAATGAGCTGGGGAGGATTCACTCTTTTGTTATTCTTTGAAAGAGTTTGCATGACTGAAATAATTGTTTCCTTTCATATTTGACAGAGCTAGAACTTACTGGTCAACCTATGAGCATTCACTGCAGAAAAAAATTTAGCTACTCCTTATGACTACAGGACTACATGTTTCCAATTTCTTCTTGAAGCTATATTATGTTTGTAGATTAGGAAATTCAATCACATAAAAAATGTCAACTATCTAAACTGATCAACAGAATTAATATAATCCTAAGAAAAGATCCCCACAACAGTAGAGAACATACTCTACTGGGTAGGAGTTTTCTGTTTTGGTTTGTAGAAACTGATATGCTGTTTCTAAATTTTATTTGGTAGGGGTGGGGGCACAAAGAAGAACAAGGTAGGAGGGTCTGCTCCACTAAGTGCATTTTCAACAGGACCAGTATCACCTCCAGGAGGAAGTAAAACATCTTAGCTATTTCAGCAGTGTGGGGCCCTACCAAAGCAATCCTACTGACAAGATCTTATTCATTAGTATTTACTTTTATTGGAGGGGTAGAGAAAAAAAGTCCATAAAGCCTCAAAGACTGAAAAATATTGCTTTACTGTCTAATAAGATTTATTATAAAACTATAACAAAGTTATAGTTATGACAGTGTGGTATAATCACAAGGAGAAACAAATAGACAAACTAGAGAAGAGAGAAACATGCACACACATATGGATCTCAATTCATGACAAAGTAGACACTGCACACAGAGGAGAAAGAATTATCACTTCAATAAATGATGAACATATCAATTGGCTATTCACCTGTGAGACAATGAAATCCTGACTCCTATCTTACAAGAATTATAAAAATCAATTCTAACTTGCAATAGGAAAGACAGAAAAATATAGTACCTAGATGATACTATGGGAGAATTGTATCAGTGATTTTAGGATAGAAAAAGACTTCTTAAATTGAACTCAAGAAAGTGCTACCCAAAGAAGAAAAGACTGGTAATTTAGAATACACTAAAATTAAAAACTTCTATCAAAAACTACCCCTAACAGATTGAAAAGGTAAACCACAGAGTGGAAGAAAATTTTTATAATATATATAATAAAAAAGCACTAATCTAAAACTTCCTATAATCACCAGAAAAAAAGTTAAATGGACAAAATACTTAAACAGGTACACCTCACCAAACAGGTGACTCAATGCTCAATAAATACAGGAAAAGGGGCTCAAGTCCGTGAGTCATCAGAAAAATGCAAATTAAAACACAATGAAGGGGCAGGGGCTGTGGCTCAATGGTAGAGTGCTTGCCTAGCACACATCAGGCATTGGGTTCATCCTAAACACCATATAAAAATAAATAAAATAAAAGTACTGTGTTCATCTACAACTACAAAATTTTTATAAAAAACAAACAAACATAAATCACAATGAAGTACGGCTCACATGCACACAACCGCCAATGTCAGGAAGATTTAAACAAGTATTAGTGAGGTTGTTAGCAACTTCAACTTACACAGTCTACTGGTCGAAATTAAAGTGGTACAACTACTTTGGAAAACTGTTTAATGATATCTAAGGGGCACGCACATAACTTCTGACCACTAGCACTTTTAGCTATACATCCAAGTGAAACGTGCACACAGAGAGCAAGAGATATGAACGAGGTTGCTTAATGGTGGTATTATATGTAATAGCCCCAAACTGGAAACAATGTAAATGCCCATCAATAGAATGAATAAATTATTTTATTTTACATGAAATACTATGAGTGTTTATAGAAATATTTATAGTAATGAATATAAACTATACTTAGCTCAACAAGAGTCTTAAAAATGTTGTCCAAAGAAGCACTGGAATAATCTACTGATCTATGTATTTTAATTTTTTTTGTACTCTTCCTCAGGTATATTTTATTTTTGTACCGGGGATTGAACCCAGAAACACTTAACCACTGATCCACATTCCCAGCCCTTTTTTATATTTTATTTAATAGAAACAGGGTCTCACTGAATTACTTAGGGCCTTGCTAAGTTGCTGAGGCTGGCTTTGAACCCGTGATCCTCCTGTCTCAGCCTCCAGAGCCACTGGGTTTATAGGTATGTACCACTGAACCCAGCTAGTATATTGTATTTTATAATATAAAGGGTTCAAAAATGAAATTATAGTAAAAAAGAAAGTTATAATAGTGAAATAAAGAATATAAAATATTTTATTGATTTTAAACAGAATTCTTTTAAAATATATATAATAAAATATAAAATGATATTTAGTCACATATGACTTGTGAAAAGAAAGAGAAATATACCACATAAGATACAGAAAGGATATAGAGACAAAGGAAAAAGAGAAGAGTCACATGGACTCTGACCTCATCTGCCACTATCTTGGCTCATTCTGATCCATTCTCACTGACCTTGCTTTCTCAAAAACATCTAGCCAATTCTCATATTAGGGCCATTGTGTTTGTTCTTCCCAGAAAACTCTCCAGATACCCACATACTTATCCCCTCATTTTCTTCATGTCTTTGCTTAAATCACCTTAGAGAATGTTTCTTTGACCAAAGTACAGATTATCCCAACATTCCCCCCATCTCCATGCCCCTTTTTGCTTTTTACATAGGATTGTATCTGATACAAGATTATTTCTTTGTTATCTGTCTCTCGTAGCACTAAATATATATCTTGAAGATGGGGATTTGGGCCTGTCTGGGTCGGTGATGAGTCACTGGACCCTAGAATAGGCTCTAGTTCACAGAAGGTACTTAATATATTGAACAAATAAATGAAAATGAAGAATAACACTGGACAAATAAAGCAGGTCTCCTCCCCCTGAGAAGACAGAGGATTACTGACAAGACCATTCCACATGTGTAGTAGCACAGATTAACACAGAAAAAGTAACCATAGGCAATATATACACAGACATACATGTCCTTGCACACAAACCAGCAGAGGAGAGGGGCAGTTCCATGAAATAATATCCCTATCTTGTTATCTGGTAATCTTTTGAAATGATATCTAAAATTCCAAAGATAGTATAAAACTAGACAGTACTAAGGGCATAACTACTTGATGAAAGTGAAATGAAAATAAACCAGAGTTAGATTTGGCTACTTAGGATCTAGCAAATAATTCTTCAAATACCTGCAAATTCCTTGAACTCATTTCTTCTTATTATCTTGTCTTGAATACTAGTTTTAATCCATTCTGACTATATCCTATTATTCCCAATAACTCTTTCCATAACATAACTGCAGTTTCAAGTATACCACTCTATGAATACCTCCTCCTATCTTTCAAATTAATTCCCTGTAGGCATTAGTGCTAACAAATTCTCAACCTCAATAGGACCTCCAATTTGTGGACCCAACCATCATTTCATTGTCTACCGTAGGCTTCCCCCAGAACACTCACTCACCTCCTACTTGTTCTCATTCCATGGACCACTGTTACAATTTCTCATTCAATATGCAATCAATGTTCTTGCCCCTCTCTTGTCATTCTCCTCCTGCTTCACTGGCTGCTCCTTACCTTTCTTTTTCCTCCTCACCTTTCTAATTCAAAATTTGGGAGTGCAGAGGGCTTGACCTCCAGATCTCTATTCTTCTCTATTTATACCTACTTTCAAAGATATCTCTAATAAAGTACATGGCTTTAATTTTCATCTTTAAGCTGAAAGCTACTAACTCAGACAACTTGGGTGAAATTCAGATTCCATCTCTAACAGCCTAGTATCCCTTCTTGGATGTCAAATAGGTACTCAAAGCAGACAAGCATAAAACCAAAATCTAACTTTTCATTACAACTTACTCTTCCTTCAGACTTCCTCCTCATCTTAGTATATGGTATCTGCATACTTCCAGTTAACTAAGCCCTAAAGCCTTGAAATCATCTGCAATTTTTCACCTTTTATCTCATACCCCACAACCAAATTATCACCAAACCCTGTTAGCTCTTCAAATTCTTAACGGGTCACTTCTTAACACTTTTACCCCCACTGTAATCATCTCATCCTCTGACTATATTTTAATAGCCTAATAAGTAGTCTTCCTGCTGTCATTCTGTTCCCTCAGTTTATTCTTCTTAATAGTCGGAATTTTCTTTCTATTATAAATGAGATTGTGTAAATCTATACAAAGCCTTCAATAGCTCCCAAATCACAACCATAAACATCTTAACAAAACATGGGTATACTTGCAATCATAACCCTGGTGCACTCAATCCAATGCCTATTACTCTTTTCCTAACTCAATCTGCTTAAGACATACTTATCTCCTGCCTTGATCCTTGAAAAACTCAGGCATGCTCTACTTCTGGGTCTTGTCACTGGTTCTGCCCTCTGCCTGAAATGTTCTTGTTCCTGATAACGGTAACTTGCCTGAGTTCTACATCTCTGCTCAAGAGTCAATAAGAAAGGCCTTCTCTGACTACATCATCAATTACCACTCTCCATCCCTATATCCTGCTTTATTATGCTTCAAAATACTTATTTTGTTTACCATGCTTTTACTTACTGCCTGTTTCCTCAAATTAGAACGTAAGCTCCTTAAATGCACAAACTCAGAACAGAGACTAGTGCACATAGTAAGCATGCAAGAAATATTTGTTGAAATGACTGAATGCGTTTCTCAATTTGTTTTACAAATAAAATTTACACATAAAATAATAGTTTTTCATAATGAAGCAATTTTTAATTACAAACTACTGTCTAAGTAATTTTCAGTGTTTTAATGAGACCAACCAGGAAAGTAACAATTTGTGATCTCCCATCTACTGAACGGTTTCTCAACCTCAGCACTACTGACAACTGGGGCTGGATAATTCTGTTGTGAGAAACTTCCCTATGCATTGTAGGAAATTTAATAGCATCCCTGGCTATATCCACTAAATATCAGAAGTCCCCCAACAGTCACATCAAAAATGTATCTTGACATCTCCCAATATCCCCTGGGGAACCAAGTCTCCTATATCCTTACTGAGCACCAGCATTATTACTAGTAAGGGATTTGATTTTTGTTTTGTTGTTTTTCAAGAAGAGAAATAGTTTAGGCATCTGAGATGGCAATTTACAGAGATCTGAATATTTAAAATGACTAATCAATTTCACTTGCTGAGGGTAAGTTAAGGTGGCAATTACACTTACATTAAAATAATTTTAATTTAATCCTAAAATAAAATTCTCTTATACCTTTATGCTTTTCTGCACATTTTGGAATGCATTTAAGTTTAATAATTCCAAAATACAGGTAAAGAAGTTACGGATATATTCTGTACCATCCTCTCCACACACTAGCCCCTCCAGTCCTGAAGTAAAATACACATTTTTCAGTCTTATTACACTCTACAGGAAATTAACATCTAAAGGGGGGAAAATCACTATTTATGGCTCTCTAGTGACTATCACTGAGTGTTCAGAATTAAACATTACATTTTGGTGCAGACATGTATGCAACTATCTTACAGGGCAAATTTTACTGGCACCTCACTGCAAGCAGAAAGTAAATGTCTCTGAAAAATTATTTTGCCTAGCGGTAAAATTTCTAGAAAAGTTAGAGAATTCAATAAGAAAACAGGATAACATATCTTGCTAAATTTACCATTTAATGCAGTGCTACAGTGTTTGGTAAAAGAAGAGTAACAGAAAAAATTGTGCCAGATTTTAACAATTTAACCACTTAATCTCAAAATGATTAAAGAAGTCTTATAGTGAAATAAAAACTGCTAAATCTTCTATGTTAAATGCTATTATATTTGTAATTAATATGCTACATAAACACATTTAATGAGAACATATATTAGTCAAGCTGGTATTGCAGTACAATGTCAAGATTTATTATAAGGTTTCTGAATCCCATCTGTCAGTAAAAGCACAGGGATAGACTGACGAATATAACTGACTACTGTCAGAATAACAGAATAGTCTAAAATAGTGTTAGGTATATAGTTTATAGGCTATATGTGTGTGTGTGTGTGTGTGTGTGTGTGTGTGTAAACACTATATACCTGACATTATTCCTTTCATGTGAAAAACAAAACAAAAACAAAAATGATACCAAGGGATATATCTCTACTAGCATTTCAGGATTCATGAACGAAAAAGCCAAATTATTTTCATACTACCATTAAAAATAATTTTCATCTCATACTGATCTTAATTCCACATTATTCTGTTACTCTTATCAAAAATCCCAAAAGCTAAATATATATTTCAGCAATCTTATCCATTCATTCATGACCATAATAAATAAGTGACCTTGTATGTATTAAGAAAACCAAGATTTTTTAAGTATTTTTACAAATAGCCATAAATAGTATATTACTCAGGATGCTTTAAGATTATATAAAAAGATTAAAATAAATCATGAAGAGATTTACCAATATTAAAAGCTACCTGCAACCAAGTCTTCTGGCTATTTCTAGTCTTTGTTAGCCAAAGCCTAGGCGAATAATTCTGTGGCACAGTTCTGACATCAAATCCCTAGCAACGCTATTAGACATCAGCCAATTGGAATAATAATAACATATCTTCCTAGTAGAAGAGTTGGCTGGGCTACTAAACATTATTTATTTTCCTTTTCTGAATTTTGGCAGCAGGTCCTTTATTGAAATTCTCCTCTCTTCCCCTCTGTCACCCAATACTCTCATAGCCTTAAATGCAGTTAGTATGTTAGTTTTTGCCCTTTACATAAAAATACAAAACAATCAATTAGAAATCATCTGAATCTATTTCATCAAAAAATCATTATAAAAATACAACCTTAGAACTAAAGTGGTATGCCACAAATGACTACCTTGACACTAAAGACCACAAATGTACCCCACTTATGTACAACAAATCAAAATGTAGTCTGTAAAAAATTAAAAAATAATAATTAAATTTAAAAGTTTGTTTCCTCATATAAGGAAATAATAATCATTGTCTACAATATCTGATTGCCAGCAGATTTAAGTATTTTTAAAATATGTTTTAACCTACTAGAATGCCTTTAAGAAGACATATATGAACATCTGTATACAAGACAAAATACTATAACAGGGCAGCCTCCATAAAAAAAGAAACATCAGGTTGGGCACAGTGGCATATGCCCATAATCCCAGCACTTTGGGAGGCTGAGGCAAGAGGATTTCAGGTTTGAGGCCAGCCTTGAACCCTGGGCACCTTAGAGAAACCCTGTCTCAAAATAAAAAATAAAAAGGATTGGGGATGTAGCTGAGTGGTTAAGCCTCCCAGGTTCCATCCCAAGGACAGATGAATGGATGGATGGATGGAAGGAAGGAAGGAAGGAAGGAAGGAAGGAAGGAAGGAAGGAAGGAAGGAAGGAATGAAGAAAGAAAGGAAGGAAGGAAGGAAGGAAGGGCCTTTCAGACGGTACAACGAACATTCTTTGAAGAGCAGATATGGTGATGCTTTAGTATTTAGCAATCTGGTTTCTTTTTAATGAAAAGCTATGCTGTAATAATACTGCTTTAAAATTTTCTTCAGGCAAAAACATAAAACGCATTTGCAAGCTTGGTGCTATACCAAAGCATAACTTAGGGACAGACAAAAATCAGCCCAAATTATACCTCTGTCAAATGGTTATTCTATGACTGGACAAATTATTGAATCTCACTGAAGCTCAGTCACTTTACCTGTAAAATGGAAACCATACTGTTTATCCTCTCAGTAATACTTCAAAAAAGTGGATGTTTTCCAATAACCCAAGTAATATACTAATCTAGAATAACAATAAAAAGTAAAAATAATAAGTGACTAATAAAATATTCCAAAGGACAAGATATAATAAATTTAAGACAGTATACTCTTTAAAAAGAGTGATACCATCCTTCATATTTAATTAAAAAGCTGTAATGTTCTTGTATTGGCTTTGCTAAACCAATATAATAATTATGATGATGAAAAGTTCATTTTCTTCAATATCCATCCATTTTACCAATTAAAATGCCAAATCATTCCCCCAATGCATAGGTTTTTAAATCCTTACAATAATTTTCAATTTTCCCAATAACTAAAGTAATACATTACTTTCAAGAGGATTTTTAGGTAAATCCAACATTATACTGTCATGATAAATGTAAATGAAGGTCAAATGAGGTTAATGTCCAACATGTGAAAATTTTTCCAAGACTTTTCAAAGTTTATAAGCTTTACTGATTTTTTTGCTTCTACCAAAAATATTTAATTTATCCCTACATATTTAGAAAAAAGAAGTATTAAAGTTCCTGCAATTTTTCTAAATATCCATTTATTTTTGCTTCTTAACACTCATTGTGAACCTTGGAATTTTTAAATTACTTTTTCAAAGATAGTATATACTAATTCTTTTTAGGTGTGCAGACTTTCCTTAGCTTAGAATGTAAGTCAATATTTATACAGCTTAAAAAAATAAACCCCAAATTTAGGCACTGAATCATGATTAACTACAAAATCCTTACCTACTATACTCCTTACTCCTTTCCCTCAACAAAGAACATATTGATGAATTTTCTCAAAATTTCACGAAGTAAAAACAGGTAAATCTTTGAACATCCCTGACAGATGGATATTCTAAAAGCAAAGAGATTAAGAAGAAAAATAAAGGACTGGGGAAGTAGCTCAGTGGTAGAGTACTTGCCTAACATGTACAAGGCCCTGACAAGGCCCTGGGTTTAATCCCAGCATCATGATGGGGTGGTGGATCTAAAAAGGATTAAATTAATATTTTTAAAAAAATATAGCTAGATAGATAGATAGATGGCAATTGTAAAAAAAAAATTACAGTAATCCAGCTAAAAAGGGCTTTCCTGAAAACAGAAAGTGAGAAAGGAGAAATGGAGAATCAGATTTCCAAACTGTACATTTCCCAGAATTTGAGAAAAGTCTGCTTTTTTCCAACTCTTTTTCCCATGAGCATAACTATAATGCACCAGATTTTTCTGAGTACAGGTTCAGTTCCATTAAAACAGTCAAAAGGGAACTTGTGTGTTTTTTTCCCTTTTAATGACATTTTCTACCTTAAACAAATAAACAAATATGTAAGAGTGGTTAACATTTCATTTTCCAACCCAGAAGACAAGTGCTCAGCTTTGTCATTTAAAGATGGGCTAGAAAAGATACTATGCTGCCATCTATCTACCTGAAAGGGTATACAGAAAATGCAGACAAGGCCATTCACTTCAGTCTGGCTAACTATAACAGAATATAGGGTCAAAGTCCATGGCATACTCCAACTGCATCATTATTTCCCAAGAAAGATGCAGAGTAATCATTAGTACCATTTCCAAAGATACTTGGGAACTTTGGGTGATATCGACTCCATTCCAAAAAACAGAAACAAGGAAAATGAATTAAAGAAGTTTCTGACACCATCTGGCCAACTTTATACACATAATCAAGAGCTGCATATTCTTTTTTGTCTGTTTTAGGGAAAAACAAAGGAAAACAAGACACTAAAAAATGACAGTATTGAATTATTTGAAGAATATTCCATGGCAAAACATTTTTTTAAATGTCAATAGTAATAATGGTGACTTTTGTAATGAAATAGTAATTTTCCTACCTTTGCTTAAAAAAGAAAACCACAATGTCATCTTCAAAAGAACTGCTATAGAAAGAACTGCTATAGAGAGAACAATGTTCCATTATTCGGCCTTAGAAATATTCACTATACAGTTGGTATTTTAGAATACATTTTACCCTAAAACTGACTATTCCAACTGATGTCTCAAGGCTTTCCTCATCTTTTCATTTGTTTACTCTCTACATCACTTATAAATTCATTAAGTTCAATTCCCTACAGCATAACAGTTCTCAAAGCTTAGGGCCACAGAAATTTTGCCCCATACATCTCCACAGTATATCATGTACACTGATTATAACATGAGCTCTGCTTCCTGGAGCTTTGGATTAGGCAGCATGATTAGAATCACCAGAGGAGAAATTTTTAAGCAAAGTCCTATTGCCATTAATGCCTATTAGGGAACTGTTTGCATGAGATCAATGCTCCCACCCAGAATCCTATAAAAACCCAGAGAAAACCCAACTAATTAATAAATAGCTATTAGAAGACACTGGAAAGTAGTCAAACTAGCCAGAATTTAAGAGAGAGAGTAGAAATTCATTAAGATTAGCCCTAAATTCTGTACTGCTTTTACCTGGACAAGACAAACAAATGGAAGGCACAATTCATAATAAACACCTCAAATTTTCAACTGAGACACCAAAAGGATACACCATAGGAGTATAGGCAAACTGGTAGCACTTATCAATCTTTACAAAATACCAATAAATATAATACATCTTGTCTTCCAAAGAACTCATGTATTTAGACCAATGTTCTGCTATTCAGCATTAGAAAAAAGGTAATAAAACTCCTGAATGAATTAAGATAAACTTTCTCATATGTTCTGTATTTAAAAAACAAATAGAGAGTAAATCATTATCTGGAGTTAGAACACATCAACCAGCTCTTCTTTTAAGTTATCGAACAAAATGCCCAGTATCCAATAAAAATTTATGAGGCATGTCAGAATATTGCACCAAATATCTGGAAAGGAAGAGGGAAAAAGTCAACAAAAACAGACACGTAAATCTCAAAACTGAAGTTATGAGACACAGATATTAAAATAACTTTGTTTAAAACATTTAAAAAATACATGACAAAATGGAAAATTTTACCAGAGAAGTAACCTATGAAAAAAGGATCAAATGGAAATTATAAAACTGAAAGATAAAATAACTGAATTAAGAATTCAATAGATGAGAGCAGAAAAGCTGATTAGTAAATCAGAAGACAAATTAGTAGAAAATATCTAGATTAAACTACAGGGAGAAAAAGGAAAATGCAAAAGAACAGAAAGATAGGCAGGACAGTGAGACCTCATATATATTTAATTAGAACCCCAAAACTGCAAGAGAAAAAGTAGGGCAGAAGTAATATTTAAAATGATACCGGCCAAGAAACTTCTAAAACTTAAAAATTTCTTTCAGTCCACAGACTCAAGAAGTTACATAAAAGTATCCATCAAGAAAAATGCATCAAAAATAACACTGAAGCACATCACAAAATTACAGAAAACTGCTAAAATATAAAGATTTAAAAGAATCATATAAGTAGCTTGAGAAAAGACAAACATCATTTCTATGGAGTAAAAATAAGACCAACAAATGGCTTTACAACACAAATTATAAGAAACCACAAGGCAAAAGAATAACTTTAAAAAGTAATTTTCAATTTATAATATATATTGCGAACCAATAAATGCTTCAAAAATGAAGGAGAAATAGACATTTTCAGGTGTATGAAAATTGGGAGAATTTGTTTCAGCAGACTTGAAGTAAAAAACAGGGAAAAAAATCCCTGAAGTGGCTTAGAAATTTATGAAGACACAAAGGACTAAGAAAAGCACCAATATGTGGATAATTCAAAATAAATATTCACAATACATAATATATGCATCATAACATAATGCATAAGTAGCAGCAACAATGTTTCCTTAGCATGTGATTTAGTTCCACTTCTACTGCATACCGCACCATACCCAAAAATGATAATGGTGGGGCATGTTCTAAGGGTACCATATTCATTATGTGGGCAATGTTGATAGTCTAACTTATATTAGACCTCTTCAAAAATATCAAAAAACTATTTTTTAAAGGAGTAAAAGAATAAAACTATCAGAAAAAGAAATGGAATTCAAATGGAAAATTCCAAAATAGGCAAGGAGAAAAATGGAAACAACAGATGGGTCAAATAGAAAATAAATAAGAATAAACTAAGAATAAACTAAATAAAAACGAACCAAGTATTTCAATTAAAAGACAATGACTACTGGGTGTGGTGGCACACACCTATGATTCCTGTGACTCCAGAAAGTAAGGCAGGAGGATCACAAGTTCAAAAACAGCCTTAGCAACTTAGTGAGGTGTCAAAATAAAAAAGTAAAATAAGGGTTGGGGATGTGCTCAGTGGTTATGTGCCCCTGAGTTCAATCCCTGGTATCAAAAAAAAAAAAAAAGACAATGACCAATAGGTTAGTTTTTTTTTTTTTTTTTTTAGTTGAAATATCTGCCATCTACAAGAAGCATACAAGACATAAGAAACAATAAAATTTCACAGTAAAAAGGAGAAAAGACATACCATGAAAACACTCACCAAAAGAAAACTAATACAATGAAACAAATAATGGGCAAGAATCACTATACAAATAGGAGGTATATTTTATAATGAAACGAGTCAATTCACCAAGAATATATAACAATTCTAAATTTGTATATGCCTAGTTATATAGTTTTAACTTTTCAATATCTAAATCAATGAAATGATTAGAATTCATTTCAATGTATACTGAGTGACTACTGAACATCATCAATTTTGCTTTAGATCCTGGGAATATTTTGGGATGTATAAATTATAAAATACTTTCTATAATTTTGGTCATAATTTTGGTCTTAGAATTTAGCTTTACTCTAGTAAATTTAATTAGAAACACTGATAACAAACATTGCATTGTACGTATTTAAATTTGTCTAATAAAATTGTCTTTCCTTATATTGGATAACATTGTGTTAAAGCTTCTCTCTCCATAAGCCTCTTCACGAGAGAATATATCATGTACAAGATTTTTAAATACTGATTTTTCAATAGGATGCAAAATGATCTTAGAAACGTAGTATAAACTCTTCAAGTTTCCATTTTATTACCTCTAACATGATGGTAAATTATAAAAGCATCCCACTTAATGCAATAAGAATGGTGTAAGTCAGCTTAAGAGAACACTGTCTATTCAGCACTACTAGACATAAATAACATAAATTATAAGTAATTCTGGGGATCTAGATTATAATTCACTGCTTATTATGAAAGTAACTTGTTATAAGTAATAATTTTTAAATTTTATTTAGTAATATTATTAATTAACATGACTGTTTAAAACAAAAAACTACATTACTTCAACAATTAATTGTTCTAAGGAAAAATCTGGTTCAAGTTTCTAAAATCCAGCTTGTACTAACTTTTTGTATATTTTTTCCTTAATATTTTTAATCTTTCAATAAACTTTTACTGTATTGCTTTTTTTAACATTCAAAATGCATATTAAAGGTATATATGTGTACATATAAAGGTAGGTAGATATATCGCCTACAGTCAGTTTTTCCCTTTAAAAGAAACAAATTCTTCCTCTAATAGGCATAATACATCCAGAGTCTCTATCATACATTTAAAGAAATAAATCAGTGAGCAACTTCAAATGTTTTAATCCTTCAGTTAGGTATCACCATGACATTCTTATTTGATCACCATGACATTCTTATTTGATTACTAGAATTTCTTAGTACATCATGAATCTCCCAGTAACACTGTTAAATGTTCTATAATATATTCATTAAAATTAAGAGACCAAAGAAAAACTGCTCTCTCTTTCTGAGGGCTTTTCATTAAAATGAAATATAACGTAAATTGAATATCAGTATATACCAGGTATTTTTACATAATTACCTTAATCTATTATTCACATTTTTTAGAAGAAGCAATATAAATCCAAGAGGAAGAAGAACCTATCAAAGGTTATACATGTTATAAGAAAAGCCAGGCTTTGAACCAGTATCTTTCCACTATCAGGGGCTGGAAAATTTAATGTAAAGAGTCTGGTAGTTAATATAGTAGGTTTCTGGTCAGATTAGTTCTACTGGCCATAGTCTGTCAATACTACTCAAATCTGCAGTAGCCACAAATGCAGCCATAGACAATATGTAAGCAAATGAGAGCAGCTGTTTTTCAGTAAAACTTTAATAAAACACTTAAAACTGTCAAATATACATAAGCAGAGAGCCAAATTTAACCCAATGCCCCATAGTTTGCCAATCCATTACACTACAATGCATTCCCTTTTAGAGAGCTTTAGTTTATCACTAACAGCACTAAATTTTCTCACTTTAAAAAAAATAATAACCTTAATAATCTTACTGAGTGATTTTATTTTAATGCTTTTCTTATTAGGTTCAATTATATAAAAAGTTTACTCGGAGAATTCTGACAAATTCTAACCATATACCCATTATGCCAGAAATTAATTATAAATAGGATGACACATTTCTAAAACCAGAATGAGAATGTACTATCTTCTCAGTGTGGAAATGTCAAACACCCATTTAAAATTTAAAATTTAAAACACCAACTTTAAAATTTTCTTTTGAACTTTTTTCAGATTAGTACCTAATTTTAATTGCTCAAGGTATATCTAAATAAAAATAATCACAAGGCCTCACTAATAGTGAAACTGCAAATATTCAGAAAATATTAATCCTTTAAAATGATCATGTATACTAACACAATCCAAGCACACAGAATTTAAGATTTTCTTCTCAAAATTTCCCAAATTCAACTATATGCATCACCACAGAATCTTTTTTCATAAAAAAAGTTTAAACAGTATAAATTGATATAAAAAGAAAAATCCCTTCTTCATCAGAGGTTTTATTCTTTCTTCCCTCCATCCCTACCTTGCATCCTCACCTGTAAGCCTGCTCATTCTTTTATCTGTCTCTCAGTCTCCCTCCTCTCTCTCTCTCTCTCTCTCTCACTCACACACACAATTTTTAAAAATGTAATCCAAGCCCAAATAAAGTGAAAAGCATAATAATCAAAAAATACAGAAGATCAGGTTCAAACCTCAGCCCTATAACTAAAACCAGGTGAATAGTCACTTCTTAGCTTTGTGCCTTTTGCCTAAACTTCTATTAGTCTCTGTGTCTTTGTGCAGTGTTGGAACATAAAGGAAGAATAAAAATGGGATGTACACAGCCCAGTGTGGACACAGGGAATCAAAGTTTCTTGTCACTGTCATCACCACCACCTCCACCACTGCCACTGTGGGAAGTTAATGTCTATTTCACTACTCTACACAGAAGGGAAAGCACTGCCTCAAATGGTATAAACATAAGGATAATTCTAAAACATCCTGCAAATGCACCTTATTATTATTGTTAAAAGTCAGGGGCAGAAGGAGTTCTTTTTCTCAAGAACTAAACTGTTTCTTTGAGAACCTTTACAAAATTAAACTGTTTCTATGGGGTTTTTTTGTTATTTTTTTCTTGACATTTTTTATTGGTGCATTATAGTTGTACATAATGTTGGGATTTGTTGTTACATATTAGTATATTCACACAAAATAACATAATTTGGCCAGTATCATTCCCCTTGGGTCTTTATTCCTGAAAAAAAGAATTTAACGTTTTTCCCTTTGTTTTTTCATTAGGTAGGTATTTTAAACCAAGACTTACATATTAAAAGATCTAATATGTTGTTTTCTAAAGAAAGCTACACAACATTAACAACCATAAAGGGATCATATTAAGGTCTACTTCTTGAATTCTAATATGTTTTAAAATTCACCAGTTTGGGGCTTATTTTTGTTTTCAATCTGCATTTAAAGGATCTACCATGCTAATAATTGTATGCTACAGCTGCTGTAACATTAGTGGATATAAACATTTCTTACCAAATTACGCTTTTTTAGTGGAAGAAAATAATAATAGTGGCAGAAAGAAAACATCAGTGCGTAGCAAGTAAGAAGTTCAGTGTAGAAACACAACTGTAGAAAAAGCCAATGATTATCTTCACCAACACAATTGTTAATCCTGAAGAAAAAAAAATGAAAAAGAAACAATATTTTAAACTTTAATAAGATGTTCATTTCAGGATCAGTAAGACTAAAATTAAACTCATATTATTTCATATATGCTTAATTTCCTGGAGATATGCTAAAGTCACTCAAACCTAAAAGCAAGCTGTATAAAAAAAGAAGATATAAATATACCATCTTACATTTGTAAAGCACTTCTTACTTTGCAAAGGTAAGCCCTCATATATTCGATAATTCTTCAACTCACAACAATCCAGTGAGGTAGAAAGAGCAGGTGTTAGGTAGTCTCTTTGTATCATTGATATGGAAACAGAAACAAAACAGTTAAGCCACTAGCCAGAGAGGACACACAGAAAAGCGAGGGGCCAATAGAGAAGAAGGAAGAACTCTCTTCTGATATTATTCTTCCTCTGGCATAGTATTCTAACTGTGGAGAGCAATTTGAATGCTTTCAAGTAAAAACAGCCTAAACTTGCCACTCTGACATAACTGCTAAGTGTTCAAAATTTTTCTTACTTTTTAAAATCTATTCCTGGTTGCTGAAAATATAAATGTATTAAAAATACTAAAAGCTACGCTTCCGCCAACATAACAAAGAAGCCCAACTAGGATCAAGGATTAATGTTATAATTCAAATTTTTTAAACACTAATTTGAGTATTAAATTTTTCTCAACTTACATACTATATATCCAAATTTTCAAAGTATTTAAAATTCCTAAAGAAAACTCTGATTCAAAATTACCTTGCGTGAATGTTTTCATTTCAAAAGAGCACTACACTGTCCCAGAAAAAAAGAAAAAAGATATAACCAGTTGTGCTACTAACTTAAGTTATTTTTAAGGTATATCACTAAACTACTTTTAAGTCAAATACAGAACTTAGAAACCTTGTGGAGGCATTTTTTAGACTTAAGAGTACATGTTTTGTAAACAAAAAGATTCCCTGTTTTGTTACTTGCAAGCAGGGTTGTAAAAGAAGGGAGCTTATGCATGCACTCAAAGATGTCCTTTGAGAGCTGTTGCTTAAAAGATGACATTCTTGTCCCTTGCTTCCTATACCCAAGAAGTTGACAAACAACTGCTGTGATCACCTCATTCTTAATCAGAGAGCTTTAATAAGCACTAAATCTATTTAGGTTCCCTCCTTTCCAATCTTATAATCTTTTCTACTTCTCCTCTCCTACCAATACTGTGAAAAGTTTAATAAAACCATGGGAGCAATAAGCCTACAGAGAAAACACCTCAATGTTAGAATTTGAGTTAAAAGGCACTTCATTTGGTCACCAACAAGCTAGTCTTTACTCTTAAATATCCCAGCCTTTAAAAATACATTTCCAAGCTGATTTCTTTTTAAATCTTTAAAACTACAGCATTCTTTTGCAAGGAAGAATCAATTATCTTGCATAATAATGTACCATGAATGTTATTATATTTTTAATCAGCAACACTACTATAAAATGTGCTTAAAATTGAGTGCTTCAGTAATTACCACTTTTCTGAATACATGCTTCACATACCTGTTTTTAACCTATTACTGTGATTGCAAATATCATTTAGGTTTAGAAATTTATTTGGGAATGAATTAATTTGTTTAAATTTAAAGTACATTTTAAAAACACTATATATCACACTATACTGTCCTATTGATAGTTTCAGACAATGTTTAAAATTTTTACATAGTAATGAAGTACTTTTACTTCAAATGCTCTTAATTTTCCCTAATCTTGGGAAATTATCATCTATTTAAATAATCAGCTTATAGTAAAAATCAAATTACCACTAAAAGTTTGCTAATTAGCTGTGCCATCAAAATAAATGATCAAAAATAAGGGAAACTATGGAGTTGGGGTTGTGGCTCAGTGGTAGAGCACTCGCCTAGCATGTGTAAGGCACTGGATTCGATTCTCAGCATCACATATAATAAATGAATAAAATAAAGGTCCACCAACATCTAAAAAATACATATTAAAAAAAATAAGGGAAACTATACTGACCAACAGTATTAGGCAAAGGTAAATTCTACTCTTCATTCAACTTTCAATGAATGAAGTTATAAAGAATACTGTGATGTAGTTAACTTTGTATAAATGCATGCGTGTGTGTACAAACATAAATCTAGATGTATATAGATATATTTATAAAGTGCTACACTATACCAGTTTAAATATTTATACAAGACCCAATGCTAGGAAAACAGAATTAAATACAATATCTTGTTCACAGATTTCAGTGACAGCTTTGAAATGAGATACAATACAGAATTCTCACAGCATTTGTTTTCAAAAATTCTATTTTTCAAACGAAGATTTTCTTTAAGTATTACAAGAGAGCCCCCTATTGACCAAAAATGTTGGCAGTTCAACAGAATCAGCTAATTACTATTTACACACATACAATATGTATGAAATCTTAATACATATATCTAATATATAATACTTAAAAGGCTTACGGGGTAAGAAGGAGGTTATCAGGTATCTGAAATGTGTTGCTCTTTAACTGAACAAGGAAAGGGAAATAAAAATAATGGGATATATATGGTTTATCATAAGAACTAACAACTACTATTTAAGTACTTCCTGCATGACAGATACTGTACCAAATGCCTCATTTAATACAAGCACTTCAGTCTTTTTGTATATTTGGGTGCAAGTTAATTTTTAGTGTTCTGCTCAATATCTCCTTCTCAGCAAAGGGGATCTTGGTGGAAAATGCCTTTGGGAGTTGACAGAACCATATGACCAAATAAAATATACATTTGTTCTTATTAGAAAACTTTTTTTAATTGAATAACAAATTTTTATTTAAATGTGTCAGGTATGCCTTTTCACCAACTTTTTCTCTCTTTTCTTTCTTTTCTTTTTTTTTTTCTTTCTTTTTTTTTTTTTTTTTTTTTTTTTTGCTAAAAGTGCATTATTCTTTTCTTACCATGGACAGTGATGATCCATTCTCCTCACACAGTGGCCACAGCGGCTGCAATGATGGGAACGCTTTGGTCTCATCAAATTACACTTGTTACATAATTCCCAGAACTCCCTTTCTAGAGAAAGAAATTAAAATGCATTTAACAAAGACAAATGATTAATGCTAAAATTCAGCAACAACTGTTTAGAAGATTTTATAGGAACTCTTTAATATCTATCTCTAAGAGATTTTTCTTTCTAACTCTCCAGGGTAAATGAGCCATAAATGCTGCTGTTCTAGTCTATATATCTTATTTTGTGTTTCTAATTTTAAACATTATGAAAATAATACTGTTACCATCAAAGTAAGGAACAGAAGCAAAATACTTGAGTTATGTGCATATTGCTAGCAAATAAGGGAAATCAAATGACAAAACCCTAAAGTACAACCATATTACTATATCAAAACAGAATTTATTTAAACAAACTAACTTATAGAAATGTTATCATCTAAAAGCACTAAAGAAGAAATTACACGGAGTCTTGGGTTCAGCAGATTAATAAGTTGGAATCAATCCTATAAACTCACTTGGAAAACAGAGATGGTATTCACTCCTAAACCCTTTCCATTAATTAATCTTAGAATATATATAGGAGCAGGTTAAAGAAGATCAGAATGGGTTTAGAAGTATCAGAATAGTTTCAGTAGTGAAGAAGTTTACAAGATTACTATATAATACAAATAAAGAGGTACTTTACAAAACTGTTCTATCACTAAGCAGGAATTTCCTCTGGTATATAGTAAAAGAACACACAATTACATCCTATGCTAAAAACATGAGGTTTACATAAGCAAAAAGGCATTTGTTTTCATTATAAACAGTTCTAATCAGACCCATAAAATATATGGGACAGTCATCTTCCAAGACAAGACAATTGCTACTATATAAATGCATCTTTTAATATGCATTGAAATGTAATTTTATTTTTATAAAATTCTTAAATTTTTTCAGCACTTGTTTTTATACTACCCCACATCCTCATTTAAAGTATAGAAATGGCAAAATTATCCTGACTTCCATATTCACAGTGAATATTAGTATATGCAGAATGTGACTAGCATACAACAGGTGGTAAACAAATGCTTGCCAAAGTATTAAAAGATTAAAATAAAAAAAAGAAAGATTCTAAATAAAAATAAAAGAAGGTATTAGTAGTTTTCTAAAATGATTCCCCATTTGAATTCCAATATTTTAGTTAATGGCTGGGAATAAGTCAACATTCTGGAATTTTATGCAGTAAAGCATCAGGGAAACATTTTCTGCTACAGATGTCTCTGAAAAAACCAGCAAGTACAAATAAAATCTACATAAAATTGCTTGTTCCAATAATAAGAAAGTTGATAACAGTATCTTTTGCATTTGAAATCTTATTTTAGAAGAAAATCCTTTTATTTCTTATAGTTCTTATTTTAATGAAAGCATATCATGTGAGACAGCAACAATATTAAAGCTTAATTTAGATACAACTAAACTAGTATTATTTAACTATAAGTGAAATGGAAACTCATCTATTATGTAACACATTATGAGGTCAGAAGCATATCATTTTTCTCCACTTAGCTCAATGCTCTCAAACATCCCAGTGTTAAAACGTGGCATTCATACATTACAAGGCATACAGATAGGAAAAAAACTATAGTGGAGACATTTTCACAAAAAGTCAATATAAAAACTTAATATTTGGGCTTTGTGGTTCAGTGGTGGAGCACTTGCCTTGTACATGTGAGGCACTGGGATCAATCCTCAGCAGCACATAAAAATAAATAAAATAAAGGTATTGTGTCCCTCTACAACTAAAAATATTTTTAAAAAGCAATGTTTATAAATCAATCCTTCAAAACATAAACAGAATGCTTCATTATGGTATCTTCTGAGCATCAGCATATAATATTCTAGAGAATAAATTTTTTATTTTGTAACAAAAATGTTACATCCTATGAAATGAGAGCATTTGGTTATCTCAAAGAAAGCCTGTACTTCTGTAGTTTAGACCACAGACTGGCAAATTACAGTCTGCAGGCAAATCCATTCCACCATCTGTTTTTGTAACCCATGAGTTAAAAATGTGATATGTAAAAATCATATATGTGACATGTAAAAATTATATGAACTTAAATTTCACTGTTTATAAACAAAGTTTTGTCATATGCCCATTCCTTTATATATTATTCATGGCTGCTTTCTGTGGTACAGTGACAAAGCTGAGTTGTGACAGACTTATATGGCCCATAAAGGTCAAAATATTTACTATCAGACCTTTACAGTAAAGGCTACCAACCTGTGGTCTGGACCATAAATTTGTTTAAAGAAAGAGCTTAAACCATTCCTTTGGCTAAACTGAAGGTACTACAAAATATGTAAAATGAGAAAGACCTATAAACACAATTACACACACATGCATAAGCACACATGCATATCTATGTGTTCAGAGAACAAATAAGAAATCACTATTATAAAAGCTAGAACTGTAAAACACATTTTTGTTTTTGCAGTGTTTCCAGGAAAAACCATCAGCTTTAATTTAACGTACATACTGATAAAGCATTTATTAGTGTCTTCCCTTTCCTTTTTCAGGGTTTACTCAGTTCCAAAAGGATCTTGATGAATGACACAGTCTGACGTCTGATGATTTACTATTGAGATTTTTATGGTAGCCATCTAACAATATAAAATAAAAGCCTATAAAAGAGAGAATCTGATTGATAATTTATGGTACTCATAGAAAAATTAAAAGCAAACAATTTTTTTTAAGGGAGAGAAACACCAAAGCAAAATAAAAGAGAAAAAGACAAATTCCATAAATGACTGAGGTTGTTTGAGTAAATAGCATCACATTTTTAACTTGAATCTTTATTAATACTATAAACGTCTGAATGAATATAAAGCAATGTTTGCTTTGATTTAGTTTGGTTTATACCTCTTAAGGAATCAAAGATGGGAACATGGCTCAGTTGTAGAGCACTTGCCTAGCATGCACATGGCCCTGGGTTCTAACTTAGCACTACAAAAAAATAAAATAGAAATAAAAAAATAAGGAATCATTTTCTATTCAAGTCTTGAAAGAATCACATTTTATGGGGCCCTCTCTCTTATTTTTAACCACAAAATACTGTTTGAGGAAGAAAAATAATACTTGAAACTACTAAAATAAATATAAGGTTTGCATCCTAATATAGGTTTCCTGACAAAAATAGTTGTCAATGTAGGAAATAAATGTCAATAAGTCTCTTATAGAACATTTTAAAAACAATGTTAGAGGAAGGAAAACAGTAAAACTATGTGTGAATGTATGACCCTGATCATTAACTGCACATGCATCCTTATAGCTTGAGGTAAAATTTTGAGGGATAGCAACAAAATGGGCTGATTAAAAAAAAAAAAAAAAAAAAAAAGGACGAAAGAAAGAAAAAGAAACTTGGAAGATTCTTCTCTGCAGCTCAGTTCACAATAACTGAACTATGGAACCAACCTAGGTGCCCTCCAACAAATGAACAGATAAAGAAATTATGGTATATATATATACAATGGAATATTATTCAGCTTTAAATAGGAATGAAATTATGGCATTTGCAGGTAAATGAATGGAACTGGAGAATATCATGCTAAGTAAAATAAGCCAATCCCAAAAAACCAAAGGTTGAATGTTTTCTCTGATATGTGGATGCTAATTCACAATAAGCAGGGGAGGTTAGGAAGAATAGAGGTACTTCGGATTAGAGAGAGAGTAGTGAAGGAAGGGGAGGGTCTATGGGGATAGAAATGATAGTAGAACGAATTGGATATGATTATCCTACGTGCATGTATGACTACAGGACCTGTGGAACTCTACATCATGTACAAACAGAAGAATAAGAAGTTATACTCCATCTATGTATGATGTGTCCAAATGCATTCTACTGTCATGTACAGCTAATAAGAACAAATTTTTAAAATTTTAAATTTTTTAAAAAACTTAAAAAAAAAAAAGATTTTGCTCTATAACACTGTTCAATCCTGAGTAACACACACATACACACACACACACACACACACACACACACACACACACAAACACAATGGCTTTAGAGATGACAAGAATATTGGAGTCCCACACTCAAGCTAAGAACCTGATGACAAAAATGTTCTAGAGATGACTGTGGTGCCAGCTGCAGACCTCTGTGAATATACCAAAAGCCACTGAATTGTATACTTTAAATAAATGATGGCATGTGAATTATGCTCAACAAAGTGTTTTTTTTAAAAATTAAAAGCTTGGGTAAAATCATTTCATAAAATATGAAAGTGATAAAAATGATATTCTTAAATTGAAGTGGTCTTTTGTATTTATTATTTCAAATAAGCATGTGAAAATTTCAAATATAAATGGACATGTACAATTCATTTGACTATTTAATCTACTTGCCCAAACCTCATATTGAGTGGTCTCAAGTATACTAAAGTTACTCAAAAATGCATAAACACACACACACACACACACACACACACACACTCAGGTATGCAAAATATTTCAAAGTAATCCAATTAAGATGGTTAAAATTATAACAAGTATTAGGGCTTTAAAAGTTTCCTTTTGTGAAGAACTCAATTATATAAAACTGCTTAACCTTCAAACATTTCTGAATAAATGTCACTATTCTTTGGCTTCAATTCTTTAGTCATAATATATTTCTTTCCACTGCTAACATTTTTTTTTCTGTTAAAATCATATTTATGCCAGGCATGGTGCACACACCTGTAATCCCAAAGAATTGGGAGGCTGAGGCAGGAGAATCATACATAGGTTCAAAACCAGCCTCAGCAACTTAGAAAGACTGTAAGCAACATAGTGAGACCCTGTTTCAAAGGAAAAAATAAAAAGGGCTAGGGAAGTGGCTTAATGGTTAAGCACCTTAGGTTTGATCCCTGGTACCAAAAAAAAAAAAAAAAAAATCATATTTACAAAAGACTCAGGTAACCAACAACAAAATGTACATGTTGACTTTAATTTTCCCCAGAATCATAACAAAGGTGAATTAAGAACTAAAATTATTTATCTCTACATAGATCTAAAGTAAAAAGATAAGAGATGGGGCTCTTGGTTTCACACCAGCTCTATAACATAAAGCTGTATACTCTAGCAGAGACAATCCATGATCCTGACTACTCAGCCTACCTACTCAATTACCATGAGGATCGTGTAATATCAAACAAACACAGACTTTGAAAATATTAAAATATAACAAATAAATTATTTTTTATTGGATAAAAGGGAAGTTCTTGAACTCAGAACAAAAACAGGCCAAATGTCAATTAAAACAAGATACAATGCAGATAGATATCCAGAGTTAGAGCAGGATGTCATGGTGTCTTCCATCACTACAGTCTATAATCTAAAGATAACAATGTGGTTTTATGTGGACTCATGAGGCCTACAGATATTTGTTTGGTATTCAAAGTGTTTTTAAAATTCTGAATTAGTTTTTGACTTTTTAGCTATTGTTTAGCGGTGGAGGTGTTGCTGCAGTGCTAGGGATTGAATCCAAATTTTTTTTTAAATGATGAACTTTCTCATAAAAATTGGGATTCCATGTTACTATAGTTCGGATGTGGTTTGTCCCCCAAGGGTCCATATGTCAGAGGAATGGTCCCCAGTGTGGTAATGTGGCAGCTGAAGCAATCTTTCAGAGGTGGGGGCTAGTGGGAGATCTCAGGTTACTGGGGGTACTGTTCTTAGAAGGGAATACCAGTCTCCTAGAGTTAGTTCTCATGAGAGCAAGTTGTTATGAAAGCCTGAGCCTGGCCCCATTTAGTATCTCTTCGGCTTCTTGTGTGGCAATGCGATTGCTCACTCCCACGTGCATTCCCGCCATCACCATCCACCATGACATGATGTAGCCAAAAGGGCCCTCAACAGAGCTGAGCAGATGCAGGCAGCAGTCCTTTGAACCTCCAGAACTGTGAGCTGAATATTTCTTTTTTTGTTCATAAGTAGCCTGCTTTAGCTATTTCATTATAGTAATACAAAACAAACACACACAAAAAACTGGATTTCAGGTATATCACTATACCTGAAAATGTGAAGCCAGCTTTTGGAATAGACATAAGTTGGAAGAGTTTTGAAAAACAGGCTAGAATAATCTAGAATGCTGTGCAACAGGCCTTAAGGGAAATTCTGGTGAGTGCTCAGAAGGTAAGACTAGGGAATTAATCTTAAATGGAAAATACAATTCTATTGGAAATTGGAGTAAAGCCTTGCCATATCATTTGGACTGTTCAGCCAAAATTGCAAGCTAAATAAGCTTTTTCTTTACAAAATTAGCCCACTTCAGATATTGCAACATAGTGACAAAAAGCTGAATGATACACCTGTTTTCACTTTTTAAACTTTAAGATCCAGCCAGCTAATTGCATGACAACTTCACAGGAACTGACTTGTGGCTGCCACTATCAGATTGAACAGGAAAATCACAAACCTGGCTCCTTTCACTAACTGGTGGTGCCTGGAGCCTGTAGGCATTTGAATATTTGATCGCTACAAACAAAAAGAACCCATCAGGACATTAATCTTGAATCTTTTGGCATCTCTTCCATTGAATCAGAAGTGCTATCTCATAGTTTATATTAGAAAATGTCAAAAATACTAAAGTGAACCAGAGCTTGTCACTTTTCTTACTGAAACATCCCAAGCACAAAAGCCAGCGTGAAGGTATTCACAAACACGAAGGGCAGGATCTGGTGGAATCTGTCCACAACTGGATGGAGAACCACTCCTTTCGGATTTGGGCTTGGACGATGACACCAGCTACCAATTTTAGGATGTTTTTTGGCTTCTTTCTCTAAAAATGGGTGCTAGTGGTAATTGCTTTGTGGTTTTAGTAAACTAATCTACGGATGATTTTCAATGCAACATGTATAATCAGAAAAATGAAAGATTACACTCTATGTATGATCTATCAAAATGTATAAATGCATTCTACTGTCATGTACAACTAATTAGAACAAACAAAATTGTAAAAAAATTTTTAAAAATAATCTATCAGAAATATATCCAGAGTTAGAAAAAGCCTCCTTTTTCATTCTGGATTTTAGTGTTAAAACAGACAACACATATATACTATATATTAGTTTTTGGTTATGCCAGTTGAGAAGAGAGATTCTAAGACTTAAAGATACTACCCTCTCTGCCCCCACTGCAAAACAGAAACAAATTACTAAGTGATACCTCTATAAGTTAATGAAACTAAATATTCAATATATTATTCGGAAATTTCTATAGCTGCAGCCAGGCACAGTGATGCACGTCTGAAATCCCAGCTACAGCAGAAGTTGGGGCAGAAGGATTACAAGTTCAAGGCCAGCCTGGGCAACACAGCAAGACCCTGTTCAAAATTTAAAAATAAAAAGGGCTTAGATGTAGCTCAGTGATAAATTATCCCTGGGTTTCACTTCCTATTCCCCACAAAAATAAGATAAATTTCTATAGCTATATAAGTATATATAATATTTACATTTACTCTCTAAAATTTCAAGGCCAAGTAAGCCCCTAAATGACGGATCTCAGAAAACAATAATCAGGACTTACAGGAGGCTCTATAAGTGACTTATCACGTCACTTCACTTCATAAGGAATTTACTGCATTAGTTGTCAAACTATACTACACAATGAAATCACCTGTGATCTTTTGAAATACTGACACATGTACCTACATCCAGATATTCTGATTTAATTAATATGAGATATGATTTGACCACTGAGATTTTTAAAAGTCCCCTAGGTAATTCTAATATGCAGCAGGTTGGAAGTTACTAAATTACTTAGAAAGTATTCTAGTTCTACAATGTACTACAAAGATATACATTTCTTACTAGAACAAAATGCATTGTTTTCCAAAGATTATATAGTAAATAAGCAAAAAGCAAGACTCAGGAGGATGAGTTTATACTATGTCTGATATATAATAAAACAAGTCATATATTTTTATTTATTTTTGTGGTTTAAATGGTTATTATGGAATAGGATGATCAAATATTACCTTTAAATGACACTACAATAAAAGATTTTCAAATATTTCATTGACTATATTAAAACTTGGAGCTATATAGGTAATAGTGTTCATAATACTACAAAGATTTACTCTAGTCAATATTATATTTATAATATCATGAGGTATGGCACCAGTAAGAAAATTCCTTTCTTAAATAAAAATAGAATTTCTCAGATAATTATATTTCATTAAACAAATATTTGTTGCACATCGAAGTGACAGAGATTCTGCTGGACACTAGGGATATAGCAATAAATGAAGGAAAAAAACACATGAAAAAAAATCTACACTCTCACAAAGGTTATATAGATCTGGAATAGGTAGAAGGAGACAAACTGAAAAAGAGAGCCAAGGAATGAGAGGGAAGTGGGAGGAATGGTTTGCAATTTTAAATAGAGAAGTATGGAAAGAAAAATGTGAGCACAGGCTTAAAAGAGGTGTTAAATGACAGACACAAATATAGTATTCAACGAATACAATAAAATACATTAATAAAGATAATAATTCTTGTATTGGCAAAACTGATAAATCCAAAGAGTAGCATACCTCCATGTGGGATCTTAGGGTTCTCTGGGAGTCTTCCTGGGTCAGTTATTGAGGCCCTCACTAAGGCGACCAGACAAAATATGGCAATGCCATAAAATACTATTTAAAATAAATAAATTAAATTAATAAAGCAATCATTTACCCTTTAAAATTATAAACATTATAAACAAGCATTTTTGAATTTTAAAAAGTGTATTTTAATTAATACTATCAGGATAAATAATTTTCAAAAAGATGAGATTAAAAAATTAAATGACTAATACTTCCAAGACTATATGTGCAATTTTAAATATTATTTTGCATAATAGCCAATAAAATTGCTATAAATCAGTTTCTTTATTAAGAGTGATTTCTCATCAAAAATTGTATAAACAAATGGGTTCCATTTGTACTACATTTGAAAGGAACAAAATAATATTTAAAAATAATTCTACTCTTGAATTTTTCCATTAATTCTATCTTCAAAAATGACTTTGAATTAGAGATGTTCAATTGTGCCTTTTGATGAATCTTAAGATATTTGAGAATAAAGAATTTGGAAGTTTTTAACTTTAAAATTAAAAACCAGGAAAAAAATAGCAAGGAAAACAAATTCAGTCTCCATAATTTCACAATGTAAATTAGTAAGACGCAGGCATTTTGTTGGGGGAATAAAAATATGTTGTACATGTTAAAAGAAACAATTTGAGTGCTCACTCCAGGACTGACTGCATGGCTGTTAGTCAGTTTTATCATCTGTATAACAGAATTATATATCCCATAGCTCTTGTGAAATAAAAATGAGATAAAGTACATAAAAACTATAAATGCCATGTACATGTAAAATATATCATTCTGATCTGACTTTTTAAATCATAAGCAAGCCATTAACATGTGTATTATAGCAAAAAATAATTATTCAGAAGTTCAAAGTGAGGTCATAATCAGCTTCATAATCAAAATCAATGATTTTAGTAGCATGAAATTCTCATTTCCCAGTAATGTATACTACCATCTCCATTCTTAGAACTTCCACATTGGCAATTATATACAAAATAGAAACATTAAAAATGCAAATACCACTACTGTATTTTTTTTAACAAAATGGCCTTTATATATATTTTTCAGACTTAAATATGGAGCTAGCTCTTCAATCTGCAAATATATAAAGATTATTATTTTTAAAACTTCTTTTATTTAGTAAATAATATTAATAGCACTACTAAAATAATAACTACATTAAAAGGAAGGTTATCATAATGGCACTACACTTCAAAAACATACACAATGAGAAAAACTTTATACAAGGAAACAAATAAAGATCTAAAAACTTACTTATTATTAATATGCCTGGAATATGTCCTTCTTCATAGTGAGGAAAGAGGACAATTTTGGGAATTAAAACAATATTGTATAACCAGACAAAGACAATCAAACCCATGCAGCACCAACCATGTGGGTCAACAACAAAGTGAATCCGGAGACCCATTCTGCAGTCCTATAACTGCCTGCCAACCCACAAGGAAAGACAATCCTAAGAAGAAGGGGGGGAAAAAAAAGTTACAAACACAGAAAAAAATTACTTGACTAAAATTTGTTTCTGGCACCTATAAAATGCATTTACTGACTTTTTTTGCATATTTGATTTTTTAAACACTAAACACTTAGGAAAACAAACTTCTAGGTATTAAATTTCACCAAAAGACTCAAATAATTTAATTAAAAGTGTTCATTATGAATTTCTATTATGAGTATAAATTGGCATTATCTGTTGAAATTAAAACAATATTTGTCCTAACCCTGCAAATTTCATGTATAAACCCAAGAGAAATAAGTGTACATATCCAGCAAAAGATATATACAAAAATTTTTAGTAGTCTTAATCATAAGATTACTGATGGTCACACAAGTCAAAATAGTGTTTATCCTGTGTGGAAAGGGTGTGTATTAACTGAAAAGGGTGTGTTTTAACCTCTGAAAGGTTAAAAATGTTCTGACCTTGATGTGGATGACACTCTGTGGGTATATGCACATGTATACCAAAGACTTGTCTCTTCAGTTTAATTTCAAAACACAATAAAATATTTTTAAAATCATTTTGAGAAGTGAAATGTACGAATTGCTAGAAACATTAAAATTCATAGAGTGAAGCCCAACTAATTTTATTACTATCTACTCAAAAGACTCTTGTTTAAATGGGGCTTTGTTTTCAGTTGAGTGTTAATGATCCACCAACAGATCTCCAAATGAGCCACTTACAGAGTTACAATATACTTCAAAAATAGCTACCAATAAAATCACTTAAAATACATCCACGTCTTAGTAGGTACAATTATAATGCTTGAACAATAACCCTTATAATATAAGATCCTAGTGGGCACTTTTTATATAAAATGTATAGATATAACAATAAACAAGGACAATGATCCTTGAACTTGTAAGAAAGAAGAATCAACCGGGAAGCTTTAAAAGAATATATATTCCCGTTTCAATCTAATAAATCATAATTCTTCATAGAGTTCAAAAACTAATAAAACACTTTAAAATACTTTCCAGGTGCTGTTACTGCTGACTGTAACCTAGGAACCACTAACCCTGAATCTTCACAAAGATGCCAGTGCTACTCAGATCAATAAATATTGGTTCGGTCTGTGCTACATACCAGTCAGTTGTTAGATATTTTAGATGCAACTATGACTAAGACATAGTCTTTGCTTAAAGAAACTAACAGACTAAGGGCAAAGAGCCACAAAAAGATTTAGCATCATATAGTAAATTCCAGATATGTGCTCAAGTTGTGAGTAGGGGTACAAAAGGAGGAAACAGTTAAATGCAGATTTAAGCAAGACTTTCTGACAGATGAAAACTGAGTTCAGTCTTAAAAGATGAGAGAAAGTTATCCAAGAAAGAAAAGTGACAATAATACCACAAACAAAAGAAGATCTGGAGGTATATGAGAGTAAAAACTGCAGGAGGTATATTACTAACTGCAATCACAAATCATAAAGCTTTCTGTGACTGGACACAGTGGTGCATGCCTGTAATCGCAGAGATTAGGAAAGCTGAAGCACGCGGATTGCAAATTCAAAACAAGTCTCAGTAACTTAGCAAGGCCCTAAGCAACTCAGTGAGATCCTGTCTCAAAATAAAAAATAAAAGGGCTGGGAACATAACACAGTGGTAAAGCATCCTGGGTATAATCACCAGTACAATTAAAAAAAAAAAAAGGGTTTCTATAGATAGTGACTGGTAAGAAATGAGAAAGGGTTATAGCATGAAGGACACAAAGATGACATTTAAAATGCTAAGACTTCTTGGGCAAAGGAAACCTATCAAAGCAGGAGATTAACAAGATGAAATTTGTTTTAAATAAGTTAGTGAAGTTCTGGTGTGAGGATAAAATTAAAGACAAAGATCAGTTAGGTTAAGAGAATACAAAAGCCAAAATTAGTTTTAGAGAAGGGACCAATTGAGGAAATAGAATCAAACTAGTGAGTCTTACTAATTGATTCAATATTAGGAGTTACAGAGAAAAGAGCCAAGGATGACTCCCAGATTTCCAACTTATATCCCAACTATTTCATTCTAAGAATAACTTATCTTCAATTGAAAAGCCTCAGAGTACCATCAGAGGCCTAGATCTGGAGACTATCATGCTGAGTGAAATAAACCAATACCAAAATCCCAAGGTCAAATGTTCTGTCTGATATGTGGATGTTAACACACAATGAGAGGTGGGAGGGATAATAGTTCAGTAGATTAGACAAAGGGAAATAAGAAAGACAGTGGAATGAATCTGACATACCTTTCTTATGTACACACATGAACATAGCACAGTGAATCTCAACATAGTGTACATTCACAAGACTGGGATCCTAATTAGAATAAGATTCCATGCTTGTATAAATATATCAAAATAGAGTCTACTGTCATGTAAACTAAAAAGAACACACACACACACACACACACACACACACACACACACATATAAACCATAAAGCTACTAAAATAAAGAAAAAGATTAAGGAACCATTTCATTCCTAAAGGAATATCCCATCTCTGATTCCTAGATCCTGCAAATACTGGGAAATGAGGGGAGGAGGGAAGACAAAAACTCAAATACAATGCCATTCAACAGTTTCAGTCAGATAAGGCCCAAATTAGTATTTGCATAAGAATTCTAAAACAGGAATAGTATCCAGGCTTTTAAAAGTAAAAGCTGAACTTCATTACCTTCTAATTAGAAAATTTAAAGACAGATCAGTATCATTAAAGTGAAGAGAGGATAAGCTAGCTGTGTGTGTAATTTGGTAGGTATCATTATTTTAAAAACTAAAGAAGTTCATATACAAATGGTAAGCTATCTACATAGCTAAAAAGAGAAACATTCCAAAGAATGTTAATTTTTCACAGCCTTGCCAACTACCAAGTGCTAAAAGAAATGACAGAAGGTTCTGTTTCTCAACATGTTCAATATTAGTAACTTCATGTACCTTTTTGTCCTTTAATGTTTCAGTTCTGTCGAGGACATGAATTTCAATAATTACATAGAAATAGAATAATATCATTATTTGTTTCTAATTTTATTAACAGTAGAAACATAAAGCATACAAGCCAGCAAAAGTTTTTTTAAAACTGTTTTCATTCCCCTCTACCAGAAAATAACAAATTTTTCTCATCCATAAAAGCCTCACAACAGAAAATATTATAGTGAAAAGTATCATTTAAAAATGTGTCCATTTTTTCCTGAATGCAAACATATACAGATGACAAGCTCTAAAAGAACAAGCATCCCCAGTGAACAGTGAGCACAGGACAGAAAAATAAATCAATGAACAAGATGTTGAATATTTAAAATAAATACCTGGTGAAAGAAAATTAGTGCCACATAATCCTTACAACAGGGTTGTAGAGAAGAAAACAGTTGTCCCGAGAGCTCCAAATCTGATTACAACTACAAACACATAACTGGTAGAGTTGTAGGATCACTCCACTCAGTTAATATCTACCAGGCGTGGCTTACGGCTGAACAGAAACTATTACACATCCCGAGCAACAACCAAGCTGAATACAATGCTACTGCTCAGTCTGAAGGGTGGCATTTGTAAAGTACTTTCATTAGCAAGAGATTCCAACATACTAATTTGTATATTAAGTGGTGAACACATAACTCAAACTTTGATGTGACTAGTGGATATACTGGTACTTCAAGATTTTTTAAGATTACTATCTGGTAACTAAACTTGAGTGCAGTGACTAATTTCATAATGATGTAAATTGCTACAGCACAAACTATTTTTTAAAGAAATTATAATTCAACTCTAATAACTACACTGAGTAAATATTTGCAATGTTCAGATTACTCTGATGGGACACCACCTTTCCTTTTTTGCCTTTTCAGGCAACCATATTTCATCACATATTTTGCTCAGGAAGACTACTCAAGTAATTAGGAAAAGAAAATAATAGACAACTACTATCTGACAGGAAACGGTAACATCAGAATGCAGAAGTTAGAAAATCATAAAGATTAGCCAAAATAATAAGAAATCTAGTCACATGTATATCTCCAAACACAGTTTTGTATGACTCACCATCTTGGCCAAAGTGGTTTTACAGTTGTTCTATGAATATGAAAAACACATTCCATCATTCATTCCTCCTGTCTGAAATGTCCCTACTACTCTCCTTAACTCTATTTAAATTTAACTCATAATTCAGGACAATTTGAATCTCATTCTCCATATGAAATTTTTCCTGGAACCTCAATTCACAGTGATATTTTGGTTCCTAATTTCAATAAAAAGCAAAATTATTAGAAGAAATGGCCGGTGGCCTTAAAAGCTTGGAATGAGGACGGCCTTACCCAGACCCATAAAGCCAAGTTCAACCACATAAAAATTAAAATTCCTGAGCCCAAAACACACCAAAAACCAACTCAAAAGACATAGCATCCATGGAAAAAATATTACAACATATGACAAGAGGCATACAAAGTAAACATAAAAAGGCAATTCAAAAATAGAAAATAAAATCCAATGGTTAATCACTACTGATTAGGAAATTGTGAAATAAATAGGTATTTTTTTTATCACTTCATTGAAAAACTCAGAAAGACAGATGACATTCAATGTTGAGAGGACAGAGGGAAAAGGGTACTCTCATAAATTACCAGTGTGCATGTAAACTGATACAATAATTTGGGGAGGGTAATTTGGCAGTATATATTAAAATGTAAAATCCTTTTACCCAGCAGTTTTATTTTTAGTAATATCTGCAAAGATACTCATGAGAGTGTACAAGTATATATACATACAAGGAGGTACAAAGAACACAGCACTTCTTATAAAGTATAAAAACATAACACAGTCTACATGTCCATGTAGAAGAGGGGAATGATCAAATAAGTTATAATTCATTCATACTACAGACCATTCCCAAGTCACTGCAACTTTGAGGAGGGGAAAAAAAAGGAAGGCACACCTACATGTGCATATAACTACCTACAACACACTACTGAATGAATAATCAAGTTACTATGGTGGGATGGGGAGAAATCTTACAGTGGCTTTTCTGGAGAGGAGCGGATAGAGGCAGACTAGGAAGGAGCATGAGGGAACTAATGCTAATGCTGGTGCCCATAAAGATCTATACCCTGATATGGAGTCTGAGTTATACAAGTATGTGAATTTGTCAAAACTCAGCAAATGTACCCTTGATTGCTGCATTTCATGGTATGTAAATTAACCAAAAAAAAACCCTATAATCCAATACTGAACTGTAGTTAATAACATATATTAAAGTATATGGGGAAGGAAATATACTGATGCCTGCAATTTAAAAAATAATAACAATAAAACTGATTGATGGATGGACAGAGAGATGAGTATGTGATGAAGTTCTATAATAATAGTTATAAAATCTAAGTGATGGGTATTCAGATTTAACACTATAAAATTGATTTCCATACTTCCGGTTGAAGTTTTTCAAAATTAAATGTGGGGGGGATAAGTTGAAAAACAGTTCAAATAACTTTTTTTGTCAAAAAATATACACAATTAATTTCTGCATATGTATAGGGGGAAGAAATGTCTGAAGAAAACACATCAACCAAATTGTTGATGGATCATCACTGAACTGAAGGAGAAAGAGGAGTGAGGAGGAAGGTTTTCCTATTTTATGCATATATTTATATATTCTTCTAAGTTTATTAGTATCATATACAATTCTAAATTATTTTCAACCACCTAAAAATAGAGACTGACAGCATTAATCTTATAAATGCTTAATTTGCACCTTTATCACTATATATTATTTTTTAAATTAGAATTCTTTAAAAGTGCTGTGCAGAAGGATCGGCTGTAAAACAACATAAGATTTGCAATTTAGAAAGATGTTACTTAGACTTGTTTTATTTACAGATTATTTTCTCTAGGAAAAATTTTAATATAAGAAAATATGTTTAGTTAAAAAGTAATATAAAATCTTTAAACAAACATAAACTACATTTGCTAATGTACAATTAAGTGAATATAAACATTAGACTCCAAGGATACTATGCTATGTAAGTGACAAATATATTCCCACTGTAAAATGCAAACTTACCACTTGCAAATTTACTGGGATATGTTGTAAATTTTCTGGTACTTGCATCTAGAAGTTTTATCTTGATTCATTCTTTTTTCATTATATCCCACCACCTGGATCTTCTCTTCAATAACTGTTCTCCTTGAGAACCTATCAGTGGTTTAACAAATAATAATCTCTTACAAAGATAAAAATTGTAAGCAGCTAAACAGTCTATGAAAATACCAATTACAAAACTTTTAAATTCAAAACTAAGATGATTCAATTCTACCCGATTCTATGCTTTCATATGCCATTGATCCCCCCAGAATTTGCATTTGATCACCATTATAGATGAAATTTCTCTCTTCTGAAATCACCTCATTCCCATAAAATAAAAAAAGCATTATGTGTCCAGCATTTGGGCATCATCAAACCTCAATCTCAAAATAAAAACACAGATTCTGAGATCACTTATATGACAAAATGCAAGTGATGTCTTCCAAGATGTGAAGTTAGAAGCATCTACTCACAATTAATAAACAGAGAACAAAAGAGTTTAAAATAGAAATTTCAGTTTAAAATATTCTAAGAAAAAATGTATCCTCCTGCAATGAAACCACCAGGAGAGTCACCATACAAGTTAGTTTCTATAGCTCAAACTTAAAATAATAATAATAATAAAGAGTTCTACATAACATATACCAATTCACAGTTAATTCAATCAACATTTATTAACTATACATTATGCTTTGACACATGGTATAGATGAAAAAGAGGTGCTGAGGATGACTCCTAGATTTCTGTATTGGAGTGATTAATTTCTTTCCCTATTTATTTTCTGTCTTCCCTACCAATAGGTAAGCTTAAAGAGAATGAGGATCTTAACTCATTCTCTAAGATGTTATATGGAAAGAAGAGCAGGTTTTGAGAGAATAATGCTGTTTGTTTTGAGAGAATAATGCTGTTTGTTGTTACAGTAGAGACTAATAAAGAGACAAGATCAATACAATGTAAAAGAAGCTAAGGAAGAGGGCAAAAATGCACCTCAGTAAGGGTATTAGTTCATAGAACATTTTTCAGTTTTCTGAAGATGCATGTATGTGCTGGGATGCACCACAACCAACTTCTTTCTTATGGTAAACTGTCTTCAGGGAAAGATTTTCAAAGACAATGAAGCCTGTGGGTGAGCTAAATGCAAAACAGAGGCTTTTCTAACCAAGAGAGTAGAACAAGAAAAGATGCAAAAGCAGGCAGAGAAAATCCAAGTAAATGGAAACAACTAGAATCTCTGCATCTGGAACATGGGTTAAGATGTGCCAACCTCTTGACCATAATCAATTCAAAGAAATAAATTCTGCGACACTATCAGTACATACAGAAATATACGAATAACTGAAGAAGTTTTATCCTTACTACGTAAGATGCACTCTGATACTGCTATTCTATTTTACTTCAACAAAAATATATGACGCTGGTCACAGCATACTAAACAGAATTGATGACACCAAATGAAGAGTGATCCTCAAATTAAAAAGCACTATGAAATGAAACCATGTGGATGAGTGTGGACTTCACCCTGAATGCAATGGAAAACCATTAAAGGATTTTAGGGAACAAATTCTAGGATCAAATCTGAATTTGGAGAAGAAAAGCAACAATCCTACGGCTGGATTTGGGTAGATGGATAAACTACTGAAAATTACTTAAAAAGCAACAAACTAGGCGGACTATCACCTGAGAAATGATGAGGGAAGCCAAGTGTGGTGGTGCATGCCTGTAATCCCAGCAGCTCGGGAGGCTGAGGCAGAAGGATTGTGTGTTCGAAGCCATTCTCAGCAATTTAGCCAGACCCTGTCACTAAATAAAATATTTTTTAAAAGGCTGGGGATGTGGCTCAGTGTTTAAGTACCCCTGGCTTCAATTTCCAGTGCAAAAGAAGAAAAAAAAAAAAAAAAAAAGAGAGAGAGAAATGATGAGAAACATGGGAAGCATCCCAGAAATGCTTGATTATAAGCTGTGGGATATGTTTGTTTTAGAAAGTGACCCAACAGAAAACATACTGGAAAAAGAGCAGATATAGAAGAACTTTAATGAATAAAACTGATAGAACTTAGTGGTCAATTGAAGCAAAGGGCAGATTCTACAATGAGTCCTAAATTCCTGACTTAGGAACTAAAGTAAGTTGGTACCATTCTGCAAGACAGGAAATAAAGGACAAGTTAAGAATTTATTAAGTGCATTGCTACCAATGCAACAATAAAACTATAATATAGTAAGAATGTGAAAAATACATCAAAATCATTATCATTACATATCCATTCCCCCTTATAAACTTGGAAGGAATAAGACAAACAAAACTAACACCTGTATTTTCCCCCAGGGTCAATTTGTCTGTGGTGTAAGATTATTAGATTGCCAAATGTTATTTCTTTCTACTCCAACTTTTTAACCTAATTTGAAGTGGTCTCCTTTGCTGCACCTTGCTTCTTGGAAACAAAATATCATATGACAAAGTTAAGGAGCTGCTACCCTAATGGCAAATGATTGTAAAACAAACAAACAAACAAACAGAATTAGATGTGGAAGAACAAAATGTTCTGAAACATGGCCAAAGTCAGTAATGCCACTAAGGCCATAACTGTAGGGTGGCTTCTTAATGTTTCAACAAAACAGTAGTTTCTGTAAGTAACATTATTAGGTAATACCACAGGCCAATCATCCATGAGTCAAACCCAAGTCACTCACTGGCTTAACATCAAGAAAATTCTCAATTTACATCTACAGTTATTAGTTACATTGCAGACATAGCATGCAAAATGCGATTTAACATTTCAGTGCTAGATCAATACCACTGTCGCCACTGTGAAATCAAATCTCATCTACGTGGTATGAAAATAATGGTAAGCCCCCAAACCCTAAAAATTTCGGGATAACAAATTATAAAGTTTCAGAACTATGTCACTGAACATTTTTAACACTGCTATGTCTGAAAAAATGTACTCAATTCACAGAGTAAGCTATCAAACATACCAAAATTTTTTTTTGCAGGGGCCAAGAGAAAATTAATAGTATTATAAATCAATATATGAAATTGAAAACAGTATTAGAAGGAAACATTAGAAAATAAAGTTACAGTTGTGTATCTTTAAAATACCTATAAAGCTATTTGACTTGATTTACTCTTCTCTGCCAACTGGTTAATCATGGCAATTAGCTCTACTTAAACTTCAGACTCTAGCTGCCTCTAATACTTAGCCAATGAAGTAATTCTTAAGATATTATATAGACATTGTTTATTATCAACAGAGTAATAAATATACCTGGTACAGATGTTAAAATACAGAGCCATATTCAAATGGTAATACAGTTTATTTGCTTTCCAATCTTCTGTTTGACCTTCTTTAAGATGGGGCTAAAAATATCAACTTTACAAGGTTGTAATCATACTTAAATGGGAAGTTGCCGGGCAAAGAAATATCTCCAAAATAGTAACTTTAAAGGGAAGTGTGGAGTAGGGGAGAAAGGGAAACTTAAAGCTGAGTTTTACTTCTAGTTTTAAGAACTCAAGAATGAAACAGCGTTTCAGGTCCCATCCTTAAAAGGAGTGATACGATTTAACTGTACCTCAGCTAACTTCCTCTGATGCCAAAGTCTGTCAACTACTTGTTAGGGCAAAAAAAAAATTCAAAAAGTATAGATTTCAGTGTTATACCAAAAGCATGTAGTAAAGTTATATTTCTACAAGTTGCCCTGGGCTTTCTTCAAGCAGAAAACCAAAAATAGAAATTTGATCAAGAATCCAATAATTGAACTAAAAAGCCCCTAATCTAATCTCTTTCAAGTGCAAACAGGATGGTAAGATGAGAAATGAAGCATGGAAGAAAATCAGACTTGACTTCAGAAGCTAATGAGACTATATAATTAAAGCAGGGAATTCTGAATCAATTGCTAAATTCTCCAAGAAGATTTTGTAAAAATGTGGGTGGGGCAAAGTGTCAAAGCATAACATTCTTGCACCATCAATGGTTTCAAGAATCAACTCTGCAGAACAAATATCTAAGTCACTTCACTCTGGGCAAAACTAAACATAAGCTATTGCTCTTCACATAAGCTGTTGCTCTTCTGGACACCTGCCTCAGGGGTGAAAAATAAATAAAAATAATGTACCTCTATTAATAATACTGCAATATAGTGACACAGTTCATCAAAATCTTGTAACAAAGTAGAAATGCCTTGGGAGATATGGATGACAACAATTAAAACTACCAAATGTTTTGAGTAAGTACAAAATATCTATATGGGAATATTCATTTAGAAAGGTAGAAGTGTGGGATAAAGGATAGAAAAAGTAAGATTGAAGGTAGAATAAAGACAGGAAGCAATGATAATCTTTTCTCCAAAAATGGTGCAAGGAAGCTGGGCACAGTGGTGGTGTCTTATAATCCCAGCTACTAGGGAGGCTGAGGTAGAAAGATTCCAAGTTCAAGATCAACCTGGGCAACTCAGCCAGACCCTGTTTTTAAAAAAAATAAATAAAAATTAAAATAAATTAAATAAGAAAGTACATGAAAAAACCTTCAGGTATGGTAAAAGTTAGACATGAAGGGGTAAGGTTTTTCCTGGGTATAAAAAAGTCATGTTCTTCCAAATGGCACAGTAGGCCAGCTTCTGACCACCTAACATTCACTGTATCAAGATATACTGGAAGAATAAAAAAGAAACCAAATTAGACTATCTTTGCATCAGAATTTACCAAAGCAGGCCTAATCTAAAAACACTAACACTAGATGGAAAAATCTCTCCTCACCTATTTGCTAAAGCCAAAAATCCTGCAGTATGTGAAAAAGTTATTCATTCTATAATTTTAATTTAAAAGGCTTTCAGAAGTTCAACCGAGATCACACTTGAGCATTTTAAGTTAGAATTAAAAGAAAAGTAATCAGTGAATGGCATAATACTAATTTCTCTAACCTGACCTTTTGTGAAAGGAGCAACAGATAGGTAAGGAGAGTAGATATTGGTTTAGCTTCCAAAATGGGGAAGAAGGTTAATTTACCCAGAGAGAAAGAATACAGAGGGAAAGGAGGTCTAAAAGGCAGACAACAAACTTGGAAAACATCACATTTTTGCCTAGGGTAGATCTAAAAAGGGAAACAGAATAAGTAAATTACCATCATACTAAGGTACCTATCAATGCAGCTTCACAGGTCTTTGAAAATGTGTTTTTTTTTTTGGCAGTACTGGGGATCGAACTCAGGGCCTTGGGCTTGCAAGGCAAGCACTCTACCAGCTGAGCTATCTCCCCAGCCCGAAAATGTGCTTTTTAAACTAGTTGATTCAACTTATCAGGAATTCTTTACTAACAAATCACTGCTCTGACAATAAGAAAGACTGATATTTTTCTATTTATTCTTATCTCTTGTGTTTTTTAATTGATTCAAAATACATCAAACATTTTCAAAGTTAATGAGGTTTTTATGAACTGATTATGCCAAAAGATGCTAAATTTTCTTTTATTTCTAACACATTTGAAAAGTTGAATCTTAGATTTAATATTTTGCTAAAGTTATATTCTCTATTCAAAAAGGAAAGCTGAATTTAGGACTAACCTTCAGGCAATAAAAAAGTTTTTCCTTTGCCTTCCCTGTTAAGCACAGTAGTACTGATACTATCACTGTGTAGCCTCCTATGCTGAAAAAGTCTTCATTGACTCACTCTTAATTACAATTCCAGAAAAAAGCTCCATGGAGACATTACTAGATTTCTCAATCAGTTTCTTCCCTAATCCATGGCATTATTTTATTCGAGAGCTTTTCCACGGTTTCTGAATCACACACTATGAATTAAATCATAGATTTAAAGCAGACCGTGGGCAAATAAGTAAAAAATTTTGTTTCACTGATTACTTTTTGTATTTGAATCTAACTTACTAAGCTGATATTATATGTATGTATTTTTAAATGTTTAAATTTCTTTTATTAAACAAAGCAAGTCATAGACAGGCAACATGACACAATTCTTACCATCCGTCTTCAAAATATGCTGTATTTATTCCAACCACAGCTTCTAACATATGTTAAATCCAACAGAAATTTCAACAGTTTGAAGAGACCTAACATAGTTTTATTGTTTTACATTGAAAATTATGAATTCTGAAGTTCATCTATTCTGGCACTATCTCAAAATTTTACTAATATTTTTCATTAGGTAAATGTTTTAAATATACCTTCCACATGTTAAGAGTCTTACTTGTTACAAACATGGCAATTAAAAAAAAAAAATGGAAAAGCTTTAAAATAAAGAATAAGCCTTAAGGAATTTAGGCTGACTATATGGATAAGAAAACAATCTGGGTCACTGACCTACCAATGACCCACAGCTGGATAGTGACAGAAATGGGAATAGAATCTGGTTTTACTTTCCACAACACCAAATCTCATTTGATTCTTCTCAGTTGTTTTCTCACCTCATCTCTTCTTCAAAAACCTTTTTGCTATTAAGTGACAGCACAACTAAGCCAAAAAAAAGAGGACCTCTCTGAATTTTATCTTTAAAATAAATGTGAAGAGTTGGAAGAAGTTAATGGAATACTACACAAAAAGCCTTTTAATCCAGGAATAGTACACTCTAAGCAGTCATCAAATGGTAACTACTATTATTATTTTTACAAGTTAGGTAGTGAATGTTTTTAGGTGCACATATTAACATAGTAGGTGGAGGAACCATTTGACACATCTTTTTAACTTGCACTTAATTATCCTTATTTGTCTTTAGACAGTAACTTTACCTAAGATTTATAACCCGCCCACAATGACCTTGATTTTTTTTTCCTCTTGTACTTTTATGGACTGCTGTACTGCAATATTTTCAAGAAATAATTGGTCAGGTCCTCAGCCCTGGAGATACAGACATCCTCCACTGACTCACAAGAGATCTAAAAATGTAACCAAAATATAGCTTGAGAAAGACCATAATTTAAATGGTCTCTCCAGTTAAAATCCAAGCAACCTATAATGAGGACAGGTAACAAGTGCAAACTGCTGCCATCCACCCATAAGAAATTTTCTCTAAACCGCCTTTGATTGCGGGTGGGGGAAGAAGGTCAATAAAAGAGCAAACTATTTCTCCTCCTGCTAGTCCTTTGCAGCTCCTCACCAACGGTCTGGGAATGAATGAAAGATTCTATCATAGCACAGAGAAGCCCGGAATCCTGGCGCAGGTCTTCGGGAGGGAGTGCAGAGAAGGGAAACTGGTTTACAGGGAGGAAACTCCAGGCACTGACTTTGTTTTTTAACTAACCCAAAATCACATCCACTAGAGGAGAAACCCACCCACCACCGGTTATGGGAGGGGCACCGGCGAGTGGCCGCAGGGCTGGCAGAAGGTGTTCTGAGAACCACCAGGCCTGAGGAGAGGAGGGCGCGGGTTCCGAGCGTGCGCGGGGACAGGTGCAGCAGGGGGCTAGGGAAGCACCGCGTGGGCGCTGGGACCCGGGTCCGTGGCCCCGCGCCCCCAGGCGGAGGGCGGAGGGCGGAGCGCGGCGGGCGGGGCCGGCGGGGGCGGCCCTCGCCCCCGCGCCTGCACACACTTACCGGCGCCGGCCGCCTAACCTCTCGCCGCCGCTGTTCACGCGACCGCCTGCGACTCTACCCACGCCTCTTTCTCCCGCGCCGCCGCCCTGGCCGGGCCGCGCTCCTCTTCCGCTTCCGGGAGCCCTAGCGCCAGGACCGGCCGACTGGGTGTCCGCATGCCCGCGCACCCGCGCGGGGAGGGATCGGCCGCCGCCGCCGTCGCCGTAGCAGTCTCCGCTTCGCGTCCAGGAGCCGCGATGGGAGCCGTGGAGGGCCGAAAGACCAGAAATCGCGCCGCGGGCCCCGAAGCTGCGGGCCCCGGCGGACCGCCATCACCGGAACACTACCTGAAGCACCTCGGTGTCTCCGCCCTCCCGCGATGTCCTTTCCCGGCTCTGCCCAGGCCTTCCTTCTCGTCCCCACACCCTCACTGCACTGGATTTGGGCCTAATCCTTAAGGATTGCCAGTAACCTTTCTTCAGAGGGTACGGCCAACAGGCCTCTCTCCCCCTCACGTGTTGTTGACATCCCATGGTACCTTGCTTTAAGTATGGTCTGCAGCATCAGCATCCTCTGGAAATGGTAGGAAGTGCATAATATCAGTACCTGCATTTTAACAGGATCTCCAGGTGATTTTTAGGAGTGCATCTTAAACATTGAAAATTACTGCACTTAGTGCATGGTTTACCCACTTCAGACCCTCTGTTGGGATACTCCAGGCATCCAAGATTTTTCCTATTCCTGTCCGTAACCTCCGTCCATAGCCAAACAAGCCGTATTTATATTTCAGAACTCCAAAAGTTGTCAGTTCTCCTGTCCTTGTAGCATAGGAAAAATAATTTCACCTAACAATGCTAACAGCACATCTTGGTAGAATTTGGTTTCTTTACCAAACCTATGAGATACACTAAAAAACCTTTCCCACCTCGTCCCAGCTAAACAGTAATTTGGAAAGCTCAAACTGTTTGCTAGATTATTGTGCCTTTATGCCATAGAGAATAGTGTGTGGATGGAAAAAATAGTTCCTCCTGTGTAAAGTCTGTACTCATAAGATGGAATTGAAAACCTTCCACCAATGGGTTCCTTTCTACCTCTCAAGTGTTAGCTCCAATCTACTTAGTTCATTTCCTGATCTTATGAATGCCCTCCATCTTCTCTCTGATGATCTTAATTCTGATCCAGCTTGGAAGTCAGCTGAAATCCTGCCAGCCCAGAGTTCTCTCTCTTCACGGTTCTTGGACCACACCCATTGTAGCTTTTGGGGGCCCTTATGCTACCTTGTATTGCTAGGAATTTTAAAATAGATTTTATCGAGATTGAAATGATAACAAACCCCTTGTGATCTTAAAGACATAGATTAGTTGTTTTTCAAAGTCTAGATCCGAGACCAGCAGTGTCAGCATCACCTGGGAATTTGTGAGAAATCATGTTCTCTAGCCCCACCCCAAATCTATAGTATTAGGAATTTTGAAAGTGGAGCCTAGCAATCTATGTTCTAACAAGTCTTCTAACGATTCTAATGGACACCAATGTTTCAGAACTGTGACCTATTGTATTCCAGAAGGACCCAAATGATAGGAATTGGTTTGACCCATTCATACATAGCTAGGTTTAAAGACTAATCACGATTCCTTTGGGAAGAATTATCTTGGATTTTCATAATGCTTTTTAATATAGTAGGATTTTTGTAACTTGGCTTGTTTGGAGAGAAGAAAACATTACAGATAAGGAGTTACTTTAAAAGAAAACACATAGAATCCCTCCCCTAAATTCTGCTACCTGAATTGCCTATTGATTTGCTTGCTCTTCATTTACCCCTCTGAGAGGGAATAATTAGGGTCAAATGATCTCAACATGCCAAAATCAGAATTAGTTGACAGGCACACAAACGTGAATCGAAAGTGTTCATATTTCCAATGCCTTTGTTTTTATGAGTTAACTATTCTTGCATCAGTCAACTTGATTTCACAGAGAATTTTCTAGGAAGCATTTGGAATGAGAGAAGTTAGAAAAAATATTCTTGAATCATGAAACCTTTTAGCTTGGACAGTTAAGACATAACCAAAGGCCTGTCTACCCTCTATACTGAAGATCAAGTCATTTCATCCTAAGCATCAGATACCAGTGTCATGATGAGGAAGTAGAAGAAATATGGCATCAGATAATCTTTTCATATTTACTGATATATATATATATATATATATATATATATATGTTGCAGTGATGTGCTGCTAGATTATTGTGCCTTTGTGCCACAGAAGATAGTATGTGGGGGATGGATATATATGTATATCTATCAGTATTTTTTCCTTCCAAAAATTTAGTCTGTTTCATGGACCTGTGATGGAAAGAAATGTGACTATTAACTAAATTAATACTTATCTTAAAATGTAGACAAGGACAATGGCATTGCTTCCACTGCTCACTTAGCTCCTAACCAAGGTACAGTCAGGGCATTTATATAGATAAATTCAGTCAACTATTGTGCTTCTATGCCATGACTAGGGAGGACTGGATTTTACTGCAATTTTCCAAAAGTCAGTGCAATCCAGAGTTTAATCAGTACAGGCTAATAGCCCTTGGCAGCTTTGGGTGGATGGCATTCTCCACCTGCCCAGATGGGTACCATGCCCTTCGCACCCACATTTGATGCACATTCATGATTTCTTGGTTGCTTATAGTCATCTCCTCCATCTGTTTGAATGGCAGAATGCCCATGCCACAGTAGTCTAATAATCTAAAAGTTGTTCATAATTTTTTTGGGGGGGTGGATAACATATCTCTGAGCATGCGATGAAAGATGATTCTCTCCACAGTTAAGTACACACTACACACACACACACACACACACACACACACACACACACACAAGATATGTAAACTTGAACATATATTTATGTACAAAGTTTTACACACTGCCCCCACTGTCTCATACTTTTGAGAGGATCACAATGAAGTCATGGACTTCAGGCGAAGAACTTTTCCTAGGAGAAAAGAGAGAAAATAAAATATAAAACTTTTTCAAATACCAAGGAAAACTATAAAACTACTGTGTGCTTAGAAGATAAGAGCAACACTGAAGAATTACAAGCAAAGTGCTATGGGAATGCTGAAGAAGCAACTAGTAACTTCAATAGGATGGTTCAGGGTGGCTTCATGGAGTAAAGTTTTTGCATCAGGCAAGTGGGAATAGAATTTTGGTTTGAGAGAGCTGGGTGATATTTTTGTGGGGATTAGGGAGAGTGCTGGGAATTGAACCCATAACCTCATGAATACTAAGCACACATTCTACCACAGAACTATACTCCTAACCCCAAGAATAAGATTTGGGGACAAAGAAGGGAGAGAAATTTCAGACTGGGGGAAGCAACTGAGCAAACACATGAAAACATAAAAACGCAAGGGTCCATGTGTGGCTCAAATGTAGAGTACATGGAAGGAGAGAGAGGCAAATGGAAAGAAACAGTTAAGCTATGGTGAGTCTCAAAACTAACACTATTTCTAAAGAAGAACCATTAAACTTCAGACAAGGGCAATGACCTGCTTTGAGCTGGAAGAGACTGTTAGCAAGGGTAGTAACACCATCAAAAAGCAGAGTGGTAGGGCAATTGGAAAGATCTAAATGTTCTAAATTGGAGCCTGGTGGTTGCTTGCTGTTTGTTTAAGAAGTTTCTAGTAAGTCAAACCAAGATGAACTTGAGATTCTTACACTTGGTTAAGTGCCAGTGGAGAGAAGTATCTTGGTGGATGTTCATGTGCATTTAATATCCACATTAATTAACACTGAGTTAAAATCTATTTGAGATAAAAAGACTGAAAATCAACTTGAACTAACAAGAAGTCCTGCCACTAATCAGGCTGGAAAGACAAATACAGATAAATTCAGGTACAAAATTAACAGGACACTCTGCCAAGGTCATGCAGCAATTATAAAATGCTATAATGACCCCCTCTTTGGATGATTACTGACTTCTTACAGATGACAACCTAGACAAATTGCTATTTTCATTTGTTACTGGTGATAGTTGCTCAGTCATCTTCACCTCTTGGGAGCACCCAATTCCTAGTTAATTCCATCTTTTCCTAACCCCATCTTAAAACAAACACCAACCTAAAACTACTCCCTTAGACTCACCTCAGAGTCCCTCAATGGGAGCCTACCTCAAAGAAGATGGCTTCCTTCCTCCTCTTGTTTAGGAGTGCCCTCCCTCCATGAAAGGCAGTAAATCTGATTTTGTCCAATGACAGACTTGTTCCTGGCAGTATTGGATTGATTGGGTCTTAACACCCCATTTAATGATGAAAGTTTCCCATTGTCAGGAATCTAAAATGAAGGTTCTTCGGAAACCTTTCTGAGTCAATTGCACAATAAAGTAGCTGTCATTTCCAACAATGAGTCTACACAGTTCACACAGAGACCCTTCCAAGGTAGGAGGAAGGGATGCTTTGCACAGGTCACCCTAATTCCTTACCCTCTGGAAAAATGTGAATCAAAGTAGAAGGAAGGGGGAAAATTGCAGGTTTAAATAAGAATGAAATTCTGGCATTTGCTGGTAAATAAATGGAGTTAGAGAATATCATGCTAAGTGAAATAAGCCAAACCGAAAAAAAACAAAGTCCAAATGTTTTCTCTGATATGCAGAAGCTAACTCATAATAAGGGGGTGGAGGGATAGGGAAGAATAGTGTCACTTTGAATTAGGTAGAGGGAAGTGAAGGGAGGGGAAGAGGTATGGGGAAAGGAATAATCATAGAGTGAAATAGACATTATTACCTCATGTATATGTATGACTGCATGACCAATGTGATCCTGCAATATGTATAATCAAAAAATTGAGAGATATGCTATTTTTGTATGATATCAAAATATATAAATTCATTCTGTCATGCACAACTACTTAGAACAAATAAAATTTAAAAATTTAAAATAAAAAAAGAAGGGCTGGGGAGATAGCTCAGTCAGTAGAGTGCTTGCCTTGCATGCACAAGGCCCTGGGTTCAATCCCCAGCACCGCAAAAAAAATAAAAAATAAAAATAAAATAAAACTTAAAAAGAAACTATGGGTAGTAGCATGTTCTAACTTCAGAAGATTAAAATGGTACAGAAGAAAAATTACTGATTTACTGACCTGGTAACCATCTGCTTAGAGACTAGCCTATAAAAACCCTGAAAAAAATTTTTTTATGAGTAGAGTCTACTTAGATACAGTTTAATTTAAGTAAGTGGGATGAAGAGTGTCAAGAGAGTGGGAAATTAAAGTGGGTCTAAAAAGATGATGGAAAGTCCTTCCTTGGTAAAACGTCAAGAACAAATTTAAAATAGGGCAGGACTGAGGGTGTGGCTCAGTGGTAGAGTCTTTGCCTAGCAGGCATAAGGCCCTGAGTTCAATCCCTACCCATGCAAAATAAATAAGTAATAAAAATAAAAATAGATCGATTTTGATGATGCTGACCTTTCTACATGAAGGACAGAGATTGAGATTTTCCCTGAGAGGATTCATTATGAAAGAAAGAAATGTCATATCAATAGATAAAATAAGACTCTGAAGCAGAGTTAGGTAAGCAAATTCAAGGATGTTTATGTGGCTTCTGGAGACCTCTGCCAGCAGGGACACTTGAGACAGTAAGGGTGAATTAGGCCACCAAGAAAAGAGTTGTAGTAAGAGCAGAGATGAGAAGGTGGAGTCTTGAAAAGTGACTATGGTATATTTAAGGATTTGATAGAGAAAATCAGTTATGAATCTCCTATGTTCCAATTATTTCCAAGTCAATATCTCAGTTTTCTTCTGAGTTTCAGACCCTAAATTCAAATAGAGCCCCCATCCCAGATGTTTGTTATGAGAGTTCATATAGGTACAAAACCTTTGGGATCAGCCATGAAAGATAAGAGAAGGTACTATTACTCTTAAGGCAAACAAAGTTTCTCTGCCTCATTTCCTATTAAGAGAGTAGGAACAATAAAAAACAAGCCACCAATTAATTAATTTCTTTTATTCTTTCTTTCTCTTTTTCTTTCTTTTTTTTTTTTTTTTTCTTTTTAAGTTTCTTTGTGCTGATTGAACCCGGGGACATTTTACACTGAGCCACATCCTCAACATCCTCAGCCCTTCTTGTTTTCTGTTTTGTGTTTTTGCTGGGATTACAGGTGTGCATCACTGCATCTGCATACCAACTTAATATTTAATCTGTTTGTTCTTTAACTATCTCCATTTATATCTTAGGGAGAGGCACTTGTCACTTTTTAATCCTGACAAGTAAGATGAATGAGGTGGTGAGTGGTTTTATCATCGGAAAAAAAAAAAAAAAAAAGCATCAGTTTCTAATGTCTTATTTGTAGAGGTTTAGCTGTCAAGGCCAAAGGCCATACAATTGTCCTTGTCCACTCACACACACAAAAAGAAAAATGTCAGCTCAGGTGACCTTTTGGGTTGAGGTCAAAAAATATTCTATAAAGGATCAGATAGTAATATTTTTTATTTTGTGAGTCAATCTTTGTAGTAATTATTTAACTCAATCATTGTATTGCAAAGCAGCCATAGACAATATGTAAATGAGCAGGCATAGCCATATAACAATAAAATTTTATTCTCAACGACAGGCAGCAGGCCATATTTGGCCCCCATATGTCAGAGTTTGTGGATCCTTGCTTTGTTGATGATTAGAAACTCAATCTCAGAAACTGAGTATACCGAGAAAGAATGCCTGACTTTGTCCCCTCTCTAACTCACTTAACTATTCAATGCCTCAGTTTCCTCATATGTAAAAGGAAGTTACCATAATAGTCATCATGATAGATTGCATGAGGATTAAATGAGTCAATGTGTGCCAAGCACTTAGACCTGCATCTTGTATAAGTGACTCAACTGGTATTACTCTCATTTTCAGGTAGAAGGCTAAAGACAGTATGAGTAACATATACATATGATTTGAACATTTCCCAAATGTTCCACCTCATTAGAATTTTCAAAATCAAGAGTCTTATTTCAGAACAAGAACAAAACCCTAGTTATAGGCTCTGAAAAATTGTTCCCCACATTCCTCAAAACTTCAAACTCAACATGTTTGAAAACGAATCTTTCAAAAGTAACTTAAAAAGAAAGTGAAAAAAATAAGTTTTCATCACAAGCACCCTAACTCTATTCCCCACCCCATATCCCAAATTCCAGAAACGACTACTGCCTAATCTAGAAAACTAAGAATGTCTCTTCTCTCTTTCTCTCAATCCATCCATACATAGTCATCAAACCACCCTATCAATTCCACTTCTAGAGTAAGTCTTGAAACAGCTTATTCCTTTCATCCCTACAGTACTCTCTTAGTTCATGTTGCCTTTATTTTCTATCCCATACTGCAGTGGTACATTTCTACCTCTAATCTTACTCTCACCCCATTTATTCTGCACACTGTCATTCACAGACTCGTCCACACAAGCAAATCTAACCATGCTCATTCCCTGCTTCAAGTCTTCAGTGTAAAACAAGACATGTTTATCATGACATAAAATATCCATCATAATCTGGCCTTTCCAGTCTTTTCCCTGTCCCCATCTCTCATCTCCTTCCTCTGCCTTGCCTTTTAATGTATGTCCCAGTAGTACAGACCTGCTTGCTGGACCATCATTTTCCATGCCTCCATAGCTGCTAACTCCACCCTCACCCTGCAGTTGTCTGGTAATGTCATCCTTTGAAACAACCAATTTAAGGCACCTTCCTTTGGACTCCCATTGGATTCTCCTGACTCGTCCATCAGGTTGGGATTATCTGTGTGCTTATACATCTTCCCCATAAGACAGTGAGCTGCATGGCACACTGGTCCAGTCTTATTTGTGTACATCTCTCCATTGATTCTCACAATGTCAGATACATCATAGGTGTTCAGTGAGTTGGTTGAATTAATGAATGATAAAATGAAACTATGAAGAAGTGGTTGGCAAACACTTGAGGAGGGCTCTGAGTCTGATCTTTGTGTATCTCGGATACTGAAGGTTTTACAGAAGTCAAGGGAGGGGAGAAAAGGGATGGGCAACAGGCAGAGGAATGATCAAGAATATGAAAGTCTGAAGAAAGGCCATGCTAAATATCATAGGTCTCGAAGAAAGACCATTGGATTTAGTGACTAGAATTTTTCTAGGTAATCCAATGAATGTTTAATAACTAGGTAATTTGAACTAGTGAAAAAGTAAATTATTTGGAAATAGAGGTAGGAAGCATTATTGCTACAAGAAATTCATAATAAAAAGAATTAATGTTTCGTTTCCTGCTTGTGTTTAAGATGAGGAAGCCATAGTTTATTTCTAAGACAAGATTATAAAAAGAGAAGAGACCAGTTAGAATTGGGGACGGGAGCACCAGTAGAATCAAGAGTACAAGCAGGAAGGTTAGCTTTGCAAGAAGAAAGAGCTATTTAATTTGCAAAGTCAAATTCCTTGTGCATTTCTTTTTATCCTGTCTCACTTTCTGCTGCTTTGGGAAGAATCTGGAGAAATGCATCTATGGAACCATGTAGGCAAATAGTGAAAAGAAGTTAACCTCAGGTTTAGAAAGTCGTGTACCCAGGAATCTTCCCAAGGCATTCTGAGAGACTTTCCCAAAGCAATCTAATCATGGTTTTACTATCATTTATTAATTATCACGGGAACAGGAACACCAGCAGCTGTCATTATAAAGTCCTTTATAGGCACACTGTAAATATTAAAAGAACATATTAAAATTATACTATGTGCAGCAGCAGCAGCTGATGTTGTTTTATGGAGACAGTATCAGAGACCATGCAGAAGTATCACACTACAACTCCCATGATTCCTATTTCTTATGACTCTCCTGAAATCTGATGCTAAGCCACAATTTTAACCCTTCAATCATAGCAGGGAGTTATTTGACTGATCATATATAGTGAAGCAAACCTTTATCATAAGCCAGGGTGTGTATTTAATGGTTGTAGATGCCATAGTGTACACTCACCAGTCAATTTTCTATCATAAAAATGAGGGCAGGAGGATTTTCTTTGAAGTTTTCCAGAGGAGGAAAGAACTTTTCACCTTTCTTATAGTTAAGACCAGTGTGTAGGAGTGCATCCACAGAGCTGTAGGACCTGTCCAACTTGGCTTGGGCTTGTATCAAGTAGAATGGTCAGTACAGCAAGATGAGACATTTGTCTGACCTGCTTTGTGAAATCCACCAAGAACCAACTTGAAACCTGTTCTGTTTGCCCTGTAAGTCTTGCTTACTCCCCAAAGTTCTCCTCCGAGGGCCCACATGTCTAAAATTTCCATAGGTATAGATTCTATACTTGAGAGAAAGAACTAGATCTAAAAGGTGCCCATCAAGATACAAATAACTAGATGATATCTTGGAAATATTGTTTATTTTATTTGAAGCAATGGTAACATTATTCTTATTATGTAGGAGAATATCCTTATTCTGAGGAGAGGCATTTTGGAGTATTATGGGTGAAGTGTCAGGATACTCAAAATTTACTTTCACATAGTTCTGCAAAATAAAAATACATGGTAAATATGCATATATGCATTCATTGAGATATAAAGTAAATTGGCAAAATGAAAATAATTTTGAATTTAAAGTAGAAGACTTGAAGGTGTTCTTGGTACTATTTTTTTCTATTTTTTTCTATTTATTTTTTAAATTTTTATTTTAAACATTCATTGTGAAGAAGTGGAAAATTTCAAATTCCTGAGCATCTCCTAAACCCACTGAATCAGACTCTCTGGGTATGGAACCTAGAAAGAGACACTGCTGATAAGCACCTGAAGTGAGATTTAGGCAATAATAGATGAAAATCCTCGAGTTATAAAATTAAATGTTAATGGAGGAATAAGCACAATAAATGTGATAAAACAACATTGTATTTTGGGGAGAATAATCAAGTCAGAGACCCCTATTTCTTCTTGATAAAAAAGTGCAATTGAGAGCATGCTTAGCATGTCTGAGGTCCTTGGTCCAATTCCTAGCACCATTACCTACCACAACAAAAAAAGCAATTGAGTTAATGAGGTAGGAATAATGGAACTCTTTAATTGTGTAGAACTGAAACCTAAAAAACTTGGCAGAGTTTCAGTAGAAAACAACAAAAATATCAGGAAGAATTAGGAGAAACCGGGTGACTGTAATCCCAACCACTGGGAATACAGAAGCAGGAAGATTTGCAAGTTTGAGGCCATCCTGGGCAACCTAGCAAGACTCTGTTGCAAACTAAAAAATAAAAAGGCTGGGGAATATAGCTTAGTGGTAGAACATGTCTGGGTTCCATCCCCAGTACTGCAGAAACAAACAACAAAACGGGTTAGGCGAACAAGCACAATGTTCTCTAAATCTAAGCAACTGTTCCTAATTCCTGTGATCAGAAGTTTTTAGTGACTCCCTGCTTCCCTATTACCTGGCCTAGCAGCAAAAATGCCTGTGGAGCTTTAAAAACACACAGAACAATGTCTGCTAACCACCAAGTCTGCTGACCCATTGGAACAGTATTTCTATATTTTAGATGCTCACACGTAATTCTAATACACAAACAGGATTAAAAAGCATTTGCCTCTGGGATGAAGCCCAAATTTTCAGCCAGGCAAACTTCCTCTTCTCAAGGGCAGGAGCCTGTCATGGCCATCTTGGTACCCCAATGAGCCAACCCAATGCCCGACACCAACTAGATTCTAAATAAATATAATTGAACTAATCAATCAGCACAGTAATAGACTTTATTGGAAGCTCTGGGAATTGTATATAATTTGAACGAGGGGAAGGGAGTCTAAGACTGAGTTCAGAGACAGAAAGCAGGAAAAGTAGATGCCAAAAAAAAGTTCACCTGCCTTGCAATTTTCCTTAGACCTATGCCAGAGCATATAATCACTTTGAAGGAGAAGCAGGAAAATGGGGCATAGTGACTCTTCTTGCTATTATCTGCACATCGGGGAACCCCTTCAATTATAGGTTTACACTATTTTCATGACCCTGGGCTCTCTAGGACATGACTTCTTCATGTCCAAAGATACTGTTAAGTCCTATGGTCCCCAGGTCCTTTGATAAGGGCATCCTTTCAGGATCTAGTATGATGTAGAATCTGTTTCTCCATTAAGTTTTCACATTACTTCTTGCCTGAAGTTTGGGCAGGACTCTGTTTCCTTTCAGTGATGTGCTTGTGAGTTACAAAGCACACTTACTGGAAATTCCTGTTCTTTGACTTTTGGACATTTAGGAGTGTGTTTCCCTTAGCAAGTACGCAAGAGGCAGTTGTGACAATTTCCTTGAAAAACATTAACCCAAGCCTTCATCAATAGGAGGGCCACTGGGCTGGGGAGATAGCTCAGTTGGTAGAGTGCTTGCCTTGCAAGCGTAAGGCCCTGGGTTCAATCCCCAGCACCACAAAAAAAAAAAAACAAAAAAAAAAAAACAGGCCACTGGTAAGTATTTCTTTTGGAGAAAAGGAGAAGAACAAAACAATGGGAGGAAAGGAAAGCAATGAAATGAAAATCTGAGCCACTCCAGGAAATGTGGGTGGGGAAGTGAGTCTTGGCTACAGAAAACTAGTATTACAGGAAAGTCCATCCTCTGGTTGGGGTATTATTACTCACTCATTTCATGACTGCAAGCTCTTGAATGTGAACCTGAGATTAAACAAGGTGAAGAGCACCCACTGGCAGGTCTTCAAAATTTGTCCTCTGTTTGCAACATGGAAACCTGACTTTCCTGAGTTCCAGTTGGAAGAGTTTTGTGCACATTATTTCCAAGATTTCTTCCAGTTCTTCTGGCCTCTGTGCTTTCTTTCCATTCCAATTTATTATACCCACTGCTAAAATTTTTGGCTCATGGAAACCTTTAAGAAGCTCATGAAAATTCAGGACCTTCTGAACACCCACAATATTTGCACACATTTCAGGGGGTTCACGGACTCCTCTGAAACGACTCCTGTAAACCCATACCATCCTAATCTGCTTAAAACTCCACATTGCCTACCACATACATTTTTAAAACCCGATGGCTGCTATTCAAAACTCCCCACACGTATGCTGCCTATCCTTCCAAAAGCGATTCCTAAAATTCATTCATTTAACTTACACGAATTGAATTATTTACTCTTTATGAAACATTAAAATTATACATTTTATGTATTCATATATATGTTTGTATATATGTGTAAATATAAAACGGAAAATAATACATTGTAAACAGAAAGGTATCAAAGATGCATAACATGCAGGACTTGCTGTTAAGGAGCTTACAATCTAGAGTGAAGAAGTAAATAAATCTTGATAACAAAATTAAAAGTGGCAACAGCTGCAGCACAATGTTGTTTGATTACCTAGTAGCTATCTTCTTCTTATTTCTTGCTATAAGGACATAGATTTTGTCCCATTGTTCAGTTATCCTGGGCATAACTGATTTTAGTCAGCTCTTTAAAAGGGAAACAGTGAAAGAGAATTCTTTTATGTGTTTGCAGGGTGGGTACTAGGGATTGAACCAAGTTACATCTCCAGTCTTTTTAATTTTATTTTGAAATAGTCTTGCTAGATTGCTGAGGCTGGCCTTGAACTTGTGGTCCTCCTGCCAAAGCCTCCCAGTAGCTGGGATTATATTCATGACTGTGCCCAATAGAGAATCCCTTTTTTCTACTGTGGACAGTAGTATGTGAAGAGTGAAACATAATGTCTGGAGCTGCAACAACCATGTTGTGACTGAGAGGAGTTTTAGCTTGCAGAGGATATCATGAAACTGATAGAGAAGAAAGAGGAAGGAAGCTATATCCCGGGTGATATGGTAGAGCTGCTGATTTGACCATCTAAAAAATTAGCTGCCCTTCAGACTTCTAGTGAACTAATAAATCCCTTTATAATTTAATGCACTCTGCATTGTGTTTTCTGGAACTTGAGTTGAAAGCATCCTCAGTATTACCTGAAAACAGGCATGGATAATGGGTTTTAGGATAGATGACTAGTTGACATACTCTATATTTACATATGTATAAAAGTCTATGTATCTACTTATATACATATATAAGTATACATCTTTTTCCATCTTGAATCCTTGTGACATGGTAGGAAATAAATTGAGCTTAGGAGTCATTTATCTTCTATCACTCCCTCGAAGTGACACTTCGAAAAGTTTGTCTGAGCCTTAGCATCCTCATCAATAAAATGATAATATATTCACTACTTCATACATTCCATGAGGATTAAATTAAATAATATAAAGTTCTTGGCACAGTGCCTCACAGACACATGATATGTGTTAAGTATATGATATCTATTGATTTTGTTTCTTACATGCAAACAAAAAAATATTGAGTACCTTTCCTAGGCATTGATTACAATGATTAAAAACCCCAATATGAATTCTGTTCTCATGAATCTTACAATTTGATTAATGTTGTTGCAAATAAAAGTATAATTTATGAATTTAGATAAGAGGTATGATGTAAAGGTAAACAGTACCATTAAGTCATGTGAGAAATGCACCTGACCTTGTCGGAAGCTAAGAAAGGTTTCACTGCAAAAGTGGAGTTTGAGTTTGAGAACAGGGGTGTGGTGGAGAGGTCATCACTCAAGGCTAAACAACAAATGGAAAGCAAAAACATGTAGTTACTTTTTCCTGAGTGGTAGGCTTCTAAGGTCAGATCATCACGCAACCATTTATTCTTATTCTCTGTACCTAGCACAGTAACTGGCTCATCATAAACACTCAAATATTTTGGACTGACTGAATGAAACTCCTCTAACTCTCAATGTCCATGGAGAGAGAGAGTATAAAATATCTCCTCCTGGGAGATAAGGGATGGGAAGCACCCAAACACACAGTAAGTCCTCAATAATTGGTAGCTATTATTATTACTGCTATTATTATTGTCTTATAATTTGCATATATTATCTCTGCTACTACATTATAAGCCTTGGGGTGACATCTTATTTATCTTTGAACATTCTAAGGTTCTTAGCACGATGTCTTACATAGAATAAATTCCCTGTTAAAAAAATCAGAGCATAATTGACATCTTAATTATAAATTCAGTTGACAGGATAAGGAAATTGTACTGCCCACCTTGGTAGAGGATTATACTTCCAAGCCCCATTGAAATCAGGTTTGTCATATGATTTGCTTTGACCAAATAAATATGATGAAAGTCCTTTGTGGTACATCTAGGAAAATCTTTAATTAAACCATTCACCATATTCCCACACTTTGTTTCAGACAGGAAGACCATTATTATTCCAGAGTGTGGAATGGGTCACTGTGCTCCAGTCCAGAGTGTGGGTCCTGGAGGAATGTGGTACAGAGATACAGTCAACCTGTGATGAGTTCATCCTGTGAGCAAGAAACAAACCTGTGTCTTTGTGTGACAAAAAAAAAAAAAAAAAAAAAAAAAAAAAAAATATATATATATATATATACACACACACACTGAGAAAATAACTTATCGAAGCTACGTTAACTACTCACTGAAGGGAACATTTAATGCCAAGTTTTTAGAACACAGATAAAATATATAGAGAAAACCTCTAAAAGTTGTTGTAAGAACACCCAACATCATGTGTGGAGGAAAGAAACAAAAAAACCCTGTTGCAGAATATTTATGCAGATAATTAAAATTACACAGCTTTTAATGTCACCACTCAATCTACAATAATCAATCTCTAGCATACTTTCCTGTTTCACTCCTTTGCATACCACTTATAGCTATCTAATATTTTTCCTTTTCAGTTGATTGATGGATGAATTGATTGACTTTTGAGAACTATGTCTCACCTGGGATGGAAGTGCCACAGGAGTGGTACTTTTGGTGTATTCGCAGCCCCTGGAGTTATATTTTGCACACAAATAAATACATCCTGATGCATACAAAAATAATACAATGTACTGCTTATGGATGTATATAGAAGTGCAAAAATATAACTAGGAATTGAAAGTATAAACAAAAATCTTCAGGGGGTAGAATTGGGGTGGGTGGGAGTTTGAGGGAGGGTACTCAGCACAGTGGTTGAAGGGAAATTTCTTTATATCCCAAATGCTTTCTTTCTTTTAAAAAAATGACTAAATAGAGAAGATGGCAAAATGATCATCTGGTCATGAGAATTTTTGTGTTTGTTATAGAATCCTTTTGTACTTCTTTTTATGTCTTAAATATCTCAAAACAAATTTAAAAAAATAAAAAAGAGGAACGTCTGAAGGAAGAAGAGTGAATTAATACCTCATGGTTTTACAGGATCTAAGGCTCTCTGAAGTGCTGTTACCTAAAGTTGATCATCCTAATAATATTGAGGTAATTATTATCAACCTTTTTTTATGAGAGGAAAATGAGGCCAGCATTTATGAAGGGGCTTGCCATGAAGCCTAAGCAAGTCAGGGCAATGTTTGACTGAGAACCCAGGGATGATTTCTATTTAAGAAATGACACCAATATGCTTCAGATGTGCAAGGTAGGTAAGAGGTAAGGAGTTGTTTTCTCTGAGGCCTGTAGGTAGGAGACCTAAATTTCAATTGATGGAGAGCCAATGAGCAAATATTTTAATGCAAATGGAAAGTATGTTCCATACGATCTTAGGCAAGTTTTTAAACTTTTTAAAGACTTCCTTTTCTCACCTCTAAAATGGGGTGATTACCTACATCATAAGGTTTTTGCAAGGGTTAGATTGTGTACTTTCTATAAAACACATAGCACATTATCTGGACATTATAGATGGCTGATATTTGTGTGTTTCCTCCCAGTTTCTTACACTCCCACATGTTACATTGAACCATTGAAAACTGCCCATTTTACATGTCAAACTGGTTGTAAATGGAGCGAGGTTCACACTTTCGCTCCATGAATGAGCTCTGATGCAGCCATCAGCTATCCCATCTGGAATTTACATGTGAGCAAAGGGCAGATCAGAGTTTGAATAAAAGAGAGAAGTGTTTGGAGCCTGGGCTTGAGAGTCTATTTGCAAGTAAGATAAAAGGGGTCTGCAAGGATGTGAGGAGAAGGAGATTCCAATTGGCCAAGATAGGTTTATGTAAATAGGGTTAGGCAGTTGCAAACTAGACAGCTGCTCAATAGCTTTTGGCATCAAAATACATTGACCAGCTGGGATATCACTAATATTGAACAATTTTATCCTTATGACCACATCTTGGCCAATTAGATTGTCTTTGACCACCAAAGGGTATAATATATTCTGTTGTAAATGTCACATGTGTATCTATGTAGCTCATATTCTATTACATTGATGCATTTCATAATACACACTAAATATAAAAGCATTTCCTTCTTTGGAACATCATGTTAGATGGTGTGATTAAAGAGGAATAGAATTAAAGTGTAAATTAATTTCTTTTAAAAAATAATTGGTCATTACTCCAGGAAACATCTGTGTGTGTATATGTGTGTGTGTGTGTGCACGTGTGCACTTACACATGTGCGTACTGAAGTAAAGGAATCCAAATCAAGTAATTTTTTAAAATAAATTTTTGAAGAATTACAAAAAAATAATCTGACTGGGGGAAATCAATTCTGCACAATGTATACATACAAAAAAAAATACAGGCAGGAGAATCAATTGCTAAATGACAATGGTTGAAAGGCTTAAAATACAGGCTGCCTTACAAAGTCAGAAGAAACCCATGCGTCAGTGTCGTAAGTCCACAAAGACACTTCAGAAATACTTGTAGCTGGCTCATCTCCCAATGGTACCTTTAAATTATGAGACAGGCAAAACAAATAAGGACCAAATCCAAGATATTTATATGCCACAACATTTCCCAGAATGTGTCATACACTAAAATTTAATACATCAAAACTTTTAGAATAGTTTCAGAACTTTTCATTGTGGCCTTTGCTGAGTAGACTTCATTATATTAAGTTTTATACAACAGTCCAAAACAGCCATTCAAACACAGAAACCTTACTTATTACCTAATCCGAAAGACGTGGATATTTCACCTATAAATTATTTCATTTCAAATCATTTGCAATTTACTTAATTTGACCTCTGCTGAATTGCTCATTTACTTTCATTAGCATTTCTGGAATGACCTTTAATCATGGTTCTGCTCATGTAGTTTTCCTTTCTCATAATATAGGTAGCTATTTGGCTACCAACAATTGTTCCTCTTCCCTATGTAAACTGCTAAAAGTAGTATCAATGTTACTTCTTCAAAGACACCAGACATTAAGAACTTTATATGGGAGGGCAAGTGCACACCTGTAATCCCCACCATTTAGGAGACTGAGGCAGGAGGATCACAATTTTGAGGCCTTCAGGAACTTAGCAAGACCCTGCCTCAAAACATTTTAAAAAGAACTAGGGTTGTAGTTCAGTGGCAGAGCACCCCTGGGTTCAATCCCTAGTACCAAAAACAAATTTTAAAAGGAGGAGGAGAGGGAAGAGAAATCAAACAAGATACTTTTTACATTTATGGAAAGAATCATCTAATGGAAGTCAAAACATTCCCTGAATCACAAGGGCAGCTACAAGCATGAGAAATCCCTTCTAAAAATATGTCAGCTTTTTATTTTTATTTTTTTCCTGCTGGTGATTTGACAAGCTATTGAAAAAAGCCCATTTTTATGGTCTAGTTTATTTCTTTTCCTTAGATAGAAAGTTTTTACAAAATTTGGAGAAAAATTATGTATCAGTAGTGGAAAGGACTTTAGCAATCAACTGGGACAAGTCCCTCATTTGCAGATGAAATGCTTTAGATGGTGGGGTTTTCTACATCTTATTAACATTTTACAACCAGTTAGTGGCAGAGCCAACACTAGATACCAAACGTCCACCAATAAGTTGAAAAATACCATTTCCTCTAAATCTTGCAATTACTTTTTAAACCACCTTTCCCTTTAAACAATAAGTACCCACTAACATTTCCAGACTGAACGGTTGCCTTGATGGTGCAGTTTGCTTTGCAAAGGTCATAGTGGGAGAACTTTTAAGTGGAACCCCCTGGAATATAGGAATCCTGGGAGCCAGCCTGTTGGAGGTGTCTGTCTCCATGCTTTGTCTTCACCGTGCACTGGCACTCCTCCACCTGCATCACCAGCTTGACCACGGGGGCCAGGCCAGTGCAGTTCAGCTGCAAGTGCACCGTAGTGAACTTGGCAGGGGAGCAGTGGGAGCAGACTGTAGGGGGTTGTGGCGCCCCTCCAGGAAGACGAACAGACCCACACTTCCCGAAGCAAAGGTTGTTCTGGACAACGACTTTTTCACAGTCTTCATGGGTGATGGTCTAAAAGACAAACACATTTCCATTACGTTATCTTGAGTCATTTCCCTAATGCACATGATGCAGAGAAGCTAGCGAGTGTAAGTCAGGATAACAGACTAAAATTTCCACAACTTTTCCATTTTGGATACATTTTATAATGTCCAATTGACAGTATCTATTAGGGCATAAAGCCACCTCGACTAAATTTATTAAGCAACTTATTAGCCTTTAGGGTATCCTCAGGTTAACATGAAAATAATTTGTATATACATGTCAGACTAAGAGTTTTTCTAGTTGAATGGGACCAGTTGGAAAAATTTTAATGACAAACTTCTTATTTAAGTACTCTGTGTTAGTATTCTATCCCTCACAGTACATTGCCCAGAGTAGGTTCTCTTTACAGGTTTTGTTCAATTCATCATAGAATAGACCAGAATGTTACCAGTTTAATTCTGTCCTATTTTGCAGGGCCTGTAGTACATTCACATCTACAAAGTTGTATGCAGCAGAATTCTAATGCACGTGCCTGTTACATTGTCTTTGCCTCTCATAACCTCATACACCTAGTTTTATGTGCCTTCCAAAATATGTAAGAATCAAACATCTTAATTATAATTTAATTAGCAATATAATTCAAAATAAGAATTTCAAAGGCAATTTGATGTCTCAATTCTTAGAAGTAATTTTCTAATTGCACATGGGCCAACAAAGCAGACATTATTATTTGACAATTGACTTGTCAGTACTACATATCCTTGCCTTTTCAAGCAGAATACTTAACTGCCTCACACAGCCAATTGCCTGATAATACTGCCTGCTTAATTGGGTAGAGTTACTGGACTGTGAAATTTTACTCTTCCCTGCATAGATTTTGGTTCAACATCTTCATGTTTAAGTATCTGATACAATTTCTCAGTTTTAATTTAACATTTGAAAAGGAGATGGGTTTACCAGGACTGGAAGAAATAGATAATAGCATGCACTTTTATCTTGATAGAATTGGAGTTGATTGTGATAAGTATGTATTGATCAATAATACAACATAAATCAGGAGATAGGGTAGGGTAGGAGATGTCACTTCACATCAGCATTATGTTTTGAAAGCTTATATGAAGGTAAGTTAAACTAAATCATTTTCTATCATAGCACTAGAAACAACACAGCAACTTTTGCTCCGAGAATCTCAATATAATTTGAAGTTGTGGGATAGTGTTTTAAAAGTTGGATGCTTCAACAACTATTAAAGAAGACTTTCATAAACCTATAGTTAGGTGTGAAATAGAGAAATTAAGATCATCACAAATGAATGTGAGATTTGTTTGGGGAAGAATTCAGTATGTCCCACTTTATCTACAGATGGAGTTGACCTGTTCATCCACGTCCCAGTACAGCACAGAGATGGAGCTACAAACAAGTCCTGGTGATTGCTCTGTATTCCCAGTTTCCTAACTAAGGCCACCATCTTACTTCTCTGGATAGAACACCCCGGTGTAAAAACAAATAAAACATAGCTCTGTGTCATCAATATGATGATTACTCATATTGACAATACTGTTACACGATTCTTATAGTGTTTCTGGCATGCCAAGAAATAACAGAGATGAGAAGGAAATTAAGGGAATATGATCAGGTTTTGCCAAATCCTATGCTGTCTCTCTAGGACCAAGTTTGAAGTTAGGCAAGACGGACTCCCCACAGTTTCTTCCCTTCCTCTCTACCTGTCCCAGCTGTCCCCACTCCTGCAAACCCTTATCTATTCTTCCCCCAGGACACATACCTGGCTGAAGGGAACTGTCCTACAAGTCTCCCAATGCACTTCGTGGCTTTTGATGGGCAAGATGACCCCCTGAGAGGCTGGACCCTTTCTGAACATGAAGTGGTGCCAGAATTTCTTGGCTTCTTCTCGAAGAGGAGATTTCTCCACTTTCTTCCCACCGGTTGGCTGAAGGAGGTCCTGGCTTCCGGATGGAGAATGCTCACTTTCCATGTCCCCAGGAGGATACAGTTCTCTCTCAGGCTTCTTCCAGAATCTGCTAAACCTGGACAGCATCTTCTCTCTCTGCCTCTGGTCTTCCCCTGCCAGGCTGGTGCCTATCAGGTGTGGCACTGCCACAAACAGATCTGGCTTGTCCTCAGGTTCCTCTTGGTTGCCAGTGGGGAGCTCTCGGCGGCTCCTTTCTAGGAGCAGAAGGGAAGGAGAACTATGACTTCTGCCATTGTCCAGGCGGCAGCCAGCCTTCCCCAGAGGCAGCAGCACAAGCAGTTGAAGTAAGAGCAGATGCATGCTATCAGGGCCTAAGATTCCTCTTAGTTCACAGATGGTGGGGCCCAAAGAGGCTCATTCTGCAGGACTGTGAACAAGACAGTCTATATATAAAGACCTGCCTGGCGGGATGGAAGGCAGGTGGTCAGTAGTCAGGCAGAGTAAACACATCCATTGTTTGCTTGCATTATGTAGTGCTAATGGTGTCTTGCCTTCACTTCGATTTTGTGTATTTTAGAAGGTCTCAGTGAAAGCCTGAGACCCAGGGGGTAATTAGCTGACAGTTTAGCTCTCTGTCTGAGATTTAAAGAGCTGTATTAACAAAAACAACCCATTCTTTTCCCGGATTTCCCATCACTGTTATTAGAGGGAAGAGAGTCAGCTAACATTTGGTGTGTTTCTGTATTGTGTTGGAATAGAATAGACGTGGTATGTTTTTATGAGAGAAGTGTATAAGATAAAAATCAAGGGCACACATTTAACAAAAGACCAGGACTTTAGGAAAGCTATTTAAATAAGCGCACACACACACACACACACACACACACACACACACACACACACACAACTAAAGAATTATATCAAAATGGCATGGAAAGGAAAGAAAAAGATAGAGGGATATTAACTTTGTTGAGCAAGAGATTTATTACCTTTTACTTCCATGTGGATTAAGGTTGTTGATTTTGTGTAGTAATGGAGTAAAGGGAATATATTATCCTTTTCCCCACATGGAAACTCATAATTTGCAAGTTAATACTCTCCCATTAAGTAGCAAATACTGGGTGCTAAATTTCACAATTGTTCAGGTCTTCAGTAAACTCTTCCAATTGTCCACAAATTTCTCAGCAAGGATCCTAAGATATATCAGCTGACAGCTCATCAGTCTTCAGTGAGGATGGGGAAATGGCTCTCCAACCCCCCCTTATCAACTTATTTTTCTTTCTTTAAACAAAGAGCTAGACTTGGGAACATGAATTCTAAGAACCAGATTTGATGGCTTCAGGGTGTGAAGCTGGTTGCTCTCAGTTCCTTACCTTACTGAAATCCACATCTTCTTCCTTTATTCTACACTAATTGATGATCAGGTTAAATAAGATAGAGACAGACACAAGTTTTCAGGGATCAAAGGAAAACTTGTTAAATCATTGTCTGATATCAGCCAAGGGATGAGAAACAGCTGCAAATGTGCAACCCCAGAATTGAATCCAATCAACTCACCACACCATTCCAACAGCATTCCCTCTGGGAATCAACACGGTAATTTACTTATATTCATTCCCCTTTTAACTCAATCATCACATTCCCTTCTTCACTAACACAAGTAATCCTGGAATATGTTCCCTCTTTTTAAAGGAATGATTGAAACTTTCTTTCCAAAGAGTGATCCATTGGAATAGTTCTTCTAGGCATTTATGTTCTACCTTGATACTCACGCCTGAGGTAAAGCCTTAGGTAAGTCCCTTTACTTGGAATAATGAACTATTTTTAAGTAGACTATCATTTTTTTTTCAAAATTCTATGAGAAAAGATATATTTTACCTGCACCAAATACCTGTGCTAACCTTCATTTAAGATGCCACTGAACTATACTAAATTAATATTAATATTTTGCCCATTTCTTTGAAATCACTCTTGTTTTTCAAAAATTGCCTGCTATTTGGAAATTAGTCCCTGCTCTCATGAAGGTTATATAGTCTAGTGATGTTATACACTCACTAACTTTATTGTATTATCTGTAGGAATATGAGTTAACCACTTTTAATTACCTCCTAAGTTCCCCTTCCTCTGAATCCAAATGTTGATGCTTATAAATGTCATTTAAAAATTACTCCAGCTGAGGTGGTACACACCTGCAATCCCAGCAAGTCAGGAGGCTGAGGCAGAAGGATTGCAAGTTAGAGGCCAGCCTCAGCAACTTAGTGAGACCCTAAGGATTTGGCAAGACCCTGTCTCTTAGTTTAAAAAAAAAAAAAGGGGGATGTGCTCAGTGGTTAAGTGCACCTGGGTTAAATCCCCATACCAAAATAAAAATTTTAAAAAAAATCACTTATGGACAATATCCTTTTAATGTTCTGTCATTCCTGTTGAGAAAATGTACAAATATCCCGAAAGGCAAATTTAGCAAAGAAAAGCTTGTAATGAGGACAATGAAACAAACCTGATTCTGTTAGTTCACTTTTGCAGCTAAAGACAGATGACTCTCATCTTTTTCACCACCACATGTTCTCATCAATTCTAAAGGTATATAGTCTACCCTTTTTCTTCTTCTTCTTCTTTTTTTTTTTTTTTTTTTTTTATTTCATTTAGAGACAGGGTCTCACTGAGTTGCTTAGGGCCTCACTAAATTGCCGACCTTGAGATGCTCCTCTCTCTTCCCCCCCAGCCCTAGAGTCTACTCTTAAGGACATAAATAAGTATTTCGTAGCTTTTAGCAAAACTGTGTGGCCTCTGTTGGTCTTCAGTTGGTACCAGCAATTAGTTTCCTCCCAGTTTGGGTGAACCAAATGGAGATAGGTCTGGAGGAGGCCTCTACACACAGCAGGAAGCTGTTGTGAAGAGAGCATCACAAATTGTTGGTATACTGTGTACCAAATGCCACAATGAAACACAGGCCTGAGCTTGCAAGAATGAATCCAAAAGGCAAAACCCGCTTCCTGGGCCAACCTCAGGCATGCATGAGAGCCAGGGGGGCCAGTCTCAGCATTCGTTCACTCCAATTTGCAGTTGATGCTCAGCATGTTCTGACTCTGTTTTCAACTTGGCCTGGTTTTCGGAAGCTTTCAGATGTCGTTTGAATTCCTACAGGGCTTCATGAAGATACCTAAATAAAATGTTTCTGTGTGCTAGTGACACTTAGAAAACAGACAGGGAAACAGGACTGCGAAACCCAAGGTGTTGAAGATGGGTGTCTTGGTGCCTTTTTAGAGAAGCCTTTGAAAAGACAGTAATAGCTACATTTTCTGTCTTTACAGAGTCTCAGAAGGAAACTAGAAAGATGTTCAGTGCTCTCTGAGGGGAAACAGCAAGGCTAATGCTTTTCTGAAAACCACAATCTCAAACAACAAAAGTTGGGAACCCGTGTTGAGGCAGAAGATGGTCATGACACTTAAACAGGACAACCCAACCAGGGAGAAGGAATTCAGGTTAATGGAATCATGGGAGAAATATATTTCAGATGCGTACCATTCCTTCATAACTACCTCTTTTTACAAAATGTAGAATAGCAATTGTATTGTGGGAGTTTAGATTATTTTTAAAAACCCAAAAGGCGGAATTTTATTTATTTATTTATTTATTTATTTTTGGCTCTGGAGATTGGACCAGGGGAATTCTACCTTTGAGTTATACCCCCAGCCCTTTTTAATTTTTATTTGCAGACAGGGTCTCACAAGGTTGCCCAGGCTGGCCTTGAAATTTTGATCCTCCCTCAGCCTCCCAAGTAGCTGGGAATACAGGTGTGCACCCAACTGGAAAATCTTTTTCTCTTGTTTTCTAAACCACAGAGGAAGGGGTAGAGTGAGTGGTTTCCCCTTAAAGGCTTTTTATCAGTAATTTAGTTTAGCGACTTATTTAAAATGTAGAACTCTTCTTGCTACCCTCCCCCTGTCCTTTCTATGGAAAGTACACAACAGAAGAGCCTCATTCCCCAGTATTCAGTCCCCATGTACAGGACTCATGCATCCATTCATATAGTCTATATTTGAATGCTAACATTCAAATATGCTAGGTGAGGGTGTCCTTGTCCAGGTCTCATGGATTTTGCAATCTATAGTGAAAATCTAGTTCAAAATAAGTAATAGAAGGAAATTTTATACAAGGAAAACCATTCCTGTACTTATCAGGAATTTTCAAGTACAGTCAAATGCCAAAGACACAGTGGAAGGACAGTCTTGTGTTAATTTTATTGAGTAAATGCTTTTTGAGTATGAGGGAGCACAATAAACCTGGTACAATCAATTAATCTTATTGTTTGCAGGAGGTACAGGGCATTGAACCCAGGAGTGCTTTACTACTGATCTGTATCCCCAGTCCTTTTACTTTTAATTCTGAGACAGGGTCTTGCTAAGTTGCTTAGGCTGGCCCCAAACTTGTGATGTTCTTGCCTCAGTCTCCCAAGTCACTGGGATTATAGGAGTGATCCACTGCATCTGGCAAATTTTGATTATTTTTGTGTAAATAATAAATTCATATAGAAACAGGATTCAAATAATACAAAAATGCATATGAACAATAGGTCTTCAGACACCCCACCCTGCCCTGTCTACATGGGCTGCCCATCCTTGCTATGGAAGCAACACATCATTGGTTTTTTAAATCTATCTTTTTTTTTTTTTAATTTCTTTTTAGTTGTCAATGGACCTTTATTTTATTTATCTACACGTGGTGCTGAGGTTTGAACCCAGGGCCTCACACATGCCAGGCAAGTGCTCTACCGCTGAGCACAACTCCAGCCCTAAATCTATCTTTTTAACTATCACCCAAAGAGACAAAAATGTGTAATTCATAGAAAAGTTCAAATATTACATGGTTTAATGGCCTATAAAAATTCCTCATTTTCATTTTTTTTTGGGGGGGGGCAGTAGGTATTGGGAACTGAACCTGAGGCGCTTTAGCACTGAGCTACATCCCTAGTCCTCTTTAATTTTTATTTTGAAACGGTCTTGCCAAATTGATGAGTCTCACTAAAGTTGCCAAGATTGACCTTGAACTTGCAATCCTTCTACCTCAGCCTCCCAAATTGCTGATATTACAGGCAAGTGCCACCACACCCATCTCCCATTTCCACTTTTAGGCACTAAATTAAATTGTACTGTTTGTAGTTTCAGTGATCTCATGCCCTCTGTCCAGGACAACTCCATACCATTGAGAAATATTTAAGGTTTTCTTTCTTTCTTTTTTTTTTTCAACAGAGGTTGTATCTATTACTTCACACAAGTTACAGACAATTCCTTAACGTGTGTAGTCAGCAGCTTACCAAAAGTACAAAAAGAGTTTCCACAAATCTGAGAGGTGGCCCAAGGCAAGATGTCTTTCACTGTGTCCCACCTTCCCAACAGCCCACTGTATACACCTCTTTTTACAGCCAATCCAGGATGCCTGAGTCTAAACTCTGTCATGCTCCTTTTCCTTCATCCTTTAAAGTTGCCCTGTTTTTCATTCTGCTGAAAGCTGCTCTCAGAGCTGAGCCATGTAAATGGAAGTAACTCTGGATGTAAAGCCAGAAAAACTAAGTCTGATTCCTGGGTCTGCTTTACAGCTTGCAAACTACCTGTTCTCAGGCACTAACTTTATGTGCCTAAACATCACCAGGGACAATACTGCTTTCCCTGTCTTCCTCATCTAGCTTGTTACATTTATTTTCACCCCAAATCCTCGTATCATTCTGAGTGACCTCAGTGCCCACAGGGAGGAGTCTGATAATTGTATATTGAGATCATCCCATTAGTTTAATACGGATGTCCCATTCAGTTCCCTGAGATTTAATGACCTCCATTCCAAGTGGCCTCCTCACCCCATGACATTCTGACCATTATTATTATGCAGAACTGCTGCCCTCTGAATTATGACTCCATATCATACTGACTCATAACCAATCCTGTCATCTCAGTTCTCTCAGTGGCTCCTACAACATCTGTTTTCTGCTTTATCCCCACCAGAGTACTCCCACAATTGTAATTAAATAATTTTTTGTGTTAACATTTGTTTAACATCTGTCTCCACTAGAGTTGAATGTCTGTGAAAGTATCAGCTGATTCTTTCTTAGTTACACTCTCAGGCTGTAGTAAATGCTCAGAAATGTTGGCTTACTACGGAATGAACGAGTTAATCAATCAATGAATATCTATAAGGTCTCTGCTCTTCATTTTCTTCTCCATCCAGTTTGGATTTCATGATCCATCACTTCAAACCTCTGTCCCACCTTTCTTGCCTTTATTCATTCTCTTGCACCCAATCCAATATAATTCCAACCCTGGAGACACCCAGCGCTGCACGTTCCCTGGACGTAGACAGTGACAAAACAGCAAAAGTTGATTCTATATAAATCATCTCCATTCTCAACTGAACCCTCCACTTTGCCCAGCAATCTGCCTTGCTACTCTAGCCTGCTCTCTTCATTTTCCATACAGAGTACTTAAAGTCTTCCCCTCTTCCCTAATTATCTCAACCCATTGACTGTCTGCCTCTTTTGTCATTCTCAGTAAATGATCTTATTCCTTCTTCTGCAGAGAAACCCAGAAACCACCAGATAGGAGAGTTTCCTCACACTGACCATCAAACCATACCACCTCACCTCTCCTTTCCCCTCTACTCTCCAAATGGCATCCTTTCCAACCTGCTTTGTTGGCTAGTCTTCCCATGTCAAACTCCTTCCCCCTCCTGGCTGCCCTCCACTAGCATTTATACAATAATGGATTGTTTCAGATTCTTTAAAAACATCTCTTGATTCCGTAAAAGTTTTCAGGCTCTGCTCTCCGACTTCAGTGTCATCATTCGACAGCTGTGTCCAACAGGCTCCACTTTCTCAAATCCACTCACATACCAACCCACTGAAGTCTGGCCCTTGCTCCAGCATGCCTTTAAAACGTGCTTCCCAGGATCACCCCTTCCTTGTAGCTACTTGAACTCTCTACAACATTTAATTAATTTTTCATGAAATGGGTCCTAAATAGAATGGAGAAAGAGAAGTTAGAACGGGCAAAAAGCTATGAGGATTCCAAAGTTCTAGGCTACAAGAGCAGACCTGCCATCGAGTCAGCTCCCCAGTAGTCGAGGATTTATAAGGGAGTCATTGTGCCCATAAATGGGAAGATTTATTTTGGGCTCTGGAAGCTGGGTTCCTTCTTTATCCAGTCACTTAGTGATTCCTTGGGTTTGGCTTACTTTGGGTACACGGGTGTCATCTTAACCAGGGAGCAACACCTCCCCGAAGGCAGGGACTATGTTCAATGGAGACTTCATTCTTAGCAACTCTGGGCACAGGGATTTGGTTTAATTCATTTTTCTGTTTCTTTACTGTTCCTTCCCCCTCACTTTACAGTTAGAAGGTTAATGAATGTTTGTTTTAACATAACAAATCCAATACAAATGTGGATGGAAACTTCTGACACAGGTCCTTATTGTGCTTCTACTTTCTAAGAGATATGTCTTTGTCCTAGAGAACTTATCCTTAAATCTCTGTGTTTAGACTCTTATTTTAAAATCAAATTTCCACCAAATCTGGAAAGGCTCAGAATAAACCATTCTTTATTTCCCAGTCTGGCCACAATCTGAGAGAAGGTCTTTGGACTTTGTCACATTGCCACAGTTCCCAGGCAAGTCTCTCCTGAAGGACAATGATACTCCTAAGAAAGGTAACTCATGCCAGGGGATGATATGTCTGTTAGGTAACTTGGGGAAGCTTGTAAATGGTTGCACTCCAGCTGGAAGATGGAGGTGGTATGTCACCAACAGAAATGAGTGTAGGGGCATCTGTCTGAAAACTGTTCCCCTCCTGGCCACCTTGCCAGTTTCTGCTGATACAATGCAGGCAGCTTGGGGGAACCATATTGTCCCTATAAGCTCATAACACATGGACAAATGATTAAAAACACATGGAAAACAGTTCCACAGCTAAGCTGAAATTCAGATGGGAATGGAAAATCAACTTGCAAAGCTTTCAACTGACTCAGGGCCAAATGTAGGACAGAATGCATGGAGAAGTTGCCAAGAGAGGAAAGTTGGGGGGTGGGGGGAGCAAGTCATGGATAGGAAACCTAAAACAATGACGCCTTGTATTGACAACCCTTCTCTAAGGCTCCCCAAGAGTAGGCACCAAAATCAACTCTTTGGAAATATTAAAACCTTCATTTCATGAAAGATTTTAGACAGATTTATATTTTCAACCTTCTATAAATAAAAATTGGCTTAACTATCTTGGCACCACCTATGTAGAAACATAATCTTAAGTATCTGTAACATAAATATTAAAATATTACACATTTTCCCTTGGAGGTGCAGGAATTAAGTAACAAGGTGGCATGAGACAAACTGTGAAAAATCGTGACAATAAAATGCAAAAGCAAAGCAGACTTTCCAGCCAGGGTTTGCCTTCTGCTGTGTACCTGATGTTGGGCCCAGGTTTGCCATAAAGCTGAGCAGGGCTTAGACACATTTGCAAAAGCTCAACTTGGTTCAAATATGAAACTCTAAGAAGCCTTTACTTGTGCCTGATCTCTCCAATGACCCCAGTGATTCTGCCAGGTAGGAGAGCCGTAGGCAAGGAAACAATTGGGAGCCAGTCTCTGCTGGTCGTCTGTTAATTAGCTTCTGCCTTGAATCCTTCCTGACTCCCACGTATAATGAACCACTTTTCTCTCCACTTAGCACCATTTAGATCTTCAAGTGTTGATTTGGAGCATGATTTGTAAACACAGTCCTCTTCCATATATGCAAAAATGTAATCCTTAAATGCTGAATGCAAAAGGAAACTTCTAAAATATGACTCCAGGGAGGAGCCACGTTTAGAAAATAACTATCACCCAAGTCCAGTCCATTAGCAAAGCAAACAATCCTTTGTCATTTGAAAAACTCTTCCTGAGAATTTATCTCTTTAGAATGAGAGTTGTGTATGATAGTTCTTTTCTGAAAGAAAGGCATACTGGGGTTTTAGAACGGCTCCCCTAGTCATCTGGATATCTCCAAAAATAAAAATCCATGTTTAGCATGGATTAGCACGTCCTAACATGGGAATGTAGAACCTTAAAACCCCAATCCTCTCACTCCCAGCTCCTCCTTTCTGCTGAGGGAAGTCACTGATGAAAACAAGTCCTTTTGGAAGTTGCTCTTCCAAGCAGACACTGGCTTTGTATTACACACATACATAGTCACAACGAAGCTTTTAATTTTTATCTTAGATTGAGGGCCTACTATGTTCAAGGCATATTATTTATAGTTTTCCCATTTAATTTTCACAATATCTTCATTTATATATGAAAATTCTAAGTTTGGGAACTTTAGTATACATGACTAGTAAGCCATAAAATTGATTTATGACCCCACCTCATGTTTTTCTCCTGTCAGTTTGCCTACTGCAATGTAGCTATTAAAATGGTGCATATATTATTTTACATTCTATTTTAAATTAACACTATGTGATAGAACTATCAATTTAATGAGGTTTTTCTCTATCATTGAACATTTAAATCATATAATTTTGCTCCAAATCTTTATGACCCTGAAATAAAGATATCTTCATGCATATCATTTTAATTATCTTTTGAAAAATTTCTAACGTTATAGAAATTGCTTCTTTTTTCTTTAAACAATTTTGTTGAAGTAGATTTGACAAATAATAAACTATACGTTTAAAATGTATGATTTGGTAGATTTTGACATGTAAGGGTGTGTGTGTGTGTATATACATATATGTATATATATTTACATATGACACTATTGCTATGATCAAGATGGTGGATACATCCACCACTCTCAGGATTTCCTCATGTCCTTTCCACCAAACATCTGATTTTCTTTCTGTCACTATTGATTACCTTACACTTTCTAGAATATTCTATAAAGTTCTACATACATATGCACTTTGTACTCTTTGTCAGGCTTCTTTCACTCAGCATAATTACTCTGAGTATCATCCACATTGTGTCCATAGCTAGCTCATTTATTTTATTCCACTGTAAACATTCTATATTTTGCTTATTTATCCATAAATGGACTTTTGGATTGTTTATAGTGTTGCGTGTTACACTATGAACATTCACATGTAATTTTTTTTTTTTTTTTTGGTACTGGGTGTTTAACATAGTGGGGATTTACCACTGACCTACACTGCCAGCTCCCTCTCCACCTTTTATTTATTTATTTATTTATTTTTATTGCGGTACTGGGGATCGAACCCAGGGCCTCGTGCTTGCAAGGCAAGCACTCTACGGACCGAGCTATCTCCCCAGCCCCCTCTCTACCTTTTAAAGTTTTTTGAGACACGGTCTTGCTAAGTTTCTGAGACTAGCCTTAAACTTGTGATCGTCCCGTCTCAGACTCCTGAATCTTTGGAATTATGTATGTACTACAATGCCTGGCTCATGTGTAAGTCTTTGAATAGAAATTAGGCTTGCTTTTCTTTTAGGTAAGAGATATGATGGCTAGATTATATGGCATGTATATGTTTAACCTTTTAAGAAACCACCAAATCATTTTCCAAAGTACCATTTTATCATCCACCAGCAGTTCATGAAGTTTCTAATTTCTCTACACCTTCACCAACAGTTGCTATGGTGAATCTTTTTCATTTTAGGCATTCTGTTAGGTACCTAGTACTATCCCCACGTAGGTTAAATTTACATTTCCCTAATGACCAATGATTTTTACATATTTTCGTGTTTTTATTTGTGATCCTTACCTTTTTGCATGTGTATGTTAAAATCATGTGCATGTATGTAAAAGCGTGTGTATGTTAAAAATTGTTAAAATCTTCTCCCCATTAACAAAATCCCATTATTGAATTTCAAAGTTTTTTTAAAAATATAGTGTAGATATAATTCCTTTATCAGATATATGCATAGTAAATTTTCTCTCCCAATCTGTGACTTGTCTTTTCATTCTCTTAACAACAGTTTTGTCAAGATGTATTATCCATTTGTATATCTTACTGAGTTTGAATTGGTCAAATTTTGTTTAGAATTTTTTTTTCTTTTTTTTTTTTTTTTTTTTTTGGTCAATACTCATGAGTGTCGGAAGTTTTCTTTTCTGCGAATATCTTTATATAGTTTGGTGTTAGTAATTTTGGCACATAAAGTGGAAAGTATTGCTTCCTCTTCAATTCTCTGAATGAGATTTTTTATAGAACAGGTAGTATTTCTTCCTTAAATATTTGTAGAACTATGTAGTGAAGCTATCTGAAACTGGAGTTTTCTTTATGAGAAAGTTTTAAACTACAAATTCATTCATTTTAGTTAAACAACTTTTTCAAGTTATCCTTTTTTTTTTTTTTTTTTGAGCATCAGTAGCTTGTTTTCAAAGAGCTTATTCATTCCATTTAGGTTGTTGAATTTAGTTGTGAGGCCGTTTGATATTCCCTCAATGTAGACAGAATGTACAGTAATGCAGCTATAGAATGTACAGTAAAGCAGATTGTTAGTAATCCACGTTTTTCTTTTTATTCTAATCAGACTGGAAATACACACACATAATATACATATATATTCTCAAAGAGTTAGCTTGTGATTTTATTTGCTTTCGTTTTTCAGTTTACTATTTCAATGATTTTTGTTCTGATCTGTAAAATTTCCTTATTTCTGCTTTATTTCCATTTTTTAAAGTGCAAGTGAGATTATTCCTTTCTAATATAAGCATTTAGTGCTACACAATTGCCCTTAAGTTATGCCTTAATGGTATCCCACAAACTTTGATATGTTGCTTTCCTTATTATTCTGATAATACTTTTAAATTTCTTCTCTGATTTCTTTTTTAACCTCTGTGTTAAAGAAGTATATAATTTAATGTCTAGTCACTTGGGGATCTTCCAGAAATATTTGTTATTGCTTTCTAATTTGATTCCACTGTGGTCTGAGAATACATTTTGCATGATTTGAATCCTTTTAAACAGTAAGACTTGTTTTATGCCCCACAGTATGTTCTGTCCTGGTAAATATGTCATGTGCACATTCTGCTATTGTTGGGTATAGTGTTCTATACATTTTAATCGTATTATTTGGGGTAATAGTGTCCACACTTCTATATCCTTCTGATTTTCTAGCTACTTATTCTGACAGTTATTGGAAAAGGGGTATTGACATTTCTGACTATGAGTATAGATTGGTCTTTTCCATTCTACCAGCTTTTCTTCATATATTTTTAAATGTTGTTATTGGATCACATGTTTTAGATAGACTTTCTTAATGTATTGATAACATTCTAAAGTAACTTTCTTTATGTTCATTTATCTAAAATCTACTCTAATATTACTATAGTTACTCTAATTTTGACTAGGTTTAAGATGGCATATCTTTTTCCACCTTTATCAATTTTTGGTGGTCCATGTTAATTCTATAGAACGACTTCATCGTGGCGTATTTGTGCATACATACAAGCATAATTTGATCAACCATCATATTGCTCTCTCTTCTAATTCCTCTTTATTTTACTTTAAATGTATTGCATATTTATATTTTAAGTATATTTCTTATGGACAGCATATAGTTCAGTGTGAACATTTTTTTTCCTTGTCGGGTAAGTTGAGATTGATTGCTTTTGGAAAGCAAAAATACAGATGGAGATAGAAGCAAAAGGTGAACTCATACATCATTGCTTGGAAAAAGTGTTGCAGGTTACCATGAGGCCTTTAATGGAAGTGTTGGTTGATTTTTGTTCCTTTCTGTCTTAAGATAAACTGAACTTTATTGCCTTGCAGAGTATAAGGCCTATAAAAACTGCTCAAAATGAACAGTTATATGTGTATGTTATGAGGATAGTATATTCATTTCCTGCATGATCCTGCTCTAAAGGCTTGTAAAGTTAATTTTAAGAAATCATGGCATTCTGGACATTACAGACATCCAGACACACTCTGCCATTAGTAACATTTCTTTTCCATGATTGATGGGGAGAAAGGAGAGGGAGATCAATAAAGCAGTACTGTAAATTTAAAAATATGTCAAATCAGCATTCCCTTCTCCTTAACCAACTACACACACACACACACACACACAAATAAAATAACATAAATATGGGTGAGACATAGGGGAAAAGTTGCAAAATGTATTTTGGATGAGTCAGAAAAACACACAGCAAATACATCATCCCATTTATGGCTGTGGAAATAAATTTTATATGGTGATTTTTAACAGCATGATTTATTGAGATACACTCCACGTAACACAAAATTCACCAATTTAAAGTGTTCACTTCAACGGTTTTTAGTGTGTTTACTATGTTATCCAACTATCACCATCATCTAACTCTGTATCCTCAAAAAGAAACCCCGTACCTCATAATAGTTAGTCCAGTTCCCCAATTCTTCCACTAATCTATTTCATCTTTATAGATTTGCCTATTCCGGACATTTCATATAAATGGAATTATACGTTATATGGTTTGGGGTCTACGTTCACTTACAATAACGTTTGCAAGTATATGGTGAATATTATCATGCTTATCATTCAAAGATGTTTTACTGGACTATAATAAAACCCTCTGCTGAGGATAGTGATACTATGTGGAATAGGGAAGGAGATGCAGTGTAGCATAAGGAAGACCTCCATCCTAAGTGCTGATTTCTTCACACTGTAACTTCTGAGGACCTCAGTCTTCTCTATTGTAAAATGAAGGTGTTAGATGAGATGACGTCAAAGATCTTGCCCTTTAACTTCTGTTGCCCCAGGAATCTCTAAGATACAGAGATACATAATGCTTGTCATTTTGGAGGGGAAAAAGTGTTACGAAATCAATTAATTACATCTGAACACCTCATAGCCTAACGATCCTGGAGACAGGAAATTTGGGACAGCTGCTATCAATAACACTTTGACCTGATTATAAACTCAGGAAGTCAGCACCAGTTTCTTAATCAGGAGAGAAATATAACAAAAGTCAGCCTAAGCTGATGTATCTGAGTGTGTTCCCTTGGATTCTAAAAAGTGATAATGTAATCAATGGTTTCCACTGTGAACTTCTCCCTGATAAAAAGCTTGAGGTTTAAAGAAGCTATTAGAAATCTGCATATAATTGCCAAGCTTTTATGCTTTTGTTTTCCTGTGCCATTCACTACCATATCTTTATTTACAACAATGCCTGTTGCAGAGTTGACACTTACTGAATATTTGTTAAATGAATGGTGTATGGACACATGGATGTCATATAACTAGAAGCTGCTCTAAACAGTCAACACAAGAGACATGCTGAGTTTTCTCCCCCATCCCTTCTTATAATAGATTCATTGAGATAAAAAACCCACGTGCCCCGGGAAAAATATAAAATGTCAAAACTGAAGGAATGATATCTGAGAACTAGAAATAAATTTATTTTTTAAAATGTTCATACAGCACTAGACATAGTATATTTAATGTTGCTTTGTTGCAGAAATTAGCACCAATTTATGGACTAAAATTACACAGAACCATAGTGTTAATTAAAATATGTACATAGCTTTGGGGGCTGTATTAAAAATAAATGAAAACAAATACAAACAAATGTCACCTGGTTTATTTTTACTACTCCATGGAAAGAGCTGAAATGATTATCATATGCCTTTAAAATTTATTTTAAGCAAATTATATGTTATGCATTAAAGACCCAAATCAACACGATTCTGGAAAGTTACACACTGCTGTGCTGAGTCAAAGCCCTTGGATACAGGGGAACTTTCCCAGAGTCAGTATTCAGGTGTGGGGAGCAGAGTTGGAGACATTCAGGTCCTCCTTCTTGCTATTCTTTTTCCTGGTTACCATCATCACCACCCCTTCCTACACCACCCTTCTCCCCAACCACTCCCTTTCTCTTCTATAAGCTCCATTCCTCCACTCCAATATTTCTAGTTGTTGCAAAAATCAAACCATTCTCCTTTATGCTAACATTTGCAATTACAGTGGTCATTGTCATTGCAGAGAAGAGTAATAAATCAATCTATCACACCAACCAGTTTCCACAGTTGACATTAAATAGCTTATATACATTTAGATTTCTAGTAGGAAGTGACAGTCCTTAAATTCCTTATTATCTGAACTTTTGCTTTTTCCCTAGGATTTAACCTTTCTGTTTTTTTCTCTGGAATTTCCCCCCCCCCCACCACCTTCCACTCTGCAGAAGCCAGTGGAGCTGGTATGGAGAATGGGTTTGACATATTTGGGTTAAACACTAGAGGATGCTTATGTCCTGTGCATTATAGGAATCAGCCATCTAAGGTAAGGAACCTCCTCCTCTTACTCTAAAATCACATGGAGATTTAAGTAAGAGATGGAACGTCTGAGTCTTATTGTAACCTCTCTGTGTAAAATTTTCCATTAGTCAAAACTTTGATAAGTGAACAGAAATAAAGCAAGTCTGTCATGTATTTATATCTAGAAACTGGAATGACTTTCTTAAACCATTTTTAGTGTCTACAACACTCAAGTTATTATAAAAAAGCCCACACCAACACTCTAGTCTTTCATAATCCATTTTAATTCTGAAGTTACACTGGTGCTCAGATAGCAAGTTTGGCACAACCATATTTTGCAATGATTATAAAAAGAAGAAAAATTTTAATAAACATTTCACAAATAAAGTTCTAATTTCCTATAATTAAGCCTTGATTTCAGAAGGGAGTTCTGTGAGGGATACAATGTGTCATTACTACAAAAATGTTTCAGTCAGCTGAGTTTATAAATTAATAAGGTACTTTTCCATTAGAGAATCTAGTTAACAGCATATCTGCAAATATTAAAAATTTAAGGGCTAAAATTGCATCAAAATCTTTTTGGAGAATATAGGCTTTCAAGGGCTCTGTTTCATTATTATTTTTCTTTGTTCGTTAGCATAGTTCATGGGAACACTTTTGAGGAAGCAGTATTTTTCTTCCATATGTCAAACATCATTCATAGATACTCCTTATTCCAAATGTTCTTGAGAAATACTAGTCGGTATAATAAACATCAACAAAGATAAAGAGATTATGTTACTTCAAATTTCACATGACTCTGGGAGGCTGGGGAAAACCCAATCTTTAGCTTAGGAATGACATAATGCCAACATTCATGATAGCAAAGGAGTCTTATGAGTCATGATGGTAGGTCTCTGAAGTACAGGTAGCCCCCTGAATTCTCACTGAACTACACCTTTGCAGTTGAGCCTTCATCTGCAAGATTCTTCTATCTAAAAAGAGAATTCTTTCCATCCATAGTTTCTAATTTTAGGTTTCACACTGAAAGGTCTGCAGAGGGACAAACCCACCCTTTGCATTCAACCTTGGTTTAATGAATGGGTAGTCCCTCAGACTGAAGAGTCAGGAACATCTGTCATGTAGGCTTCAGAACAGACTCATTTGAGATGATGAGGATAAAAATATCCAAGGACCACGAAAATTAGTACTACTTGAGAAACAGAGTAGGGTGAGGGAGCAGGTCTTCTGGAATAAGCAAATCTTATAAAACCTCATAATACTGCAGTCATTTATTTTGAAAGGTACTGAAATACAAAAATCGTATTTCATCTTGTAAGAGATATTCATTTATCAATCTTCCTGAAATACTAAAATAGGTACCATTTTTTTTACTGGATAGAATCACAAAGATGTACACAGCAAGTTAAGACAATTTGTTTTCCATTGAGCAATCTTCATAAATCCTGTAAATAAATAGATGAAAAATCTCAGGTTGACTTCTGTAGGACCAGTTAAATTTAGAGTTTCCTGGAGCACATGAAATTTTGAGGTTTGCCCTTCATACAGTTCTTTGTTTGCCATTTCCCTCCTCTTTGAACCAAAACACAGTTCCTTCCAGGCTTTGAGTGTTGAGGGAGCTCTCTCCTCCAGTTGGTGAAGGTGACCGGTTCACCACCAATCCATTCCCAATGGCCAGCATGTACTCGGTCATTTAAACCTAATGTGAGCCAAAAGGAGGTGCCAAACAATTTTATTACATTTACACTTAAGATATCCCATCTAGTCTACTGTTCTAACCACAGTTGTTACATGCCAATGTATGTCCAGGTTCTAAAACAAAGAATAGGAACTGGGAATACTATAAGACACAATTAAGAGTATAACACTTTGGAATCAGACAGATTCCAGTCCAGATTCTAGCTCCACCAGTTGCTAGTTAAGCCTCTTTGGGCAGTTACCTATGCTCACCAGTTTCCATTTTGTCATCTAAGGAATGGGTCTGAAAATACATGTAGGGCTGTTCTGAGGATTAAATAAAATAATGCATATAAAACTCTCCACAAATCTAAGTGTTTAATAAATGGCAGCCAGTATAATTACGCATATCATTCTACACATAGAACTCTTATCGCAGGGAAACAGGTATTTTCCTGTCCTTTGTTCCTTTTACACATTACTTAAATGTCTTGGTTTTCATATTTGAAAGTAGCTTATGATGTATTATTTTTAGTCTGGAGCTTAAGATGTTTCATTCTGCTACAATTCCAATAAAAAAAAAAAAAAAAAAAAACAGTTTTCTTTTCTTGCCTCTCTATTCCTACTGGCAATTGGTGCAAATTGCATTTTAATGTTGTACAGCTTCTGTAATTCTTTCTTAAAGAAGTATTCTTCTCCCTCACTGTCATTCATAATAGAAACAACAAAGGAAAAAATGAGGGGATCCCTTTTAGTAGCATGATCTAACATTTTCCAACTCAAATTTGACCATGACAACCGTCCTATTTACAGAACATGTTACCTTTTCCCAACTGATTCTCAGTCATATTTTTGGGTGAAATCAATTGAAATGTTTTTGTTTAGAAATATTCTATGTTCTTCTAGAATGCTTCCTTGAGTTAATGATCAGATAATACTATGTCTAAGTATTTTGTGAGGACAGTCTTAAAAACATATGTTGCAGCCCAACTCTTAATATTCTCAATTTGTTTCTGAATTTAAAGACCCACTAAGTATTATAGAAATTTTGAGAAGCCAAGACTGGTTTTATCATAATTCCTTCAAAAACAGTGCCTCGAAGGAGAAGTACTAAGAATACTGACTTTGATATGCCCTGAGAATTCTATTTCCTAAAGTAGATTATAAAAATTTGTTATCATGGTAAAAATTGTAGAAAATTTTAAAAATATCAGAAACCAAAAACTAAAATTAAAAGCACCTATAATTCTTGAATAGAGGTGAGTCATTTAAAACTCTTTAGCATGTTTCTCTTTATTTATATATATGCCTCATGCATATGAATTTCTTTTTTATTCTATATTATTTCATACTTCATATGACTGTGGACTTTGCTTTTTTACTCAGCACTTTGTCACAAATGCAAAGCATTACATATATTATATATAAAATGTATCCAACATGTATTTGTTGAATCAATTAATAAACAAGCATAAGGCATTTTGTCATGCCTTTAATAGTTAAAACTTTATAAAAGCATTAAATATATTTTATTTAAATAGTAAATAAGTGTGCCTTCGCATGGCCATATTATAATTTAGCCATCCCCCTATTTATAGACATTTCTAATTTCTAAATATTAGAAATGTCATTGCATTGTATTCTCCTAGCTATCAATCTGACTACATTCCTAATTATTTCTTTCAAAAGATGTCTGAAAATGAAGTATTATGTCAAAAGGTTTAAGATAAAAGTTATTTTTTGGTGCTAGGGACTGGTACATGTTAAGCGCATGCTCCACCATTAGGCTACATTCCCAGCCCTTAAGATGAGTTTTTAAAGACAGATGATTATTAGACTAATCATCTAACCAATGCCCATTACTGCAAACCACAATTACTTGGTTACTAGAAGGGAGCGGGACGTGTTGGCACCTATTCTCTTTGTGTTCTGGCCTCCCTCTTCAGCATAGCACAGATACTTGCCTATCCAAAAGGGCTTTCTTCCACTGATGTCCCAGAGCCACTGCATGTGCTGCCTGGAGAATATAGTTACCAGATTTCCCAGGTGTCTACACGCAAATGAAAATAAGAATGTCAGCAACAAGGAGTTAACATTTTTGCTCAGATGAAATGCATAACATAATAAAAATAAGTTTAAAACACCAAAAAGGTGTATATATGTAGAAAGGATTTCCACCTGCAGGGTGGGGATGGTTGACAATAAGGAAAGTGTTCTTATAGTAGCTGGGCTTTAAAGCACAGTTCAATGAGTTTTGAGCATCTTTTTATAAAATTAGCAACTGCTTACTTATAAAAATTAATTACTTAATGCCAAAATACTTCATCTCTCATAAGAGGCTTCTTCTAACTGGTATAAATTTAGCAATTATCTAGTTAATTTGATCAATAAGGTAAGTAAATTATTTATATAAAATAACTTGTCTAAATTTTGAGTTTAGTGTGTTTAGTCAAATAACCCAATAATTATAACCCTTTCATTAAACTCAGTGAAATATGTATAGCCCATTATCAAAACTTTATATATTTTGTAGCAGTTAAAGCGTCTGTTCTTATGAGCATACATAAAACATTTCCCACAAAACAGATTTCTCTCTGAATTATTTTTACCACCAGTTGAATTATGCCTATCTGATTGTGCCTAATTCCACAGCAGTGATTATTAAAAACTCTTTTAAGATGTTTTACTATAAAGACAATGAATTACATCTTTCCTTTAAAAAAAATTTCAAGAGACAAATACACAATGTATACATGTATAATAATATCACATTGTGCCCCATAAATATAAATGATAATTTGTCAATTAAAATTAAATTTAAAAGTAATAAGTTTTTAAATTTTTTTTTAAACTTAAGAAATCAAACTAAAAAATCTCCATGATTTCTGGCCTGGTCAATATCCATTGATGTGAAAATAAGTAAGAAACAAAAATAGCAGAATTTATATAGGGTTAGATGACTATTGAACTAAATTTTATTCATTTTGCCTATGTCTTTCCAAAGTTCAGATTTATTTCTCTGATTTTGCCACACACAGTAAACATGATTGGTCTGTTTCGTATTGATCCCCCCCCCCCCCCCCCACTCTCAGTGCTTTGCCGCTTTATAATGCAATGGTACCTTCCAGGTCCTGAGATATGTAAGACTTTGCCCCTTGACTTGTCTCGACTTGAGGTGCTGAATTGGGTTTTATGACTTGGTTCTGATCTCATTCTTTACCATCAGCTCCTGTCTGACAGTTACAGCAGGTATGATGGGGCATCTCCCCGTTTTTCTCACATCTAATATGGTCATTCTAATGTGCTATGGACTTAGAACAGAGAATATCAAACTTGTGTTCAGTGTAGGCCAAGGGAGGGCTTGAGTGGCTGTCTGGCCAGCATGGTGTAGTGGGCAGAGCTTGGGACACGAGGGTTTCACTACCTGCTCTACCCTTTCAGTCCTTATTGAGCTCCCTAATTTCCTTACTGAACTAATTTCCTTAATTCACCAACCTCACACCCTCAACTTCATCTTCAGGAAGTAATGGGTTTATTCAAGGATAGTCAGCTTTCCTCTAGCTTGAAGATTCCTGAAACTATCTTTAAAACAGACATTTTAAGTTGTGTTTTAGCTGCTTAAACACAATTTCAGTTTTCTTTCTGACTCTCCAAAACATAAGAAGTCCCAAAAGAGCCAGATAGGAAAATAGCTTTGCTTCAGATTGGTAAAGTGCTGGAGTACAGTTATTTACAAACTAAAGTATAGAATTAAAAACAGAACCCTTAATTTTTTCTGGTTGTAGAAATAAACATCTTATGGTGCACATGTATGAATATGTAACAACAAATCCCATCAATATGTAAAACTATAATGTACCAATACAGTGTTAAAAACTGAAAAAAAAGAAATAAACATCTATTTCTTCAAAAGTTTTTGATTAAGTATCAGTATATTCTGGGGGAATTCTTTAAGGATTGGCCAGCAGGGGTTCCAGACACTCCTGTGGGAAGATAAAATGGTTTCATAGATAATGATCTATAATAATAGAATTACCAATGTACAGTAACTGCCTTAGGAAATGAGCAGATGAGATTACAATATGTAAATTCAAGAAATGCCTAATCCAGGAGTCTGGCTCCTTTAGGTTAGAAAAATAATAAAATATCAATGGGGAGGAAAAGAGATTGGAGATAAAGATTGAGTTGAGTTAGTAATCTGATTAGGAACAAGGGATGAAGTAAAATTTGCTGTTCTTATTAAAACAGGGGTATTATAAATGATCCTCTGTAAAAGATCTTCCAGACTATGTACTAGGGAGCCCCAGAAAACAGCACAGAATCGAAAAATGTCCCTAAGCATACTATCTGTAAACTAATTCTAATTCTAGAATCTAAAACCATCTTCTAAAATACCTAATGAGAAGGTAAATCTCCAGGTTATAAAATGTTAAACTGTGAATTTGACCCAGAAGGAACTGACAATTATTAGAGTAACCATTTTCAAGTCAACAGAGTAAATACAATGAACCAGGGAAGTAATGGATGGTAGGAAGCAAGGAGGCCCAAAGAATGAATAAAAAATATGCTAAGGGAAAGAGGGGACTTGGGGTTCAGAGAAAATGTGTACTGAGGAGGTGTCCTTACCACCCAAAAATGTTCCTCCTGGAATCATTGATCCAAAGGAATATGGTGATCTTTTATTTTTATTTACTTTTAATCTGCTAGTAGACAATTTTTGAAATGTTTGTAACTAGTACATACAAGTGTAATCATTCTTCTTGTCCCTTTGAAATAAAATGCATATCAAAACATCACGCAAATGCAATCAAAGGAAATGTTTACATTTATATCCACTCAATTTTTATAGCCATTCTTTCAATTAAAAGTGTAAGATTAGAAGTTTTAGATGGTATTTTAAAAATACCACACCATGTGTATTTGTTTTTTTTACTTCCCTTATACACCCGGGAATATTACAGGAATCGAGAGAGAGATTTTAGTTTCTGAGTCAATATGGGGAATAGGTAATATATAATTTGCAAAAGTTTATTTTAGATAACGAGTTGTTTTTCTAAACTATGGTGGAAAAGTTTCAGTAGTCCCTAAAATTTTTCTCTTGTTCTGATAGCTTTCTCAGTTTTATATCTAAAAAGATATAAAACACACAGCTTAAAACAATTCCCTGAGACTAGAGTTATCAAAATAAGTCCAAAATAATTTGAATAATAGTTCTGAATGTACTTAAAAAATCATGTTTGATCTGCTTGCTATGATTACTCTGATAGATATAACCCCTTTGAATTAGCAGGGGAGGTGGGAATTCTTTAGCTATCACCATGGATTTCATAATGGGTTATTACAGAACAAAATGTCTTCCTGTTTACAGTATTTCTAAATCCCATTTATTTTCTAGGATATGTAATCAATAAACATTCCTTGCAGGTCATATTATTTTATTTAGGTAGGCAGAGCTTCTTAATTGGACCCATAGTAAGACATCAGTTCAATAAATGCTAAATACTATCTTTAAATTCATTCAATTTTTGTATTCTTCACAGGGAAGGGAATGTGGTGAGGAATGAACAGGATCATATGACATTAATGATGTAAAATGTAGTATTTTGGATTTGCTACATAGGATAGATGGATCTAGAGAGTTATCATATCTATTTCTTTAATGAATGAGGAATTATTTAGTTATTAGATTGTGAGGCCAATACTGAAGAATCATACTTAAAAATATATGGTCTGGTGCTGAAGGTTTCGCTCAGTGACAGAGCACCAGCCTGGCATGTGTGAGGCTCTGGATTCCAGTCCCCAGCACTGCAAAAAGCAACCAACCAACTCATCCACACCAAAGTGTGGTCTGATCTGGTCATTTCCAGTTCAATAATTGCCCAGTAAACATCTGTTGAATAAATGAATCTATAAACTCAGAACCTGATTTTACCTTAGGGTTGACCTAAAAGGTTATCTTGATTTAATGAAGTCCAAAGAAAATTTAGACATCATAATTTAATAAAAATCTGAATATTTCTTTGCTGTGAGAGATACAAAACTTTTAGCACATAATTTTGAAAATCAACTTTATGTTAAAACAGACTCGCTTATCAATATACCTGTAATAAAAAAAAAATCCCCTGTACTTATGGAGCTATTTTGGAGATTATAATGGAAAAGTAAGTCCTATCTCTTTCATTTACCTGCTCAGATGACCATAAGTGAGTGTTTTTCCTTCCTTAAAACTTTATTTTAGTCTGTAAACTGTAGCTAGTAATACCTGCTTCCCTCACAGAAGTGATGGGAGGATCAAATAAGCTAATACAGGTAAAAGAATTCTGTAAACTATAAAGCATGACATGAAAGTCAGGCATTATTAGCAAGAAGGCACATAGAACTGGGTCAGACTAGTAGTGTAGGTCATTTTGAGTGACATGCTTAAAATCAAGTTGCAGATGAAATCTTAGGTCGAGTGCATGAGGAAGTACATAGACTTTTAAATTAATTTGGACCTTAAGTTTATTATTGGTAAGATTGAATTGTACAATATTAATGGATCTGTGAAGAAACTCTGTAATTAGTGTTGTTACTCACCATTAAAAGGTAGCTGCAATTAAACTGATTGATAATAATTTTTAAAAGGAGACTGATGTAGGATTCTCAAAAAGAAGGTATCAACAAAATTTTACTGTCAGTTGCCAGTATTTTACAAAAATGATTTTTAACACCAAAAAGCTAGACGATCATCATCTCAGGGTAAAGAATAGACCTTCTAATTAAAGATACTTGATAACTGTACATCAATACCTATGAATGGGTGGAAAGACAGCTCTCAACACAGGTTGTCCTTATTTTCTCACAATATTAAGGACCAATGAAAGCTTCCCTGGATACCAGCAGAGTTACCAGCATTGTCCTTTGAGAATCACTGGAAGATAATCAATAAAGTGTCCTCCAAACTCAAAGTTGGTGGGAGTGTGTGTCGGGGGGGTCCTGTCCATCTACATTTTACCAGCAAATCCCTGCAATGATTTAATCTTGATAACCTTGACTGGTTAGATCTTCAAATATTCTATTTGATGAGATGACTTTGTATATATATCTCCATGGAACAATTACCCAGAATAAGACATAGCATCTTTCTATCAGTCTAGAATATAACTTGGTGCTATGTACTAATCACCTCCCAAACCCTGCCAGTGATAATAATTTGTTAATATCATCATAATTAGATTTTCCTATTCAAATAAATGGAAATATAAAAAATGTATTTTGCTGTACAAGGCTGTTTTCTCTATATATGGTTTTTGATTTATCAATTCATCTACATTATTAGAAGTTTCAGCACTTCATTGCATTTAATTCCTTATAAAAAAGAATTTATAAAAAAATGTTATTCTCCTCAATGGAGAAAATACCAAGCACCCCTACAAATCAATAACAAGAAGACAAATGACCCAATTATTATTACTATGATTAATTATTATGAAATTCTTTCACATTTCTTAGCATGTTTTATTTCTCTTGTTTTAATACCTAGGAGTAGAATTGCTAGGTCCCAGGGAACCATAGCTTTGTAAGAAGCTGCCAGACATTTCTACAAAATGGTTGTACCACTGTATACTTCCATTAATAATACAGGAGAAATACTTGCTCTGTGTCCTTGTCAGTACTTGGTGTTATCATCTTTATGACCTGACCTTCTTAGCAAGTGTGAAATGATATTTCACTGTGGTTTTAATTTTCATTTACAGATATCTAGTGGCACTGAGGACCTCTACATTTACTTATGAACGAAGCGTGTATCTCTTCTAGTGCCGTCTCTAAGTCATGTGTGAGGTCCTTGTCTTAAGGGTGTCTTTGGATGAGCATAACTTTTAAAATTTGATGAAGTATAAGACATGAACAATATTAACCAGAAATCTCTCTAGTCTCAATTTCTAGCTGTTGGACACATTAGTTTAATTGTGTTATTTGGATAATATCTAGGTTGGCAAGTGAAAAGGAGAGTCAGGGATGGTTACATATACATTTTAAAAATCCTTCTGGACTAGATAAGGTTTGTTGCCACTACCCAACAAGAAATCTTCCTTCACTGAATGCTACATTTCCCAGAGAGACTTCACCTAGCTTGTCTGGCTTTATAAGCATCAGTACAACTTACATTGTCAGAGGCCTGATGCTGTGAGGCCTTTCATTACCATGTATTTTCAAATCAATGGGCAGGAATTCCTATCACATAAAGAAAAAAGAAAAGAAAGAAAAGAGTATCATAACTTAAAATGCTGCTAACTCAGAAAAGTTCCCCTGACTGTCTCAAAAAGACTAAGATAGAAAGAGAAAAGGAAAAATAAAAAATAAAAGAATGTGGCAATAGCAAGAGGTAATCGGAAGCGTTAAGTCACAATACATTATCAAGGTCAGTCACCAATCCATTCTGAACTACAAGCCCCTCCAGGCTCCTAAAACAAAGCCAGGCAGATATGAGACAGTACTGTTGAATGAATGAGGCTGACTTGCAGTTCCACGAGAAAACAGAGAAATTGTGCAAGAGAGCATCAGTCAAATGTGAAAGAGGGGCCCTTACTGTTCCCTGCAAGCTCGGGTAGCCATGGTCCAGGTTCCTTTCTGCTCTGGGATCCAGGTGTGACAGTAGCCTGAGTGAAGGTGCCATCCAACTGGGCAAGATTTGTCTTCCACCTCCTGAAAAATAGTTGTCTGTGTTCACACAACAAGGGACTTCACAGTCCAGCGTCTGCTCTCAACATAAGGAGTCCTGTGAATCATCTGAGTTCAATGTCATCACCACCGTCACCCTGATTCCATTTGTCACATTGAAAAATGCAATCGTTTCCTACAGAAAACACTACCACTGTAAGCAGAGTTTCAGTGTTACACTTTTGACATTCTGGTAACTAAACAAAATAAGTAATGCCTTTTTAAGTCATCTCTATTTAATAATGCATTTTGTAATTAAAAACACTTAGGGGCATTTTTCCTCTTGGCCTTTTAGGTATAATAAGGGCAGGCAGGAGAGCACAAATTGGTAGTCACACACCAGACCATTCTACAAGCCCATCACGGGGCACACTGCAGGTAGGGGTGCTTGTCAATTCAGCCTGTTTCCCACCTTGGTTTGGGGACTCCAGGCTTTCCAGGCAATCCCATTGCATTGATACAGCTTTTGGATGCTTTCTTCAAAATGGAAGAGTCCTTTTAATTCCATAGTGCAGTTCTTTGGAAATAAGGGTAACTGGTCCTATGGGAGAAAAGACAATGTGGAATTGTCTTCATGTAAGTTGATAACACACCTATCTCCTTTGGGTCTTCATTTGTTGGGTAACATTTGTGTTGAGTAAATGATCCCCAAGCTCAGAGGCTATTTCATGAATTAAGTGTGTTTGCGGCCCAGCAGTTTATTATAAATTCAATAGGAAGAAAAAAAGATTTTCATACCTGTCTGGGAAAGTGAGACTCAGTTGTGGATTCCACCTCATCTGCTCCAGAAAGCTCAGCCACTTTGACTGTCTTTTGTGGTTGACTAATAATGGATACTTTGGTCTTCCTTCTGTGAGGTGGGGCACCATCATCTTCTAGTTTCAAGGAAACTATCCCATGATACTTGAGGAAAGCAAAAAGTAACAATAAAGAAAACACTAAGATAGTAAACACAAAATTTTGTTATGAAAATGAACAATTCAAAAATTATTTCAAAGTAAAAAGGTGTTTTCTTAACTACTCAATCTTCTAAAACAATTTCAAAATAAAAATTGTTTTATAAATACATAAATGCTTTGTAAATATTTGCATCTACAAATATAAGAAATTTAGCACTTCTCTGACTATGCTTACGTTATAGATGATGTCTGTTCTGTTTCTATAAACAGAAGATGGACGAACCTGCAATCAACAGAGGACAACATGAATGAAATTGGCTTGAATAATAATTAGTAAAAGAGTAAAACCCTTCCAGTAAGACAATGTTAATGTCCAAACATTTTTAAAACATGATACCTAAGATTTTTTCATGCCCAATCATTAGAATTTTATTTTTTAAAATATTTTTAGTTGTAGATAGACATAATATATCTTTATTTTATTTATTTATTTTTATATTGTGCTGAGGATTGAACGCAGTGCCTCACACAGACTAGGCAAGTACTCCACCATTGAGCTCCAGACCAATCACTGGAATTTTAAAAGGCATTAGGTCTAACCACAACTGATAATTGTTGTGTTCATTCATGTATACAAGTCCCAGTGAGGGAGAAAAGAGAGCTTCATTTTTTTTTTAAACACAGCTGTAGTATACAGAGAATACACACATGTACTTTCAAGAATGCATCTAGTTAGAATGCTATGCTGATAAGGTCAAAGTCATGGCTTCCACATCCAAGTGCATCACTTCATCTCTTTTTGTTCTAGGGTTATGGGTTATTTCCTGTTACAATCACAAAAGGAACCAAAGCAAAAATCATGATGAGTCAATGTATCTATCACCCCAATTAAAATAATTAACGAAGTGAGGTGGCATGGTGATTTTTGCACATAACAAGGCACTGCATGACTCTGCAAGAGTCATGGCCCCCACTCACTAGGAGAATCGTATAGCTTCTTCAGTGTTTCAGAATGCTTATTAACATGAATTGCACACATCCACATCCTCGCCCACAGGTCCCCATCCTTACTGCTTTGCCGTTCATGCCGGTCCTAAGCTTTCTTTGAGAAAAAGCTGCAGAATCAAAGCCCTGTAGGGAGTCTCCCCTGGTGGTTGCCAGCTGCTTGGAAGATGGAGGGTGTCGTCTTTCCAGATGAAGGGAACCAGAAGTGGTGGGTGAGGAAGACCCTGGGTGCAGTGGGTGCCAAATGTCCTTCTCCCATGTGTTGGGCTTGCTTTGCTTGGAGTATGAAGGATGGCACTGTCCTGGAGGCATGCAAGACGGCAGGCGGTCAGTACACTTTACACAAACAGATAAGCGATCACATTGACACAGCTTCTGGAGCGGCTTGTCATTAAACCTAGATGGATGGATTTCCCACCAGATGTTGCCTTTTTGCCATTTGCCAGAAACTCCTTTACTCTCCATCAGTTTCCATCCAGGAAAGCAGCGCCCTTCTGCACATCTATGGGGTGATTATAAAGTAGTGAAATTGATTTCACAAATCGCAAATGAAAATCATTGTCACGGTTTTATGGTCATTCCATACACCTGGGAAACAGTCTCACGTTGCTTTCTCTTACAGTTCTTCTCAACATACCAGTTTTATTTACTGACCAAGTATTTTTCCACAAGCAGAGTTCAGTTTTTCCCTGATCTCCTACAGGTAGAAACTAGAATCGTTTAAAGAGTCATGGAATCAAGTAACAGTCATTAAAATATGCATTCAACTGTTACACAGAACAAAAACCTAGTCATTCTTTAAGAACTGCTTCTTTAGGAAACCTTGGCAATTAGTATTTCTGGGAAAACATGAAAAAATCTGAGACCAGAACCAGTACCCAGGTATTTTGTTTGTTTGTGTTTATGTTACATTTCGCAAAGCTGGGATCAAACCCAGCCCCTCACACAGCCTACCACTGAGCTACCCTTAGCCCAGGGCCTTTCTAGTTCATATAAAAAGTGTATTTCATATATTCTGTGTACTTAATTTAACCAGGAAATTCTACTGGAAAATAAATTTGATGAGGAGGAAGGTGAAGGGAGAGATGTTGAGGAAACATGGCTATTTTAAGGAAAGAGGATAGTGCCCATTTTTATTATGGGGGAGAAAAGAAAAAGGAGACAACAGCTTCCGGGTTTAAAAAAAAAAAAAAAATTCAGACCACAGGACATGGCAGGTGTAAAAACAGGGCAAGAGGTGGCATCTAGTATTGGACACTTGTCATATACTAAACAGACAAGAAACTAGAAGGGATTTTGGAAGGAAAAAAAAATCAGAGCACCAAAAATGTTCACTGCTCTTCATTTTATTTGGTCCACAGGTTGTTCTTTAGTGCATACTACCCAGGACCTGCTTGGCTCTGTAACCCAAAGTCATTCATTAATATTCTCCAGCTGCTTCTGAATCCCTGAGCCAGCTGCATCTTCACATCTATTTTTCTCCAATTCCTTCCCTTCTTAGAATTTTCCTGGTCACACTGCAGTGGGAGCTCGGGTTTCAGGCATTGAGAGCTCTCTTTAACCGAGGAAGATAATTACAGCCCTTCAAACTCTGGGGGAAAATAATTGTCGATAGATTCTCACCAACATTGTTTCCCCCTCGGTGAGAACAACAAACGGTTAGGAAAAAAACAACCATGGTGCTGACTTGTTGCTTTTCTCAAGCGATAGTTCTTAGCAGGAGGAAAACCACATGAAGCAAAAACTAGAATAAAGGGCCTGCATCATGACGGAGGCTGCTTTCTTGACAAGAAATTAAGCATTCTGATTTGAAGGTGTTATCAAGCACGTTGGCTGTTGAAAGCAAGCAGCCATGGCGCCAGGACCGCTCCTGATTTTAAGATGAGGATCAAAAGAATACCTCCTTTTGAGTCCAAAATTTTCACTGCAGCTTTTGTCTTCGTGCCAAGAACTGCATTCACAGGGGAGTTCAGAATTACTTCAAAGACCTCATCATCTTCCTCTAATCCGTCATAGGTAATTGCTATATTCCACATCTTAGTTGACATTCCTACAAGAAGTAAACATTTTAATTACTCTTTAATTGCTATTTCAATCACCTAGGTGTCAGAGAAATATATTAATTAACATGTCTACAGCTAGACTGCAGTAGCCTGAGTGAGCTATTGTGTTGCCACCAACTCGCTGAAGCCCTGCTGTTCTCCCCAATACTATGAAAAGACCACATTTGTTCCTGGACAATGATGATTCGGTTTCAATGCAAACACTGTAACAAAAAAGTAAGCCACATTATGCAAGTGATGGAAAAAAAAAAAAAAGGCTAATAGATGAGATCCAAGATGTAATTTTTCCCCCTACCTGTCCCTTCTCAAGAATAAACAAGTACTACAATCTTAAAATCTTAATAGTTTCAAAAATCTTAAGATGTTGACGCAGACAGAAGTGATTATTGGATGGTACTTCATGCTATTCATGGAACCCTTGAAATGACTGAATTCTAAAGACAGCTGCCTGCATCGGCTGCCCTTCTTCCTGAGATCCTTCCAGCCCACAAATGCTTTTTCTGATGATGGTAATTCCCAGCAGTTTGATATCATCTTAGAGAGCATTTATGGACTGGGGGTTCTAGAAACAGACTAAGCCCACTTATTTCCCTCCTCCTGTCTGCTTCTATTCATGGAGTTATAGTTGAGCTTGTTCACAGTAACTTTGTAAACTTAACACACACAGTTCTGATGTTATCAATATATTCCAGCCATCCTCTCACCCCAAGATGGGAGGCAAAGCAACCTCAGAGAGACAAAACATTACGCTGGAAAAGCTTCTGAGATTGTCTAATCCTTACCAGTTTCCACAACGTGATTGCGGTACATCTTCCCGAGTTTATTTAGAAGAGAAAGTGGAGGCAGGAAGTAGACAATGCTATTTTAGTGATGAAAGTAGGCTCAAGCTTACAGCTTAATCTGATAGGGTTAAATTTGAAAAGTTCTCTCTGCCATGTACTCATTGGCCATTTGAATAGTTTTGCTCCCACAAATCTTTCTGTATAAGGCAGTTAAACATTTTTCTAGTCTTCTCTTCTAAAAGTACAACTTTTTTTTTTTTTTTTGCTTCAGACTGTCTTCTATGATTTATGCCTCTCAATTGTGTCATCTACATGACAGCCCATTTCTTGAAGGTATGTTTTATGTAGATCTCATGATCTAATCAAAGTCTCATTAATCCCCAAGAGAATCCAATGGAAATATGAAACTTCACTTATTCTATTCTTGGTTACACTTAGAGGGGGAAAATTAGGCATATTTGGAATAATTTTATTTTAAAAAATTAGATGGTTAATTTATTAAACTCAGTCATTGTGTTCTTAAATCGATTTTATTTGCAGTCTTTGCAAAAAAAGAAGTTGAAGCATCTAATATAAAATACTATATAATTCCCATCTTGTGAGATGAATGAATCCATCCACCAAAATATACATTTTTGTTCTTAAGTGCTTATCTTTGCATTAAATGCTATGGAGAATACCAGATGTATAACATAAGCTAAACTCTAACCTAAAGGAATTAAAACTTCTTGGAAGAGACAAGGAGACAATTACAGTTGTCTGTGAACATCCATAGAGGATCAGTTCCAAGATTCTTCTCAGATACCAAAAGCAGCAGCAAACAACCTAGTCATGTAAACTGGCATAGTACTTAGACATTACCTATGTATATCCTCTGTATACTCTAAATCAAATCTAGATTGCTTTTAAGACCTAACACAATGTAAATTCTATGTAAATAGTTATTATACAGTATGGTTTAGGAAATAAAAAATAAAAGTCTGTGTATGTTCAGTACAGATGCAATATTTTTCAATAATTTTTTATCTGTGGTTGGTTGAATAGATGGATGCAGAACCTGTACCTACACAGGACAAATTGTACCAGAAGAGTCGAATAACAATTCAAAGCTATGTATGATTAGCTGCCAAAAGATACAGAATAAGTGGCAATAGACTATGTATATGCCATCCACAGTAAGAAGGATTTGGAGGGATGAAACAGGAAAACAGCATCAACAATTGCAGTAAGTTAGAAAGTTGAAGCCTTGATCAGGGAAGGGTGAGATTAACTCTCCAAAGAGACAGCTCACATCGATGAACAAGAGGCCATAAGGCTGCAGAGATAGTCTGTAGCCAGGCTGCAGAGAGCCCTGGACACCAAGTGGCCAGATTCAGACTTTAAATAATAGGCAACAGACAAGATTCTCATGCAGAGAAGTGATACTCTATAAGTGGATGCTTTAGCAAAATGAACTTGAGAATGTTACCTGTGAAGGTTTGGGCACCAAGGCAGGTAGGCAGAGATGCTAAAAGTTGGGAGACCGGCCCGGGAAGCCATTGCAATAAAATGGGCATGAAAAGATAAGAGTTGGACAATTGTACAATAAAAAAAGCACATGGATCCTAAGATCCTTAGTATTCACAGAACTGTTCTGACCCTCAAGTCCCATAAAGTTCAGCATTACTTAAATAAAAATCCAGTAAAAATATTTCTAAGTCCCAACCAATTGTCCTCTTATTTTAAGAATCATTTTATAGAAATTATAGTATCCCCACCCCTAAAAAAGAGCCTCAAAAGTTTTTGTTGGGCTTTGTGGAGTAGAACCAGATGGTTAGCGAAAGTCCATGGTGAGTTTCATTTAAGTGCTTCTGATTTGTTTGTCTGCATTTCAGCTTTGTTTCTGTGCCTTCCAGCTGTGTGCATGGGACCTTCTTATTTAGGTTAATGAAATTATAAGTAAACTTCATTGTTGTTGTTTCCCCTTCCTCTTCCACTGTCAAGGTGCAAAGTATTTGTTAAGTCTCTGAGATATACCTGTATTCTCAGAAGACTTGAACTGATCTCCTCCCAGTTTCCACAAAACAAAAGGTGCTGAAGAGGAGAAAGAAGGTGTCATTGTGTACAGACATACCCCACTTCACAGAGTGGGTGAATTCCTGGATATTTTCTTCTCTACTGAAAGACATTTTTTTCTTTTTTCTTTTTTCTTTTTTTTTTTTTTAAATAAATGCCACATTAGAGATTTGTTCCTTTGGAAAACATTTTGACTCTCAGGAATGATGAAGTTTCAATTAAGAATGGAGTGAACCTTTTAAGAACACACATTTTAAAGGAAAACAATCATTTTCTTAAGAGTATTTACACATCTACTCAAGATTAGTCACAATAGCTGAAATGCAAAGTAGTCAGAATTTTTCAACCTTACAATACCCCACTATCCTTGATTGCATTCTCTCTCTCTGTCTTTCTCTCTCCCTCCCCCTCCCTCCCTCTCTCTCTCTGGGATCAAGGTAGCTGCTATTTTTAGAGAAATGAATTGAATTTCTCTGGGGAAAAGGGCTGGAGGTGGGGCTGGGGTCACCAGACCCAAGAAAACCAAGGATTAACCACACAGGAACACATTCACTGGACTGGTGGACATGGGAAGTTTCATAAATATTTCTTTTAAAAAAATTTTTAAGTTGTAGATGGACACAATACCTTTATTTTATTTATTTATGTGGTGCTGAGGATTGAACCCAGTGCCCCACACATGCGAGGCAAGCACTCTACCACTGAGCCACGAACCCAACCCTCACAATTCTTTCTGACTTCATCAATTCCAAAACAACCAACAGACAAACATTTTTTTTTAATTTATAAGATATGTTTATATTGTTTTTAAATTTTTAAATAATTTCTAAAATCATAAGACTATCTAAAGCCCCCAGAAGTCATCACTGTCTACTGGAAACAGCATGTGAACTCTTCTAGACAAATAGGTATTTATCTTATCCAGTGAAATCTCTAAGAGGTGGATTCAGAGCTTCCCCTAGTGTGATACATTCTAGTTCCTATCAATCCAAACAGAGCACCTGGTGGGCTGCTCAAAACCTAATGGAAGCCAAAATCACTCCTGATCTTGTAACAGACATCAATAATAAATAGGCACATGGCAAAGACTCCCCACTCTCAAACAGTGAAAAGGCTGAAAGTGCCTTCACATGAAGGACCAACAGCAGAATGCAGCTGGGCACAAGCGCCTGTAATCCCTGTGGCTCCGGAGGCTGAGACAGGAGGATCACAAGTTTGAGGCCAGTCTCAGCAATTTAGCAAGGCCCTAAGCAACTTAGTGAGACAGTCTCAAAATATAAATTAAAAGGGTTGGGGACATAGTTCAGTGGTTAAGTGCCCCAAATTAAATCGCTGGTATCAATAAATAAATAAAGTGGGGGGTGGGGAGATGCAGAATACAAATACATCAGACCTTTTCATGTTGGAGTTGACCAAGACAGAAGAGCCTACAGAAACCCAAGGGCAAACCCCAAATACATACCAGGGTAAAACTTCCACGAAGTGTGGGTGGCCTGACCTACTAGGTCAGGAAGCTACACATGCAGGAAGGAGGAAAATAACACTTGGGTTCTTGTCTGTCAACTGAAGGCTCGTGTGTCATGCTGAATTGTGGCCCTCAAAAATGCATATGCCAAAATCCTCACACCCAACACCTCAGAATGTGACCTCATTTGAAAATAGCGACCCTGTTTTTGGAAATGGAACTCAGGTCCTCATACACACCAAGAAAGCACTCTACCACTGAGCTATACCACTAGCCCCATATCATAGTTTTCTATTCCCTTTTGCATCTAGTAAAATTTAAAACAAAGTCAGTGCTATTTAATTAAATAATATTTTCCCCTGGAATCACCTCAGATCAAACTATTCCTAAAGGGATAATTTAGGAATCCAGGCAAGTACAACATTTTAAAAATTTCCATCACAATATGAGCCAATTAGATTATTATAGCTTTGTGCCAGGACTTCAGATCATTTTTTAAATGATGGGTTTTTTTTTTTTTTTCCTGGATGATTTTGGATGTTTGCTTTGATATTTGATATTTGTTATGTTCTTTCTTCTCATTTTAAATACATATTAACTTGTAATAAAAAAAAAAAAAATAGGAGGGTAGAATGTCAGGCCCAAGCTCCTCTTGTTCGGAGTGGGGTGATCTGGCTCCCTGAGGGGCTTCTGGTTGGCTGAGGTTGATGACATCCTGCCTTCTTCACCATCTCCAGACTTCTCACCAAAACACAAAAAGAGCTGTAGATACAAAACCTACCTGGGTCAAACTGAATCAGTTTGGATGGAGTCACTGTGAAATCTTTTCCAATTGCAGCTGATACTTGGTTGACCTTAAGAGGGAAAAATGTCTTTTTAAAATAAAAATAAATATGCTATAATAGAGAAATATTTATTCTTCTCAATATTAGACTAAACTCATGCTCCTAAATCTGCTTTTAATATTAAGTAGCATTTTTTTTAAAATTCTAATAAACCATTTTAGAGGCTATAAGGATCTTAGAGTTTATTTTTGGTTTTTCCAATGATTCAATCATTGGGAAAGCAGAATAGATTTTAAAACTTTATTTTTCTCTTTGTTATGAGCACAGTTTTATTTCGTGACCCTCCCTCTACCCCAGCTTGGTTTTAAAATAGAACCTCAAAGGAGAGGGAGGGAGAGAAGTCAGAAGAGAGTACACACTCCTGACAACCTGCGTAATGGCCTGGCAGCCTCTGTAAAGGATCTGCAAGCTCCAGGACTCTGAGATCCTTTAGACCAGACTAACTTGAACAAGTCCAAGTCCACTCCATCTTCCTGTCTGGATGAAGCCATCACTCTTAAGTGACATGAATGAGAGCTTTGTGGAATGGACAGATCTGGCAAAGAGCTATGTAAAGGCAATCTACACCCAGAATCCATGATTTTAGAGAAGCCCATCCAATAAGTCATAAAAAGTCAACGTTGCCCTAGTCTAAACAGACTGTTGACTGTGTCCCTGCTTCCCAAGTCCAGTAGGAGAAATCAAGCAGCTGATTTTGGGGTTCTGAAGCCATGGGCTTAAATTCCCCTCAGAAGGTGCCTAAATATGTGTTTAAGAGGTGTCAATGGCTGATTTGAAAAAAGAACTCTTTGAACAAGATCCTACGTAAGCATTGGAGGTGTTTGTTATTTTTGAGATGTTGAAGATGCTTAAGAAAGTGAATACATTTTCACATCTTTTTACAAAGGAATGAAGTGAGAAACTTTAAAATT